>NC_083099.1:83776008-84114839 GCF_949774975.1 Lagenorhynchus albirostris | reverse complement strand
AGAAAAGGTATAAAGAATTGAGGGGACATGATGAGCAAACTTTTAGTCATCACGGCATTCTTCTTTTCATTAATGTGCACGTGTAATTTCAACTAAAGTGCCAGGTCCCCATGGTTCCTGAAAGCAAGCTCTGGGGTTTAACTAGAATAATGGGGCAATTTAAACAGCTTTGGGCTCTCAATTTAAAGCTGAGATGTTGAAGCGAGGTTATTAAATAAATAGACGAATAATCTCTGTATATCTTGAGTGTAGTTGTGGGTGACTGGAAGTTGGGTGGGGACTGGGGGACACATAAAACAGGAATACTGGTGAGCAAAGAATTTCCACAAGGTCCTGTTGCATATTTGAATCTTAATCTAGATACACAGCCCTCTTATTTACCCAAGTGATGAATCAGGACGCAGTACTCCAGGCAAGGGCAAGAGTAACCTTGCATTCTGCCCATTGCTTGCTCTCAATCTCACTTTTCCATTGCCTCTACCCAAGGATAAAAAGGAAGTTCTTTCTTTAACAAAGATGATTCCCTGGTTCACTGCATTTCCTTACTTTTCTACTTCCCCTGTGGCACTCGAGCCTTGTGGTGAACATAAAGATAAAAGCTTATTTAAGAGCAGAAATACTCATGATTACAAAGTGAAGAAAACAGGTGTAGCTGCCCGAGCAGTTGAGGGAACCAGAATGCTGAGCTTCAGGAATACACCAGCTAGGTGATCCCTGCAGGATGGCTGGGACAAAAGGAAAGAGAATCTGTCTACTCATCTTTGCCTGGGGCAGCCAGTGAACTGCTAGGGATAGAAAAACAACTTGTTGGTACCTCTTCCCTGTCTGATTTTCAGGGAGACTCCTCTGAGTGTCCTGAATGACCCAACACACAGGGCACCACCATCCCGGTGAGCAACTGCTAAGCCATGTCTTTGACCTGCACCACTTCCCTCCCTTGATGTCTTTTTGTGAACTCGCTTTTGGATTAGAAACCTCCCATCCCCCTATGCACATCTCTTGACTATTGCTTTCTAGCAGGTTTCATGCTGGTTACTTTTCCCTCCATCTCAGAGAGACCCTAGACAATGGTGCTACCCCAAGATGGAGGAAAGATCCCTGAGTGACAGTGAAAAATATTCCCAAGAAAACTTCTCATCGTAAACTATATTACGGTTTACGAGTACTTTCACTTCCTTGTAAGAACTTCCGCCTATTGCTATTAAACTCAGCTGTGTGATATACTTGAAGTACAGGCGTGTGAGCATACCTGGTATATGCTACTACCTTCCAGAAGCCCTAGGAGGCATTGTGAGTTTCTGCCAGTTCTTTTGCTTCTGCCTCCTGCCATGAAATGGCCCATCCCACTCAGAGATTTCTTCTTTAGCTTGGGTCCAAGGAATAAAAAGGCACATGGAGCAGAGCCAAATGGAATCAAGCAGAGACACAAGCACAATTATAAGGTGCTCTGTTGTTGAAAGCCACTAAGATTTTGGGGTCATTTGTGAATGCAGCAAAGCTGACTAATATACCACCTGATCAGGAATACTAGGAATGGATTTTGTGAATGAGAGAGCGAATGTATTGAATTAAACCCCTATATGGTTTTCGAGTTGTTTATAAGTAATTACTGTAATATAACAATCCCTCCCCACTTCCAATAGCCTAAGACACTCATTAGCTCCTGAAACAGGAGGGCTGTGATGATGTAGAGAGGAAAGAGCCTGGGTCCTCATACTGGGTAGGATTAAAAGGAACCAGCTTGAGACTTCTCCAAAAAGCTGGGGCAGTGGTGAACATCTACCAACCCGATTTACTGTAAGGCAATACATTACAAGAAGAGTGTGGCAGTTTTAGTATATATCTTTGTAATAGCTACATAGATAAAGTTGGCTTTTCTTTTTATCTTTATCCTGTTTTACTCCCAGATTCCCTAGGTACTGTTTCTTAGCAACATGAGAAGGAAAAAGGTCCTTTCAAGCTGGCACTGCAACCTGAAGATGCTCTTTTGATGACCTCTATATTCCCTGAGAAGCTCCTTAGATTCTCTATTCCTCACTCAGATCCTTTGAGTTATTCTCTCTCCATGATTCAAGCAAATGTCAACCTTTCTACCTACTTTTCTCTAGCTCTTCTCTTAATTAGACCTAGGATATATTCTGTGTTGGCTTCATTTTTCGGTATCTGCTTTTGTCAATTTACTCCTCCTTTGTATCTCCTTCTTCTTTATATATCCAACCGAACACTAACTAGTACCATTACACTACTGGGAGACAGTTCTCCACGAATCCCTTGTGTTTCTGCACAACTTGTGAGCAGAAGCACTGACAATTTTTTGTTCTAAACTGTCTTTTCAAGGATGTATATACCAAACTACCTTGGAAGATAGAGATAGTATCTGTTCCAGAGGAGAGAGAAGGCTTGTTTGCTGTCCAGTATAAATAAAGATAATGTCTTCCTCCAGGGTAAAGCTTGGGTGGGTTTGCTTGCCACCCACTATAAAAGACTGGAGCTTCCTAAGCTCAAGATTCCTCAGCTGTGACAAAAACAACTGTGTCCACTCCACAGCACTTATCTATGCCTACCTGTGCCACCTTTGGGCGTCTTAGAGGACACAGGGAACTGGCACAAACATAAATCTCATGCTACTTGCTGTGCTGTGAGTAATAAAGTTCTTTGTCTCTGACCCGGAAGTCTCATATCTTCTGCCAGCATTCATAAAACTATGGCAGGCTAATTCGCTAGCTTGCAAGTTGGGCAAAATCTTGGCTCATTCACCGTTCTTGACATATAGTACCTCCTAAGTAATTATAATTTAAATTATGACATATAGTTTAGCATAAATTAATATCTGTAAGTATCCGTGTTTATACGTATCATATATGACACCTCTTTCTTTAAAAAAATAAGGTTGTAAAACCACAGTATACCCACAACACACACAAACACAATTATCACTGTATCCCCAAATGTTTAGCACAGTTCCTTGCTCAAATAATAGTTTTGTTCAATGATTGAATAGAAAACTAGGAAAAGAATTGTACATTATTTACTATCAAATCTCCAGTTTATACCTCCAGTTGCTACTGTGCTTCTGGATAGAATGGAGGAAAGTCAACACTGATTTTAGGTCCAAACAGCAACCCAGTCTAGTCGATATCTCCCAGAAGTGGATGCACTGGTTTTGTTAAGAATGTATGACGTCATCTCATTCCCACCTGTCCAGGGTAGAGTTAGAGCTTTGTCCTTCTCAGAGAATGTTTTTGACCCTCTGGCCTTGACCACAGTATCATGTACAGTACCATAAATATTGGTTTTTGAGTACCTCATTCAACATTTTCGTTTGAGCATCTTTTCTTCGTAAGGAAGTACTAGGCCCTTGGGATTTAAACATGTAAATGGGTAAATTATAATTCAAAAAGTAGTAAATAATACTACATAGTAACAGTAATAGAGAATAATAATACAATTAAAAACTCTGCAGAAGACATAGAGAATGGACTTGAGGACACAGGGAGGGAGAAGGGTAAGCTGGGATGAAGTGAGAGAGTGGCATGGACTTATATACAAGACCAAATGTAAAATAGATAGCTAGTGGGAAGCAGCCGCATAGCACAGGGAGATCACCTCGGTGCTTTGTGACCACCTAGAGGGGTGGGATAGGGAGGGTGGGAGGGAGATACAAGAAGAAGGAGATATGGAGATATATGTTTATGTATAGCTGATTCACTTTGTTATAAAGCAGAAACTAACACACCATTGTAAAGCAATTATACTCCAAAAAAGATGTTAAAAAAAAAAACACCAAAAAACTCTGCAGAAGCCCAGAGAAGGGTAACCGAGCCTAAGGATTGGGGTAGAGGGTATGTACAACACCAATATTTATATCCCAACCCAATGTGGGCGCCTCATCCACTTTTATTTTGCTTCTGGCTGCTTAGACCTTGATTTTACCATATGGTACAATCATCCATTCCTTTTTTTTCCCTGTCCTGACACCTTACTTCGGCTTTTCCTACCAGCCCTTTGCTCCTATAAAAAGTCCTTGATTTGGCTTTTATCCCTTACAGAATTTTATTCCAAGCATCTTATTTTCATGTTCTGCTCTGGTTTTCCTTGTGCTGACCATGCAGCAGGGCCACCTGTTTGATTCTAGTGCAGTCTGGGGCAGGGCATCTGTGTTCCTAAAAGCCCCTGACATGTGTTCTAATAGCAGGCATATTTGAGAATCTTCTACAACTCCACCAATTTTGAATTGAAATGGTTATGCATACCTGTCAGCTCATCCTAGTACCCGGTTTTTGCCTAGTTAATTTCTCTCAACTGTCACCTAGCCTCTGTTTCTTCCCACTCCGCATTTTGACTCTACAGAGAATAGAGAAGCCATGGTTAGGATTGTTTGTTTTCTGATTAAGGGTTAATAATGTCACTCCAGAGATAAGAACTAGAATCCAGGTGGGTTTTGTTTCTATCAGGGGGACTTGCACCAAGTCTCACAAGGTGTGGAAAATCACCAGTAGGACTTGGTGCTAGCCTCTCCATCCTAGCCCCAGTGGAGAAGAAAAGGGAGAGGGAGAGGAAAGGAGAAAAGATGACAGCTTTCCACCTCTCCTGGTAGAATAGCATACAAAGAAAGTGGAGAAAAAATTGGGAGTTGCCATGGCAGCCTGAAGCTCCCCTCAGAAACAAAGACCTTCCTTGTCTAGCCATGGGAGGAATAACATCTTTCTTCAGCAAGTCTCAGCAGAGGCTATGGTGGCTTCAAGGACTAGGGAATGTACTCCTGATCCAGAGAAATAGCCGTAAAGAGGGGCCCTCTTTATTGATGCAGGAAGCAGCACATTCCTACAGAGTGTGGCTAGGCATTCAGTGACCAGGATACCAAACAAAAGAAATCCACCAATTTCTTAAAAATATGGAACTATAAATCAACCACACTCTGACATTTCAAACATTTTTACATGTAAAGTCAAGCAGCTGAATTACAATCATGTTGCAGCAGTCTGATTAATATTTAAGTCTTTCAGTCTTCCAGCTAATTTAGGAGATAATCCAAAAACCAGAGAAAGTATCATTACACTGTGGTATTTTGGGAGGTATCCAGGCACCCTTAAAAGCATTGGCTTAAATATACCTTGCAATTTAAGTTGCTAGTGGAGTACTGAGTGGGCTGAAAGTGTCCAGGGGTCCCTATCTTTACACCACTGTAATCTAAGACCTGGGGGCTGCTGTTTAATCAGTTGATCAACCGACTATTTATTTGATCAATTAATTCATAAAACATTTATTGAGTGCCTGTTATGTGCTAAGGACTATGCTAAGTGGTAAAGATATAGAGATAATTATAAAAAATCACCATCTTAGTGAGCTTTCAATATATTAAGGCAGTTATAGTTTCAAAATATTGTGACAAGTGTTATATCATCAGAGAAGTATGTCTATATAAAAAAGTAAAGGTATATATAAAGGAGCTAACACTCCTCTCTACTTGGGGTAGGGAGCCACCAGAGTCAGGGGAAAGAAATGGTGTCAAGGATTTTGTAAAAATTTATCAGTTGAAAAATGTTGAGGAGAGCAGAAATTATACAAGCTAAAGAAGGATGAAGCTATGTGATACCAATAGTCCATAATATTTGTGCAGGGAGGGGACACTGGTGAGAAAGAGACAAATCAAGGAGGGCTTTGTCGTCATGCTAAAGAGTTGGGACATTATTCTGTATATGATAAGGAAGTTTTAAAACCAGAGAGTGCTTTTATCAAGTTGTGTGTGTGCATGTGTGTGTGTGTTTGGTGTGTATGTGTACAAGCTGTGTGTGTGTGTGTCTCAGAAACCTCTCAAACTTTGAAATGGTAGTAGTCAAGGGGCTCTGGTATGCTTGCAGAGAGGGAGACCAGTTAAGAAGTAATAGATGATACAATCATGACCTATATCAGTGGTAGGGGGTTGGAGATGTGAGAAGATATTTCTGCGAATTGACATGGCAAGATGACTATGTGAATGTGGGGATGAGGAAAGGAAGGGGTTTTATGGCTTGAGTACTTGGGTGAAGAAGTTGTTGTTCACCAAAACAGGGAACTGGGGGGTTGGAGATGAAGAGTTAGTTTTGAATGGAGTGAGTTTGAAATGTCTGTGGAATGTGTAGAGAAAAATGTCTGATAGATAGCTCTATATACAAAGAGTGATACAGGCTGAAAATATAAATATGGGGCTTATGGCTAGAGATGGAGTAGCAGGTCAGCTCTTCTACAGAGCGTATTAAAAGACTGAATACAAAATTCTAGACTGGTGTTTCTCAAGCTTTAGTGTGTGTACAAGTCACCTGGAGATCTTATTAAAGTACAAAATTTGATTCAGTAGCTTTGGAGTGGGCCTGATATAATTTCTAAAAAGCTACTAGGTGATGCTTATTCTGCAGGTATGAGACCACATTTTGAGTAGCAAGGCTCTAGAAAACACTAGTGTTTAAAGACAGGCAGATGACAAGAAGTCCACAAAAAGGACTGAGTAGAAGTCAAAGATGTAGGAAGAGAATGGAGGAAAAAGGAGTGTTTTCTTAGTATCCAGTAGAAGACAGGGTTTCATGAAGAAGAAAATATGCAACAAAGTCAAAGGCTGCTGTCAAGTACACTTAAGAATAGACTGGTAAATGTCAACTAAAATGGGTAACTTAAGGTAATTTTGAATTTGGACAGGACAGTTTTTGTATCATGAAGGGGAAGGGAACAGAGGCCAGTAGTAGCAGAGAGCTATGTAAATGGTAGGTGAGGAAATAAAGATAGCAAGTATGAACTAGTTTTTGTAAAAAACAAAACAAAACTTGACTATTATGGGAAAGAGACCAATTGGATGATATATTAAGAGTAACAAAATGTTGAAAAAATATCATCATTTTTAAGATATAAAAGACATACTGTTGTGGTAAAACAAATAATGCCCCCCCAAAAGACATTCCTATCCTAATCCCCAGACCCATGAATATATTACCTTAGATGACAAAAGAAACTTTAAGTTATGATTAAATTAAAGTTCTTGAGATGGAGAAATTATCCTGGATTATCCAGGTGGCCCAATTAATCACAAAGGTTAAAAGAAGGCAGTAGGGTCAGAGCCAGAGGAAGAGTTGTGACAATAGAGGTGGGAGTGATGCTAATGCTGGTTTTGAAGAGGAAATAGCCAAGGAATGTGGGCAGCCTCTAAAAGCCAGAAAAGGCAAGGAATGGGTTCTCCCTTTAGAGCCTCCAGAAGGAGTAGAGCACTGTCAATACCTTGATTTTAGTGCAGTAAGACTTCTGAGGTCCAGAACTGTAAGCTAATAAATTTATGTTGTTTTAAGCCAACAACTTTGTGGTAATTTGTTACAGCAGCACTAGGAAACTAATAAAAGGACCCTTAATATACTAAAGAAAAGAACCAAAGGAGAATTGGGATGCGTTATCTCAGACAAGAGAAGGGGAAGTAGAGATACAGCAAGATATAGCTGTTACCTAACCTGGACTTGGGTCCACTGACCCGACCACACACCAAAGCCAATCTGCTGACACCAGGTTGTGGAGAAAGAACGGATGGCATTTATTGCAGGGCCCCAAACAAGATGAATGGGCAGCTCATGCTCAAAAGACCCAAACTCTTCAGTTGCTTTCAGGGAAGGGCTTTTAAAGAAGGCAGCATTAGGGATGTGGGCTGCAGGGTGCTTGATCACCTCATGGACATTCTTCTGATTGGTTGGTGGTGAGGTAAGAGGATGATGTTTCGGGACTGAACATCATCATCCTGCTGGTCCCAAGCAGCCTCAGGTCTACATGTTTGTGGTCAGCAGTTTCCATCTGGTGGGAGTCTGATTTCTGTAAAACAACTTAGGAATGTGCATCAGACATTGCTCTCTGTGTCCTTCAGGGAGGAACTAAATGTCCTGTGACTCTGCTATATGGCTGATCTATTGTTTAAATTGTTAACAGTTTCCTGGCACCACAGCTATTCTTTGTTATCACTTGTTCACATTTTCTTGATCATTAACTCTTGAGCCAGCCTTTTGAGACTCGGGAAGCCTGAAGCAAAGCCCTTCACTTCAAGAGATGGGGGATATGGCGGTGGTGGTGAGGGGGAGACTCGTGTATCTGAGAGGATCGCAAAGGGTCCTGCTCGGTTTCAATAGCTACTCTGGAGGTCCAGTTTTCTACAAGACTTTACATAAGGTGTGAAGCTATGGACAGAATAACTATCCACCACCTTCTCACGTACATTAAGCCCAGAGCTTCTCCGAAAGTCTGCATCATCAGAGCCTCTCTTGGCACTGTCCTGAACAGATAACACCACTGCAGCTGTCCCGAACTCAGCCACTTCTAGAGCGTCACAGATGCAACCCAGTTTTCTTGCATGTCCACTCATCTCTTGGTGAACGGTTGTCACGACCTTCTTCTATCCAGTGCAGAAGTGAGAGAGATTCACTTACGGTAAATTCTTTATGAACGAAAGTATGAGGCCAGGAAGTTTAGACTATAACTGGAGAAGAATCTGGACTTTGATGATCACAGACCTGGGTTCAAACTTCTGTCCTTAATAACTGTCAACTTCAAAGAGCAACCTCTCTGAGCCGGTTCCCTTGTCTATAAAATAGGGGTCATGATGCCACCTTCCTGAGGATAAGATGAGTGAGTATATGCAGAATATCCAGGCACACGGGAGGAGTGCAGTGGTCTTGGCTCCCTTCCATTTTCAGTGCTTGAGTAGGGTGGGACAGCTGCTTCACTGTAATTAAACACAGAGACTGACTCCCCTAAATAATCGCCACACTAGGCTGAGCTCTTCCGGGTACATAAGAAATTGACCAGTGGGGGGACATAAGAAATTGACCAGTGGGGGGACCCTGGGATTTCTTCGACTGTTTTCTCCTTTGAGGGTTTCTAGGCTGAAACCAAAATTGAGAGAGAATCTCGGCTCTTAGCCCTTTCTGTTTCTACCTCATCTTATACCCTATGCCTGAACGCACTTTATTCCTCACCAGGTTCACCTTAATATATCGAGGGTCTCCTTGCAGCTCCCCCAGACCCTGCCAAGCCTCTACGGCATTCCTTACTGGGGCTGCGGTATGCACCTCCTGGTTTCCATGGAGACCTTGCTTGATGTCTCCGGCGGCTCCCAAGCAGGAGGGAAACTTGAGCGTTTGTATTTAAACGAGGCAAAGTGGGGGAAGGGGACGTAAAAGAAGAAGGAAGGAAACCTGAGTAGGGAAGATGGTGGAGGTGAGTATGTGGGTGTTCACGGACTCAAATGGGAAAAAGAAAAACCCCGTTACTGAGTCACCTCACGCTTGCAGAAGAAATCAAAGCGAAAGCAGCAGGGGGCAGAGGGGTGTTTATTTCACGCATGAGAAATATCTTCTAAAGACTCATTCCTGATTTCAGTTTGTAAGGGACAGAATTACCCAGGCAACTGGGAATCCCCTGTCCTTGTCTGGGCTCTGGGCTGATAGTGCTGCTCAGTTTCATTTCCTTGAAGCAAGGGAGACTTCACTCTGCCTGGAGTCCCTGAGTCTTAAAGGTTCACTGCTGCTCTAGGAGGGGACACACCATTATCTTTCACTCTCCACCCTTCCCCCTACAATGTTACTAAGTAAAAAGCTCTGGGCTCTGGATTACCTGCTATTTATTGGCTGAATCCCTAGCGAAAGGTTGGGGGAGGAGGAAGAGTTGGTGGTTGGGCAGAATATATGCTAAGATTGAATTGCACAAGGGCTCAGATGATGTCATCTTGAATAAAGGTCTGACCTACTGAATGTTAAATGTGGCTGAGTGATAAATCCTCAGAGGGGATCCATGGCAGAAACCTTTACGAAAGGACCATGCCGCTTCTTTAAAATATTAAGCAGGTGGCTCTGCTGATCTCTGGCTGCAACTCCCAGAGCGCTGGTGGAATCTCAGCTTTCTGCTATAATCACTTAAACATTACTTGCTGCCCTAGATAACTGTGGGTCACGTGGAGTTTGCACCAAAAAAGGGAGTGTTTGAAAAAAGAAAAAGCCATTATAAGCCACCAGAGTGCCTGCCAGTCTTACAAAGAGAAAGCAATTCAATTTAATAAACACTTTCTGAGGTCTACTATGAGCCCAGTGGGTGCAGAGTGAGTGAGATATGCCCTTCAAGGGGCATACACTCTGACTGGGGTGACAGATACGCTTACAAATGACCAATAGTGCCAGGCAGCAGGTAATCAATACCATGGGAAGTCTAGGGAAGGTGAAATTAATTATAATAAGGAAAGAAAAGAGCAATTTATATTAAATGCCTCTGAGGTCTAGCCTTTTACATACACAGAAGAGAGAAATACAGGGAAAACTTCTGTAGGGATAGAATAGAAAAAGAAGTTTTACAAATTGCCTGATATAAAATGCCAAGTCTGCAGAATTGTCAAGTGACATAGTGGGCTAATTTTCCACATTTTTCTCTGCTCTGATGACTTATTATTTCTATTGCTGGAATTTATAAGGGACTTTTTGTTGGTCCTAGCTTAGCCTCTATTTCATTTTTATCATTCACTAAACCACAATATTTTGGTATCAGAGGTTCAAAACGTTTAATGGTTTAATTTTAAAATAGACCCAGAGGCTAGAACTGTGAGAAAGAAAGCTTTAGTATACGTATGGGTTCAGGCTGAGTAAGAACTATATGAATATGAAGGGCATTAAGAAACTTGTTTAGTTGAGATAGGACTGAAATAAAGGAGGAATTTGCGCCAGTTGGAGCTCCTTCTCAGAGTCATGGTGCGCAGGAATGAAGAGATAAGTAATGACATCACAAATGCTGGAGAAATTTTTGAAATTATGGTCTGAGTTTAGTGCATATTGTTCAGTCATGAGCCTTCTAGTTTTCATTCTAAAATTAGGAAAAATTCAGAAATACATTAAAGGACAAGGAAGCCGAAAGCTGTGATTTTTCGCTGTAAGCCTTCGGATGGAAGATATCAGAAGTTAATGGGATTAAAGGAGGCCGGTTATTTCTTAGAAAGGAGAGAAGAAGAAAGCCATATGTGCTCAAAATAGTCATAGTTTCTGTGTCGTTGAGATACTGGTTGCTAAGGGTTTGTTTTCTAGGTCCTACTCTCAGTTGATTAAGGAGCATACCTATAATAAAAACATCTCTCCAGAGCTCTGGCATGTAGCAGAATATTAGCAATTTTTAGATTAAAAAAAAAAGTAAAAGCACAGAATGGCAAGAGTCTACTTGTATTTACTCTTTTTATTTTTTCATTCTCAGTTACATGGTTTGCCACAGAATCTTTGGACTCCTAGTTTACTTCCTTTAAGGCCACTCTGCCAAGCTTCTGTGTAATTGATAAAACCCTCTGCCTTCTTTACTTCAAATAAACACCCACAGGCACATGGACGCCTCATTCATCTTAACATAGTGAAATGCACTTATACAGACATTTTGGTGGTGGTGGAATGTGGCCTGACAGTTCCTAGAAAGGAGTTTGGTAATTTAAGGAGGGCCCACTTGATACCACTGAGAGCTGGAAGCAGAGGTAGTGGAGACAAAATAATAATCATAAAGGAAAACATGAGTCATAAATAATAAAAAGATGAGGAGGGGAAAAGGTGGAGAAAGAAGAGATTAAGGGAAAAAGCTAAGTAGAATGGGGTGTCTTAAGCATTTAATGAATAGGTTAGGATATGAATAGTGAATGAGCGAATTTTCCAATTTACTGTCATCTTGATTTAAAGATGGAAATTTCAGAGCTAGAAAGGATCTGGTGATCATTCAGTCTACTTGTCCATTTCACAGATGAGGAAGTAAGAGTCAAGAGGAGATGAATGACTTACCTAATATCAGAATTGATTAGACATGAAGCCAACATTAGCACCCGGGTTTCCTGACGCCTGGTCCAGTGTTAGTTCTGCTATATCATTTCCCACACTTACAAAGGCTAACAACTGAATCCAAAGTTCCTTTGAAATTTAAATACTTTCCCATTTTTCCTTTAACTTCTAACAACATTTTTACATTTATTATGTTGCTTTATAGCTCACCCAACTCTTTTGTGTGGAGTACTGATGTAAGTTAAAGATAGACCATATTGGGCTTCCCTGGTAGCGCAGTTGTTGAGAGTCCGCCTGCCGATGCAGGGGACGCGGATTCGTGCCCCGGTCCGGGAAGATCCCACATGCCGCGGAGCGGCTAGGCCCGTGAGCCATGGCCGCTGAGCCTGCGCGTCCGGAGCCTGTGCTCCGCAACGGGAGAGGCCATGACAGTGAGAGGCCCGTGTAATGCAAAACAAAAACAAAATAAACAAAACAAAAAAAAAGATAGACCATATTGTTTCTACTCTTCCCCACCATATCACAAAACTAAGAACTCATTGTGCTTTGAGAAAATGAAACATATAAAAGTAGAAGGATAGACAGCCTGACAGTAAGGACAAGCAAGAAAGAAGTAATGATGTGGATGGCAAAACAATGTTTGCAGGTTGGTACTATGGGTGACAGTGGTTAAATCTGCTGATGGTTCTAGATATTTATGATAGGGGAAGCACTACCTTAGTTGTTTCTGTAATGGTGATCCTTGGTATTTCAAGAAAGTTCTCTCTGAAGCTGAGAAATTTAGTTCCCAGAAAAAGACCTAGGACTGATGTTGGGCCAAAGGAGCACCTCCTCCCCACCAGGAACTGCACTCTCCGAGGCGCAGCCATCCGAGGCAGGACGGTTTCAATCACTCCTGCCATCCAGTCACCGCTGACACTACTTGGCAGCCAGCCTGCCTCTAATGGAATGTGTCCTGCAGCTGGGAATTAGGTCATCAGTAATTCACTTAATAGCATTTTATGAGCTGGGCTGTGACACAAGAGAGTGATCTGACCTTACCAGTAGGAGCTTTCCTTGATGTGAGAGGAAGAAGAGAAGAAAATATACCATCCTGAATAATCAGGCACTACATGCATTTCCAGAAAGTAATGGGTGAGGATAAGAAAACTGGGTGTTTCCTCAGATTCCCTGTGTGATCAGGCCAGCTACATGATATTGGGCAAGTCACTTCTCACTCTGGACCTCTAAGGTCTCATCCAACTCTAACACTGTATACTTCTGACTCTGGGGTACTCTTTATGGAAGTGAGAAAATGTAGGATTTGTCAGCTCACCCC
Source organism: Lagenorhynchus albirostris (assembly GCF_949774975.1). Taxonomy (NCBI): domain Eukaryota; kingdom Metazoa; phylum Chordata; class Mammalia; order Artiodactyla; family Delphinidae; genus Lagenorhynchus; species Lagenorhynchus albirostris. The sequence goes on along the minus strand of NC_083099.1, from coordinate 84,101,729 downwards.
CATCCTTTCCTAATGGTGCTCCCTGGAAAGGAAGATGGATGATCCAACTCTTCTACCTCTAGTCTCTTGGAAGAGAAAAGCCCTGATTTGTAGTTTGCTAGCTTCCATGGTGTATTTACAACATGGCTGATTTCAAGCCATTAATGATTTAATAATTGGCCAGCAAAAGTTCCGAAAATCGAACAGCTGGCTCCCTCGAGCTGGTATGAGCCACTCCAGCACACCACTGGTTCTCCCCCAGCTAGAAAGAGCTGCACCAATGAATAGACTCTCATGCACACGCACAGAGCTGGATTGTCTACACACCAAATATGTAGCATGTATATCCTTGTTTGGGTTTTGGATGAGAAGATATTTACAACTTCTTTTCTTTTTTTAATTCTACTCCAGCTGCTATTCAGAATTTATTTGAAGTCCTCTCAGAACTATGTTAAGAATTCTCATTAGCAAAATGTTCCTACTCAACCTGTACTCATTCAGCTTTTCACATGAATTTCCATTTCTTCTGCCACATATTCAGGAAGACATTTTCCTTTTCTTTTATTTCCTTCTGACCTCTGGACCCCCACATCCCTCTTGTTGAAAAACCCAATATGTACCTCATGAATTGTTTAGAAGGTTCACTGCTATACAAGGCTCATAAGTTGAGAAAAATCACTAGAGACTTTTCTCCTTTCACTTGATGCGAGAGAAGCCCTTCTGCTGGGTCCTTGAACTTTAGTGTGCAAAATCTTCCAGGTGCAAGAAAGTTGGGATGATTGAGGCTGAAATCAGCATCTGGAATGGTGATGGATGAAAAGATGAGTCGGTTCCCCTTAACCCCTTCAGCTGAATAGTGTGTATAGAAAATATTCAATTAGCAATTATCTACTGAGAATTTACTACATGTACTCAACAGTGCAAAGTATTGTGAAATATAAGAGAAAGTATAAGCTATGATACCAGCTTTCAAATTTATAATCTGGTTGAGGAGATAACATGAGCAAATTAATGAAAATCAATTAAAATCATTTTATAATCAAGTGTTTGATGATGTGGCAGAAATTCTAAATGCAGCAGGAGCTACTCAAAGCAAGCATTATCCAAGAAAACTTAATGACTGGTAATGGGGCTTAAGCTGCCCTGACATGAGGATAGTGTTTACAGGTAAGGTCAAGGTGTGGGACTAGCTAGGCTGGGGGAATTGCACTTAAAAAGCTGGTGGCATAAGACAGGGAGGGGTAGAAACAGGAGGTGGTGGAAAAAGGAGAAAAAAGTGAAATCCTTGGCCTAAAACTGGGTCCTCGTGTGGGTGTGTGTCGGGAACAGAGCGGCAAGAGATAATATACGAATGGAAAATGTCCAGATCACATATGATAATACAATTCTGATCTACACCCTCTGCAGCTTCCAGTACAGGAAGCCAAACTGCAATCTCTGTAGCAACCAGTCCAGAAAGTTTGGGACTTACCAATGACTGTCAACTTCCCTAATTTTTGTCCCCCCACCTCCAGCTTCCAGTTTAGGACCAATGAGAGAGAAAGTCAAATATGCTTCCCAGAACAATCACACAGGATGCCCTGCTTCTAGTTAGTCTGCCTCTAGCCTCCCTGTGCCAACAGCCTTCGATCACAGCATACCTCAAGTCTTTCATTTTTTTCCCTATAAAACTTTCCACTACCCTGCCTGCCCTGAGTCTCTACCAAACTTAAGTGATGGTGGCTGAATCCCTTGCATGTAGCACACACTGAATAAAAGCCTGTTTGTTCTCATTTGGGTGGTCTTTGTTTATTTCCACAGTGGAAGAGGAGCACACCTATAATAGTTCTGTCTCTTATTGTTACATAAGTATATACACATGTTCTCCTTCCCGCTCCTCTCCCTACCACCCTTCCTGTTTACCTCTTGATATCTATACTTAAATAGGCTGTCTTACCAAAATCTTAGAATGCCTATAATAAAGACAGACATCAAGAGAATTATTGCCTCCATTTCAGGGATGAATAGAATGGGGTGATCAGGGTTGTCTCTGCTGAGGGCATTCATTTATTTCCTTTGGATCTAAAGTGAGGGGTAAATGCCTCAGTCCTATCCTTTTGACCCTGGTTTACCTTTTTCCCAACAAAAGACCCTTTTGTTATTATTCTTTTAATAATAGCTCCATGTAAAAGGTTTAGTCTAACAATAATTAACTTTTTTTCTAGTATATTTTAATTTAAAACATCTAAAATGGTTAATCTAAGGTTTCTGATCAACACAAGATAACAAGCATTGCTGTCATGCTAGGTGATATATTTCCTGTCAAATCAATGAACATAAGTGTTTTAAATAGTCAATGCAACATGGTCTTCGATAAATATATAGGTTCTACTAGGGCTTCCTGAAATTCTGAAAATAGCTAATTATCCCCCATCTGTTCATGATTTTAAGGAATTGTTGTGATTCTGGGAATCTCAAGTTGGGAGCAGCTCCTTAGATGTTATAATAATTTTGTTGTGATAACTTTACTAATTCCTGGAAGCCCAGTCTGTTGTAGCATATTCCACAACTCTAAGGCAAATTACCTTTGGGTTTTACAGATAGAATTTGATCTTTTTGGATATTTAAAGGAATTTGATACCCCTAACTAACATACATGGATGGCCTGGAAGTTGACACGCAGCTAACAATGAATTTTCCTGATGTAATACCCTCTTCTCTACCATCTAAACAAGGAGCTAGAAGCAATGAGGTGGACGGGAAGGTGTAGCTTGACTATACTAAAGCTCCCCATAATTTTGCTCTCCATTTAAACCCTTGGGTCTGAATCTCAGGTTTGAGGACTCAGACAGTTTTTCAGCTCTTCCTTGGACAGTTATGTTTTGGTACATTTCATTACATCCCCTGTTATACGTTCTTACCTTGCCCTGAGTGTTTCCTTCATTGCACCTACTCCCAACACCCTAATGACACCAGCAAGAGGTCTTTATTGTCAGTCTTAGGAAGGGGAGGTTTACTTTAGATAATGTCTCTTGTTTTTTTTTTTTGGTTTTTCAGCTTGGATATTTTTCCAGTATTTATGATGAATCAATTGGCTTCCTGGAATTGTGCTATACAATCATGATTAAATAAATAACCCAGGTGGTCCCACCCCTGTCTATGTGAGGAGCAGTTTGACTTTAAATCAGAATCTGTTGTTAAGAGATTTGCCCTGGGCTTCCCTGGTGGCGCAGTGGTTGAGAGTCCGCCTGCCGATGCAGGGGACACGGGTTCGTGCCCCGGTCCGGGAGGATCCCACATGCCGTGAAGCAGCTGGACCCCGTGAGCCATAGCCGCTGGGCCTGCGCGTCCGGAGCCTGTGCTCCGCAACGGGAGAGGCCACAACAGTGAGAGGCCCGCGTACCACAAAAAAAAAAAAAAACACACACACAAAGCGATTTGGCCTTGTTATTCTTACTTTTTTTCCCTTTCTTCCAAATTGAAGTATAGTTGATAGACAATATTATTGGGTTGGCCAGAAAGTTCGTTTGGTTTTTTTTTTTTTTACACATTTATTGGAGTATAATTGCTTTACAATGGTGTGTTAGTTTCTGTTTTATAACAAAGTGAATCAGTTATAAATATACATATGTTCCCACATCTCCTCCCTCTTGCATCTCCCTCCCTCCCACCCTCCCTATCCCACCCATCCAGGTGGTCACACAGCAGCGAGCTGATCTCCCTGTGCTATGCGGCTGCTTCCCACTAGCTAGCTATTTTACGTTTGGTAGTGTATATATGTCCATGCCACTCTCTTACTTTGTCACAGCTTACCCTTCCCCCTCCCCATATCCTCAAGTCCATTCTCTAGCAGGTCTGTGTCTTTATTCCCGTCTTACCCCTAGGTTCTTCATGACCTTTTTTTTCCCCTTAGATTCCATATATATATGTTAGCATATGGTAGTTGTCTTTCTCTTTCTGATTTACTTCACTCTGTTTGACAGATTCTAGGTCCATCCAGCTCATTACAAATAGCTCAGTTTCGTTTCTTTTTATGGCTGAGTAATATTCCATTGTATATATGTGGCACATCTTCTTTATCCATTCATCCGATGATGGACACTTAGGGTGTTTCCATCTCCTGGCTATTGTAAATAGAGCTGAAATGAACATTTTGTACATGAATTTTTTTGAATTATGGTTTTCTGAGGGTATATGCCCAGTAGTGGGATTGCTGGGTCATATGGTAGTTCTAGTTGTAGTTTTTTAAGGAACCTCCATACTGTTCTCCATAGTGGCTGTACCAATTCACATTCCCACCAGCAGTGCAAGAGTGTTCCCTTTTCTTCACACCCTCTCCAGCATTTATTGTTTCTAGATTTTTTGATGATGGCCATTCTGACTTGTGTCAGATGATATCTCATTGTAGTCTTGATTTGTATTTCTCTAATGATTAATGATGTTGAGCATTCTTTCATGTGTTTGTTGAGCATTCTTTCATGTGTTTGTCATTTCTTTGGAGAAATGTCTATTTAGGTCTTCTGCTCATTTTTGGATTCAGTTGTTTGTTTTTTTGTTATTGAGCTGCATGAGCTGCTTGTAACTTTTGGATATTAATCCTTTGTCACTTGCTTCATTTGCAAATATTGTCTCCCATTCTGAGGGTTGTCTTTTGATGGTGGCCTCGTAGAAGGAGTTTGGGAGTGTTCCTCCCTCTGCTATATTTTGGAAGAGTTTGAGAAGGATAGGTGTTAGCTCTTCTCTAAATGTTTGATAGAATTCGCCTGTGAAGCCATCTGGTCCTGGGCTTTTCTTTGTTGGAAGATTTTTAATCACAGTTTCAATTTCAGTGCTTGTGATTGGTCTGTTCATATTTTCTATTTCTTCCTGATTCAATCTTGGCAGGTTGTGCATTTCTAAGAATTTGTCCATTTCTTCCAGGTTGTCCATTTTATTGGCAGAGAGTTGCTTGTAGTAATCTCTCATGACCTTTTGTATTTCTGCAGTGCCAGTTGTTACTTCTCCTTTTTCATTTCTAATTCTATTGATTTGAGTCTTCTCCCTTTTTTTCTTGATGAGTCTGGCTAATGGTTTATCAATTTTGTTTATCTTCTCAAAGAACCAGCTTTTAGTTTGATTGATGTTTGCTATCGTTTCCTTCATTTCTTTTTCATTTATTTCTGATCTGATCTTTATGATTTCTTTCCTTCTGCTAACTTTGGGGTTTTTTTGTTCTTCTTTCTCTTATTGCTTTAGGTGCAAGGTAAGGTTTATTCGAGATTTTTCCTGTTTCTTAAGGTAGGATTGTATTGCTATAAACTTCCCTCTTAGAACTGCTTTTGCTGCATCCCGTAGGTTTTGGGTCGTCGGGTCTCCATTGTCATTTGTTTCTAGGTATTTTTTAATTTCCTCTTTGATTTCTTCAGTGATCACTTGGTTATTAAGTAGTGTATTGTTTAGCCTCCATGTGTTTGTATTTTTTACAGATCTTTTCCTGTAATTGATATCTAGTCTCATAGCATTGTGTTCAGAAAAGATACTTGATACAATTTCAATTTTCTTAAATTTACCAAGGCTTGATTTGTGACCCAGGATATGCTCTATCCTGGAGAATGTTCCATGAGCCCTTGAGAAAAATGTGTATTCTGTTGTTTTTGGATGGAATGTCTTATAAATATCAATAAGTCCATCTTGTTTAATGTGTCATTTAAAGGTTGTGTTTCCTTATTTATTTTCATTTTGGATGATCTGTCCATGGGTGAAAATGGGGTGTTAAAGTCCCCTACTATGAATGTGTTACTGTTGATTTCCCCTTTTATGGCTGTTAGTATTTGCCTTATGTATTGAGGTGCTCCTATGTTGGGTGCATAAATATTTACAATTGTTATATCTTCTTCTTGGATCGATCCCTTGATCATTATGTAGTGTCCTTCTTTGTCTCTTCTAATAGTCTTTATTTTAAAGTCTATTTTGTCTGATATGAGAATTGGTACTCCAGCTTTCTTTTGGTTTCCATTTGCATGGAATATCTTTTTCCATCCCCTCACTTTCAGTCTGTATGTGTCCCTAGGTCTGAAGCATGTCTCTAGTAGACAACATATATATGGGTCTTGTTTTGTATCCATTCAGCCAGTCTGTGTTTGGTGGGAGCATTTAATCCATTTACATTTAAGGTTATTATCAATATGTATGTTCCTATTCCCGTTATCTTAACTGTTTTGGGTTTGTTATTATAGGTCTTTTCCTTCTCTTGTGTTTCTTGCCTAGAGAAGATCCTTTAGCATTTGTTGGAAAGCTGGTTGGGTGGTGCTGAACTCTCTCAGCTTTTGCTTGTCTTAAAGGTTTTAATTTCTCCATCAAATCTGAATGAGGGGGACTTCCAGGAAGATGGCGGAAGAGTAAGACGCGGAGATCACCTTCCTCTCCACAGATACACCAGAAGTACATCTACGCGTGGAACAACTCCTACGGAGCACCTACTGAACGCTGGCAGAAGACCTCAGACCTCCCAAAAGGCAAGGAACCCCCCACGTACCTGGTTAGGGCAAAAGAAAAAACTAAACAGAGACAAAAGGATAGGGACGGGTCCTGCACCAGCGGGAGAGAGCTGTGAAGGAGGAAAAGTGTCCACACACTAGGAAGCCCCTTCGCGGGTGGAGACTTCGGGAGGCGGAGTGGGGGAGCTTGGGAGCCGCGGAGGAGAACACAGCAACAGGGGTGCGGAGGGCAAAGCGGACAGATTCCAGCGCAGAGGATCGGGCCGACCGGCACTCACCAGCCGAGAGGCTTGTCTGCTCGCCCGCCGGGGCGGGCGGGACTGGGAGCTGAGGCTCCGGCTTTTGTCGGAGCACCGGGAGAGGACTGAGGTTGGCGGCGTGAACACAGCCTGCGGGGCGTTGGTGCGCCGCGGCTGGCCGGGAGAGAGTCCGGGGAGGGGTCTGGACCTGCCGAAGAGGCAAGAGACTTTTACGTCCCTCTTTGTTTCCTGGTGCACAAGGAGAGGGGATTAAGAGCGCTGCTTGAGAGGGCTCCAGGGACGGGCGCGAGCCGCGGCTAAGATTGCGGAGCCCAGAGACGGACATGGGACGCTGAGGCCGCTGCTGCCGCCGTCAGGAGGCCTGTGTGCGAGCACAGGTCACTAGCCACACGCCCTTCCGGGGAGCCTGTGCAGCCCGCCACTGCCAGGGTCCCGGGATCCAGGGACGGCTCCCCCGGGAGAGCGCACGGCGCCCTCAGGCTGCAGCGTCACGCCGGCCTCTGCCGCTGCAGGCCCGCCCCGCACTCCGTGACCCTCCCTACCCCCCGGCCTGGGTGAGCCAGAGCCTCCGAATCAGCGGCTCCTTTAACCCCGTCCTGTCTGAGCAAAGAACAGACGCCCTCTGGCGACCTACACGCACAGGCGGGGCCAAATCCAAAGCTGAGCCCCTGGGAACTGTCAGAACAAAGAAGAGAAAGGGAAATCTCTCCCAGCAGCCTCAGAAGCAGCGGATTAAAGCTCCACAATCAACTTGATATACCCTGCATCTGTGGAATACCTGAATAGACAACGAATCATCCCAAATTAAGGAGCCCTGTGGATGAAAGGCTCTTGGTGCTGCAGCCAGGAGTCAGTGCTGTGCCTCTGAGGTGGGAGAGCCAACTTCAGGACACTGGTCCACAAGAGGCCTCCCAGCTGCACATAATATCAAACAGCAAAAATCTCCGAGAGATCTCCATCTCAACGCCAGCACCCAGCTTCACTCAACGACCAGCAAGCTACAGTGCTAGACATCCTATGCCAAACAACTAGCAAGACAGGAACACAACCCCACCCATTAGCAGAGAGGCTGCCCCAAATCATAGTAAGTCTACAGACACCCCAAAACACACCACCAGACGTGGACCTGCCCACCAGAAAGACAAGATCCAGCCTCATCCACCAGAACACAGGCACTAGTACCCTCCACCAGGAAGCCTACACAACCCACTGAACCAACCTTAGCCACTGGGGACAGACACAAAAAACAACAGGAACTACGAACCTTCAGCCTGAAAAAAAGGAGACCCCAAACACAGTAAGATAAGCAAAATGAAAAGACAGAAAAACACACAGCAGATGAAGGAGCAAGATAAAAACCCACCAGACCTAACAAATGAAGAGGAAATAGGCAGTCTACCTGAAAAAGAATTCAGAATAATGATAGTAAGGTTGATCCGAAATCTTGGAGATAGAATGGACAATAGAATGGACAAATTGCAAGAATCAGTGAACAAGGACCTAGAAGAACTACAGATGAAACAAGCAACGATGAACAACACAATAAATGAAATTAAAAATACTCTAGATGGGATCAATAGCAGAATAACTGAGGCAGAAGAACGGATAAGTGACCTGGAAGATAAAATAGTGGAAATAACTACTGCAGAGCAGAATAAAGAAAAAAGAATGAAAAGAACTGAGGACAGTCTCAGAGACCTCTGGGACAACATTAAACGCACCAACATTCGAATTATAGGGGTTCCAGAAGAAGAAGAGAAAAAGAAAGGGACTGAGAAAATATTTGAAGAGATTATAGTTGAAAACTTCCCTAATATGGGAAAAGAAATAGTTAATCAAGTCCAGGAAGCACAGAGAGTCCCATACAGGATAAATCCAAGGAGAAATACACCAAGACACATATTAATCAAACTGTCAAAAATTAAATACAAAGAAAACATATTAAAAGCAGCAAGGGAAAAACAACAAATAACACACAAGGGAATCCCCATAAGGTTAACAGCTGATCTTTCAGCAGAAACTCTGCAAGCCAGAAGGGAGTGGCAGGACATATTGAAAGTGATGAAGGAGAAAAACCTGCAACCAAGATTACTTTACCCAGCAAGGATCTCATTCAGATTTGATGGAGAAATTAAAACCTTTACAGACAAGCAAAAGCTGAGAGAGTTCAGCACCACCAAACCAGCTCTACAACAACTGCTAAAGGAACTTCTCTAGGCAAGAAACACAAAAGAAGGAAAGGACCTACAATAATGAACCCAAAACAATTAAGAAAATGGGAATAGGAACACACATATCGATAATTACCTTAAATGTAAATGGACTAAATGCTCCCACCAAAAGACACAGATTGGCTGAATGGATACAAAAACAAGACCCATATATTTGCTGTCTACAAGAGACCCACTTCAGACCTAGAGACACATACAGACTGAAAGTAAGGGGATGGAAAAAGGTATTTCATGCAAATGGAAACCAAAAGAAAGCTGGAGTAGCAATTCTCATATCAGACAAAATAGACTTTAAAATAAAGACTATTAGAAGAGACAAAGAAGGACACTACATAATGATCAAGGGATCGATCCAAGAGGAAGATATAACAATTGTAAATATTTATGCACCCAACTTAGGTGCACCTCAATACATAAGGCAAATACTGACAACCATAAAAGGGGAAATCGACAGTAACACATTCATAGTAAGGGACTTTAACACCCCACATTCACCAAGGGACAGATCATCCAAAATGAAAATAAATAAGGAAACACAAGCTTTAAATGATACATTAAACGAGATGGAGTTAATTGATATTTATAGGACATTCCATCCAAAAACAACAGAATACACATTTTTCTCAAGGGCTCATGGAACATTCTCCAGGATAGATCATATCTTGGGTCACAAATCAAGCCTTGGTAAATTTAAGAAAATTGAAATGGTATCAAGTATCTTTTCTGACCACAATGCTATGAGACTAGATATCAATTACAGGAAAAGATCTGTAAAAAATACAAACACATGGAGGCTAAACAATACACTACTTAATAATGAAGTGACCACTGAAGAAATCAAAGAGGAAATCAAAAAATACCTAGAAACAAACGACAATGGAGACACAACGACCCAAAACCTGTGGGATGCAGCAAAAGCAGTTCTAAGGGGGAAGTTTATAGCAATACAAGCCCACCTTAAGAAGCAGGAAACATCTCGAATAAACAACCTAACCTTGCACCTCAAGCAATTAGAGAAAGAAGAACAAAAAAACCCCAAAGCTAGCAGAAGGAAAGAAATCATAAAAATCAGATCAGAAATAAATGAAAAAGAAATGAAGGAAACAATAGCAAAGATCAATAAAACTAAAAGCTTTTTCTTGAGAAGATAAACAAAATAGATAAACCACTAGCCAGACTCATCAAGAAAAAAAGGGAGAAGACTCAAATCAATAGAATTAGAAATGAAAAAGGAGAGGTAACAACTGACACTGCAGAAATAAAAGAGATCATGAGAGATTACTACAAGCAACTCTATGCCAATAAAATGGACAATCTGGAAGAAATGGACAAATTCTTGGAAATGCACAACCTGCCAAGACTGAATCAGGAAGAAATAGAAAATATGAACAGACCAATCACAAGCACTGAAATTGAAACTGTGATTAAAAATCTTCCAACAAAGAAAAGCCCAGGACCAGATGGCTTCACAGGCGAATTCTATCAAACATTTAGAGAAGAGCTAACACCTATCCTTCTCAAACTCTTCCAAAATATAGCAGAGGGAGGAACACTCCCAAACTCCTTCTACGAGGCCACCATCACCTTGATACCAAAACCAGACAAGGATGTCACAAAGAAAGAAAACTACAGGCCAATATCACTGATGAACATAGATGCAAAAATCCTCAACAAAATACTAGCAAAGAGAATCCAACAGCACATTAAAAGGATCATACACCATGATCAAGTGGGGTTTATTCCAGGAATGCAAGGATTCTTCAATATACGCAAATCTATCAATGTGATAAACCATATTAACAAACTGAAGGAGAAAAACCATATTATCATCTCAATAGATGCAGAGAAAGCTTTTGACAAAATTCAACACCCATTTATGATACAAACCCTGCAGAAAGTAGGCATAGAGGGAACTTTCCTCAACATAATAAAGGCCATATATGACAAGCCCACAGCAAACATCATCCTCAATGGTGAAAAACTGAAAGCATTTCCACTAAGATCAGGAACAAGACAAGGTTGCCCACTCTCACCAATCTTATTCAACATAGTTTTGGAAGTTTTGGCCACAGCAATCAGAGAAGAAAAGGAAATAAAGGGAATCCAAATCGGAAAAGAAGAAGTAAAGCTGTCACTGTTTGCAGATGACATGATCCTATACATAGAGAACCCTAAAGATGCTACCAGAAAACTACTAGAGCTAATCAATGAATTTGGTAAAGTGGCAGGATACAAAATTAATGCACAGAAATCTCTGGCATTCCTATATACTAATGATGAAAAATCTGAAAGTGAAATCAAGAAAACACTCCCATTTACCATTGCAAGAAAAAGAATAAAATATCTAGGAATAAACCTACCTAAGGAGACAAAAGACCTGTATGCAGAAAATTATAAGACACTGATGAAAGAAATTAAAGACGATACAAATAGATGGAGAGATATACCATGTTCTTGGATTGGAAGAATCAACATTGTGAAAATGACTCTACTACCGAAAGCAATCTATAGATTCAATGCAATCCCTATCAAACTACCACTGGCATTTTTCACAGAACTAGAACAAAAAATTTCACAATTTGTATGGAAACACAAAAGACCCCGAATAGCCAAAGCAATTTTGAGAACGAAAGAAGGAACTGGAGGAATCAGGCTCCCAGACTTCAGACTATACTACAAAGCTACAGTTATCAAGACGGTATGGTACTGGCACAAAAACAGAAAGATAGATCAATGGAACAGGATAGAAAGCCCAGAGATAAACCCACGCACATATGGTCACCTTATCTTTGACAAAGGAGGCAGAAATGTACAGTGGAGAAAGGACAGCCTATTCAATAAGTGGTGCTGGGAAAACTGGACAGCTACATGTAAAGGTATGAAATTAGATCACTCCCTAACACCATACACAAAAATAAGCTCAAAATGGATTAAAGACCTAAGTGTAAGGCCAGAAACTATCAAACTCTTAGAGGAAAACATAGGCAGAACACTCTATGACATAAATCACAGCAAGGTCCTTTTTGACCCACCTCCTAGAGAAATGGAAATAAAAACAAGAGTAAACAAATGGGACCTAATGAAACTTAAAAGCTTTTGCGCAGCAAAGGAAACCATAAAGAAGACCAATAGACAACCCTCAGAATGGGAGAAAATATTTGCAAATGAAGCAACTGACAAAGGATTGATCTCCAAAATTTATAAGCAGCTCATGCAGCTTAATAACAAAAAAACAAACAACCCAATCCAAAAATGGGCAGAAGACCTAAATAGACATTTCTCCAAAGAAGATATACAGAGTGCCAACAAACACATGAAAGAATGCTCAACATCACTAATCATGAGAGAAATGCAAATCAAAACTACAATGAGATATCATCTCACACCAGTCAGAATGGCCATCATCAAAAAATCTAGAAACAATAAATGCTGGAGAGGGTGTGGAGAAAAGGGAACCCTCTTACACTGTTGGTGGGAATGTAAATTGATACAGCCACTGTGGAGAACAGTATGGAGGTTCCTTAAAAAGCTACAAATAGAACTACCATATGACCCAGCAATCCCACTACTGGGCATATACCCTGAGAAAACCATAATTCAAAAAGAGTCATGTACCAAAATGTTCATTGCAGCTCTATTTACAATAGCCCGGAGATGGAAACAACCTAAGTGTCCATCATCGGATGAATGGATAAAGAAGATGTGGCACATATATACAATGGAATATTACTCAGCCATAAAAAGAGACGAAATTGAGCTATTTGTAATGAGGTGGATAGACCTGGAGTCTGTCATACAGAGTGAAGTAAGTCAGAAAGAGAGAGACAAATACCGTATGCTAACACATATATATGGAATTTAAAAAAAAAAATGTCATGAAAAACCTAGGGGTGAAACAGGAATAAAGACACAGACTTACTAGAGAATGGACTTGAGGTTATGGGGAGGGGGAAGGGTAAACGGTGACAAAGCGATAAAGAGGCATGGACATATATACACTACCAAACGTAAGGTAAATAGCTAGTGGGAAGCAGCCGCATAGCACAGGGAGATCAGCTCGGTGCTTTGTGACCGCCTGGAGGGGTGGGATAGGGAGGGTGGGAGGGAGGGAGACGCAAGCGGGAAGAGGTATGGGAATATATGTATGTATATAACTGATTCATTTTGTTGTGAAGCTGAAGCTAACATACCATTGTAAAGCAATTATACTCCAATAAAGATGTTAAAAAAAAAAAAAGATGTAAAAAAAAAAAAAATCTGAAAGAGATCCTAGCTGGATAGAGTAATCTTGGTTGCAGGTTTTTCTCCTTCATCACTTTAAATATGTCCTGCTAGTCCCTTCTGGCTTGCAGAGTTTCTGCTGAAAGATCAGCTGTTAGCCTTATGGGGATTCCCTTGTGTGTTATTTGTTGTTTTTCCCTTGCTGCTTTTAATATGTTTTCTTTGTATTTAATTTTTGACAGTTTGATTAATATGTGTCTTGCAGTGTTTCTCCTTGGATTTATCCTGTATGGGACTCTCTGTGCTTCCTGGACTTGATTAACTATTTCCTTTCCCATATTAGGGAAGTTTTCAACTATAATCTCTTCAAATATTTTCTCAGTCCCTTTCTTTTTCTCTTCTTCTTCTGGAACCCCTATAATTCAAATGTTGGTGCATTTAATGTTGTCCCAGAAGTCTCTGAGACTGTCCTCAGTTCTTTTCATTCTTTTTTCTTTATTCTGCTCTGCAGTAGTTATTTCCACTATTTTATCTTCCAGGTCGCTTATCCGTTCTTCTGCCTCAGTTATTCTGCTATTGATCCCTTCTAGAGTATTTTTAATTTCATTTATTGTGTTGTTCATCATTGTTTGTTTCATCTTTAGTTCCTCTAGGTCCTTGTTAAATGTTTCTTGCATTTTGTCTATTCTATTTCCAAGATTTTGGATTATCTTTACTATCATTATTCTGAATTCTTTTTCAGGTAGACTGCCTATTTCCTCCTCATTTGTTAGTTCTGGTGGGTTGTTGCCTTGCTCCTTCATCTGCTGTGTATTTCTCTGTCTTCTCATTTTGCTTATCTTACCGTGTTTGGGGTCTCCTTTTTGCAGGCTGCACGTTCGTATTTCCCGTTGTTTTTGGTGTGTCTCCCCAGTGGCTAAGGTTGGTTCAGTGGGTTGTGTAGGCTTCCTGGTGGAGGGGACTAGTGCCTGTGTTCTGGTGGATGAGGCTGGATCTTGTCTTTCTGGTGGGCAGGTCCACGTCTGGTGGTGTGTTTTGGGGTGTCTGTGGACTTTTTATGATTTTAGGCAGCCTCTCTGCTAATGGGTGGGGTTGTATTCCTGTCTTGCTAGTTGTTTGGCATAGGATGTCCAGCACTGTAGCTTGCTTGTCGTTGAGTGAAGCTGGGTGTTGGAGATCTGGGAGATTTTCACTGTTTGATATTATGTGGAGCTGGGAGGTCTCTTGTGGACCAGTGTCCTGAAGTTGGCTCTCCCACCTCAGAGGCACAGCACTGACTCCTGGCTGCAGCACCAAGAGCCTTTCATCCACACGGCTCAGAATAAAAGGGAGAAAAAGAGAAAGAAAGAAAGAAGCAAAGAAACAAAGAAAGAAAGAAAGATGGAAGGAAGGAAGGAAAGAAAGAAAGGCGATGAAATAAAATAAGATAAAATAATTAAAAGAAAAAATAATTATTAAGAAAAAAATTGCTTTTACATTAAAAAAAAAACAAAAAACGGACGGATAGAGCCCTAAGACAAATGGTGAAAGCAAAGCTATACAGACAAAATCTCACACAGAAGAATACACTCACAAAAAGAGGAAAAGGGGAAAAAATCATAAATCTTGCTCTCAAAGTCCACCTCCTCAATTTGGGATGATTCGTTGTCTATTCATGTATTCCACAGATGCAGGGTACATCAAGTTGATTGTGGAGCTTTAATCCGCTGCTTCTGAGGCTGCTGGGAGAGATTTCCCTTTCTCTTCATTGTTCACACAGCTCCCGGGGCTCAGCTTTGGATTTGGCCCCGCCTCTGCGTGTAGGTCACCGGAGGGTGTCTGTTCTTCGCTCAGACAGGGTGGGGTTAAAGGAGCCGCTGATTCGGGGGCTCTGGCTCACTCAGGCCGGGGGGAGGGAAGGGTGCGGATGCGGGGCGAGCCTGCGGCGGCAGAGGCCAGCGAAACGTTGCACCAGCCTGAGGCGCGCCGTGCGTTCTCCCGGGGAAGTTGTCCCTGGATCACGGAACCCTGGCAGTGGCGGGCTGCACAGGCTCCCGGGAGGGGAGGTGTGGATAGTGACCTGTTCTCACAACAGGCTTCTTGGTGGCGGCAGCAGCAACCTTAGCGTCTCATGCCCGTCTCTGGAGCTCCTTTAAGCAGCGCTCTTAATCCCCTCTCCTCGCACACCTTTCGGGAGGTCTGAGGTCTTCTGCCAGCGTTCAGTAGGTGTTCTGTAGGAGTTGTTCGACGTGTAGATGTATTTCTGGTGTATCTTTTTCTGCTCCAAACTCTGATGTTTTGGTCTTGTTTGGCCTCACTGTGCGTCAGGCACACAGACTTGCGTTCGGTAGCATAGTGGCCATTTCTTATTATTTCTTCTTATAGTACTTCTTATATCTGCTAGTGTTGGGGGGTCTCCTGCAGAGGTGGGGGGTGGCTCTGTCTCACCATGAGGACAAGGACACTGGCAGCAGAAGTTCTGGGATGTACTCCTTCCGTTTGGTTTTAAGTATTTTTCATTTTCACAAAGAACTTTATTGAACAACCTAGTCACTAACTGAATGAACTTTTTGGCCAACCCAATATATTAGTTTCAAGTGTCCAACGTAGTAATTTGACATTTATATATGTTATGAATTGATCACCATAATAAAACTAGTAAGCATCTGTTTACCATACAAAGTTATTACAATATTATTGGCTATATTCCCTATGCACATTACATCCTCATGACTTACTGATTTTACAACTGGAAGTTTGTACCTCTTGATCCTCTTTACCTATTTTGCCCAAAACCCCCTTCCAGGGGACAGTCCCTCTGGTGACCACCATTTTGTATCTATGAGTCTGTTTCTGCTTTGTTTGTTTTGTTTTTTAGATTCATATAAGTGAAATCACATGACAGTGTCTCTTGTTGATGATGACTCCCTTCCATAGCATGTACGATCTTGTTAAATGTAATAATAGAGGCTGGACCTTCCTCACCAAGGGATCCTGTCTTCCTCCTGAACTTTGCTCACTCAAAGTCTGGGGGATGTATTTTGAGGCATGAATTAGTTAAGATGAGTTAGGCTGTTGTAACAAACAGACCCAAACTGAATAATGACTCCACACCACAAAAGCTTATGTCTTGTTTATCAACAGTGCAAGATCAGTATTCCTTGTCAGCACCTGACTTTCTCCATGTGGTAATTCAGGAACCGAGGCTTCTTCAGTATCATGGTTCTGCCATCCTCTAGGGCTCTGTCATTTTCGATTGGCTGAATTCAGATAGGAGAGAGAGTAACAAGAAGCACGTCTACTTCTTATAATGCCTTGACCCTGAGTTGGCACGTATGCCTCCCATTCATATTCTGTTTGGGAGAACTAATGCAAGAGAGGCTAAGAAATTTAGTCTACCTGTGGGCCAAAGGTAAGAAGAAAATGTAAATTTGCGGAACAGTTAGCAATGTCTATCTTAGGTATTTTGTATCCTCTACCTACTTCTTGCCACACACTAAAGATATTGGAATATGAGTAGAGTTCCAAATAAATCATTATACATATGATTTTTCTGTCCCTGTCTTCACTAACTTATTCAGCAGGTAATTGTCATGGTCTATTGGGGAGAAGAATTGCAGTTGATCAACCATCTTTAATTTTCTCTAGTTTATGGTGAACGCCCTGAGGCTGCTCTTGGCAGTTCCTTTTAGCTCACCCCCACTTGTCTTGAGATCCCTCAGCAGTGGAAAAGGGTTACGCTTTCAGCTCTACCTCTTGAGGGCCAACTCATGGCCTCTAGGTCTTTAGAGTCTCCCAAGACCAGCTACAACTTGGGGCCCTACTTTAATTAATAACAGAAGAAGAGTATAGGCAGAGTATCTGTCTTTGATTCTTCTTGGAATCATAGAATCACAGGCCTATCTCCCCCTTTCCTTTTCAACTCTGACTGCAGTCATGTCTCACGTAGCAGTCTGGGCAGAAAGGGATTTGATAACAAGAGTCTCTCTAAGTTCCTAATGATTGCCAAGAGTCTAATATGCCTTTGCTAGTAGAGAGATATTTAGCATTTAGAAACAGACACCCTGTAGTGATGGGATACAGGCAATGTGAAAAGTGGATAGTATGTCATTTTGGGGCAAAAGTCACTGTTCTTCATTACTATTAGATCAGTAGCTTAGGATATCACCCATATTTTCTACATATCAAAAGACCTTGAGAAACAGATGTAGAGAACAAACATATGGACACCAAGGGGGGAAAGTGGGTGGGGGGGGGAAGAATTGGGAGATTGGGATTGACATATATACACTAATATGTATAAAATAGACAACTAATAAGAACCTGCTGTATAAAAAAAAAGTAAAATAAAATGCAAAAAACTAAAGAACACCTTGCATGTAATCATTTGTTCAATGATTCATTTATTTTTACATTCAACATATTTTTGAGTACTAATATATTTCAGGCACTGGGGATATGATGGTAAACAAGATAGATACAGTACTAGTTATTTATGATATTGTTAACACAGAGCCATGGGTCCCATAAAATAAAAAGTTTCCGGGATGTGTGGATTATCAAGGGGCTTTTGAGCAGCTCCATCTCTAAGCTGAAGAGGTGGCCTCTATCCTACCTCCTTTGCATTCCTTTTTGTTTCATCGCACAGACTTTACAGTAACCCAGAGATTCATCTTCCTGAGGAAACTGGCTTTGGTCTTAAATAAATCAACATATTTAAAGCACCTAGTAAGCTCCCAAAATAGTATATAAGACAATTAAATGGTAGCTATTAATAATGGTAGGATTACGCCCTTTAAGAAATCATGGGGGGAAAATTGGTCCAGGTGATAATTTTAACTTGCTATTATTCCTGTAAGAGCATGCTCAGGCCTCAGTACCTCTCTCGTGTGTTAGATGATCCTGCAAATCACTTCTCTAATTCCTTACCTCAGGTAGCAGTCACCAGTTGCTTCTGGACAGAGGCATGAGGTCAGCGGACTTGAGTTGATGGCTCAAATGTTACAATGCAGCTCAGTCATGGCTGGGATATTTAATGAATTTTACAGAAAAGAATGGTGGAGATCTGTGGTGGGGGCACTGAGAACATAGCATAGGGAGGCCACCGGCCTCCGGCAAGCATGGCCAAGCACTGTCCTCAGCATTCTGATAATGCCTCTGTAGGACACAGAAAAGGACAAAGGTTCAGAGGCTGGGAGGTGGTAAGGTTGGGGATTGAAACTGATTGTTTTGCTACTGTTTCTACATGCTCCATCTTCCTCTCGTATGTTATACCTGCTACTGTAGCCAAGGAGAAGGAGGCTTCCAAATGAATGAATCATGAGGATTACAACCTCAACGTGAGGATGCTATGCAATTATCACCAGGGATCAGAATCATTGATCAATCTAAGTATTCAGTGAGGCTTCGTCTGTGTCCAGAACTTCATGAGGTGTGGTGAAAGAAGGCAAGAGAAATGTATGATGCCCTCTCTACCCTTAAAGAATTTATGTGGAGACCAGACAAACACAAAAAACCTTTACAGAACAATTCAACTCTGAACTGTTTGGCACTGACTCGAATGGCAATTTTAAGCTTTAGCCTGGCCTTTATAGCCATCTGCAGGGAGGCCCTGCAGGGCAGTAAAGGACGACCAGTTTGTAGTCCAGCTCACCTAGATTAAAAGTTGCGCTCTGCTATTTAATGATCTGTATAACCTTGATCAGTTTACATAGTCTCAAAGTTTCACATGTAAAGTAAAGAAAATGCCTAGAACTTTATCCTAGGGTTTGAATGATCAGTGAATTAAAAAACATTAACTACTAGGGAAATAGTAGATGTTCAAAACATGTAGGTGTCCATCCCACATCCACACGACTGTCCCGCCAGAATCTTAGAGAAAAAATATTTAAAACCAGGGACATCGTCTTCTCCACACTTCCTCACTTGCTAAGACTGACTTACCGATTTGACTTCCAATTTCTTCCCCATTTCTGTTTATAACACACCTTTTCAAGTCATCAAGGCTTGAAACCATCACATCATTTTTGACTCAAATGTCCTCACCTCCACATCCAATCTCTTTCAAAGTTCTACCTTTTTTTTTTTTTTTTTAACTTTCAATGTCTCTCTAATCCAGAAGTTCTTACCACGGGATCATGGCCTTTAAGAGGTCTATGAACTAATATTATATGGGGAAAAGGCCATAATTTTCATAAATTCTTAAATGTATCAACTCAGATACATGGTATACCACAATCATCCCTTTACTCCTATTTCTTCTGCTACCTTGTAGTTGCAGGTTTTTAATACTTTCTGCCCAAATACAACAGCCTCTTACAGTCTTCCAATTTGTTTCATTCTTTGTACCACTGTCATAGTTATCTTAAAATATACTTCTAATCATGCCATTTCTCCAAGCAACAATTTTCAGCACTTCCAAATTTCTTTCAGATAAACTAAAGAGTCTTAACTTAGCTCTCAAAACTAACTTCAGAACTTTTCTGATTCTCTCTCCACATATTCTATGCGCCAGTAAAATCAATTGCACACTCTTCTTCGAATATACTACCCAAAAAATATTAGTTGAATCTTTTGTAATGAGAAACTTTAGGGAAAAATGCAGAACAAATCATCAATGGACATAAAATGCAGATTTTCAAGAGTTTCCACCCCAGGATGCTTCTCCCACTTGCGCACACCTTTGTGTTCTACACTCCTCCATGCATAATTCATCATAATCTGAGTTAGAGAGTGGATGGTTTAGATAGGCCTGCTCTAGACCAGCTGTGGTTAAAAAAGAGTCTTTTGTTGCTATTTCAACATAAAACTGTCAAAGAATTCCTTTTTCTAGAATCCAAGATTGTTAACCCACACTTCCCTATTTGCAGCAATTCACTGCCTTCTTTGGCAGATTTGAGAGCTGATAGCTGACAATGTTTGGGTGTCCACTCTGTTCTAGAGCCGTGTCCCCTTATCTGAGAATGCCCTTACCTACCTCAACATACAGGGCAGGGCCGCCCACGAGCAGCCAGATTTGCACCGTGTTACCCTCTCCTTCCTGATCTTGACTGATTGGACAGTAAGTGATACCTGCCTCAACCTGGGTCAATCACCTTCCTCCTCAGACATTTGGAATTGGAATAGAGTGACTCTGAGCCAGGCGTGACATGCCGCTGGAGGTCTAAGATGTAAATAGCAAGAGCTGTTAAAGGAATGCAAAAAGCTATTCTGCAGCCCGAAAGAAGGAAAAAAGCAGATGATTTGAAAAAAGACAGAAAAGAGAATAAAAGTGTTCTGATGCCTTTCAGTTCCTGGTTTCAGACCTTCCAGGGGCCGGGCTCCCTCCCTTTCCCGGATTCACTACTCTTCCTCCCCTTCCCATGTTTTTAAAGTTAAACTATCTTGAGTTGGTGTCTCATACTGGCAATCAAGATTCCTAACTCGTACAATAATCTGATTCCAGACTGATACTCTATATTCCTTCCTTCATTCATTCAACACACATTGATTGAGCATCTACGAGATGCCAGAGACTCTGTTAGCCTCCCTGCAGGAACGTATAAAGAGAGACAAATAGGCAATTATAATTTAAGAAGACAAATCCTCTGTCAGAACTCTGTGCAAAATAGATAGATACGGCAAATAAACAGAGACTGAGGGGAGGGAACATAGATATTTTGAAAGTAAATGGTGCCTTAACTAAACCTTAAGCCAAGGCCTTATCAAGAAGGAAGGAAGGGCGCCCAGACAGAAGGAGCAACACGTGCAAAGGTGTGGAGGCAAGTGGAGTTTGATGTGTCCTGGGAACTGCAAGTCACTCTTAACATTTGGAATCTAGTGTATGTATGTTTGATTTCTCCATGCAGAGAAGGGTGGCAAAATGTTAAGACCTGGGCCAGATGTAGAGTATTTTCTATCATACCATGGATTCTCTCTTTAGGTGATGGAGGGATACTGATAATTTTAGGCAGAGATTTTTTTGGCTGTGTTGGGTCTTCATTGCAGCGTGGGGGCTTTCTCTAGTTGCGGTGAGCGGGGGCTACTCTTTGTTGCAGTGCACAGGCTTCTCATTGCGGTGGCTTCTCTTTGTTGCAGAGCACGGGCTCTAGGTGTGCGGGCTTCAGTAGTTGTGGCACACAGGCTCAGTAGTTGTGACTCACAGGCTCTAGAGCACAGGCTCAGTAGTTGTGGTACACGGGCTTAATTGCTCCGTGGCATGTGGGATCTTCCTGGACCATGGCTCGAACCCGTGTCCCCTGCATTGGCAGGTGAATTCTTAACCACTGTGCCACCAGTGAAGTCCCTAGGCAGCAGATTTAAGCCCTTATTTACAATAGCTCAAGCTCATCAACTTTAGATGGCATGTTCCGATATTTTAGCAAGTGGACTCATGTAAAATAGATGTTGTTATTAAATACCTTAGAATTCAGGTATAATTATGCTTGTGCCTCTCTCTGGAGTAATACTTTTGATAGCATGGGTAAAATTCCTGTTCTCCTGTATTTTACAAATTGCTTAGTTTATGATTCTCTCTTCAACATGTTCTATCTCTTTCTCTCTCTCTGTACATACCCATATCTTTTCAGTCATTTTTATAATTCTGTATGTTAATTTCTTTCATGATTTATCTCTTAACATAAATCATTTTCTAATTTATTTTACAGTAATTATTATGATTAAATTGTAATAATAACCACATAGCAAGTAATCTCATTACAATTAAAAATGACATAAAGCTGGGAGGGATATAAAACATTTTGGATGTCAAGCCAGGAACCAAAAAGATTCCAACAAACTAGAGTGATTATTGGACTCTAAGAAAATCCATATAACCGTGATAAAATGTAAGATCCACACTTGGGTCCTAAGAAACCAAGCCCCTACAATAATATGGGGGATAGCCCAAGCAAGAGAGCTTTTAGCTATCCATTCACTCCATGTGAGTGAGCAGCGTACCGTGGCTTCCCCCAAGGCAACTATGTCTCAGGGTCCATTTGTGGACACATGCCTCTCTTAAAGCAGGAGCCAACGGTCCCACCGTTCTCGCTACTGCGTCTATGACACAAAGAATGTTGAGATTATTTAGGCTTATCACACTTTAAGAAAGATATAGAAAGGTCTTTACCTGTTCCAAGAACTATGATATCATGAAGAGACTCCAAAAAAGTAGGAATTTATGACATTTAGTTTGGAGAAAAGAAGAGTCAGTTGTTTTAAAATATGCAGAGAATTGTCATGTGCAAGAGGAAAGGGAATCAGACTTGTTCTTTACAACCCCAAAGGGAAGAAATAGGACCAACGGGGTTAGGATGGGAGATATATGTAGACAGATTTTGGTATGGAATAAGAAAGAATTTTCTAAGCGTCAAGTCTATCTAGTGACAGAATGAGCTGCCTCAGATAGAGTAATGATTTCTGTCTCTGGAAGTATTCAAGCTCAGGATGCATGACTATCTGTGGGGTTGCTATAGAAGGGATTTGAACTTTACCACTATTTTTGGCTTAGGTTCCTGAAGTTTCTTTAGGGAGGCTATTTTTACTGACAGGAGTAACCTCTTATACTATCTTCACTTTTAAAAATCTTTCCTGTCCTTTGAGACAAAGATAAAAATCCTCCAAATAGGGGCTTCCCTGGTGGCGCAGTGGTTGAGAGTCCGCCTGCCGATGCAGGGGACACGGGTTCATGCCCCGGTCCGGGAGGATCCCACATGCCGCGGAGCGGCTGGGCCCGTGAGCCATGGCCGCTGAGCCTGCGCGTCCGGAGCCTGTGCTCCACAACGGGAGAGGCCACAACAGTGAGAGGCCCGCATAGAGTAAAAAAAAAAAAAAAAAAAAAAAAAAATATCCTCCAAATAAGCTTTGTAGGTAATATAGAACCACTCTTTGGGTAATATAAATTCATTTTGTATATATTGCACTTTTCTTGTAATTTTTTCACATTATTTCAATGTAGTGGCTATGAATGTGTTTTATCACCTCTCATAGGTGGGTATCCCTTAAAGTGCTTTGTACAATCTAGATAGTAAGTGCTTGCTGAATGAATGAATGAATGAATTAATGTTGATTAAAGACACACAAAGGCAAACATCCAAAGTATTTTTATTAATTTTAATTCTTCTTTAAACTATTTTGAAATTATTTCAAATTTGAACTACAATTCAAAGCGCACCCATATTCCCCTTACCCAGATTTCTCACTGTTAACATTTCATTGTATTTGCTCCATCTCTCTCTTTCTCCCTCCTTCAGGAACTCTCTCCCTCTCTCTCTGTATGTACATATATACATTTGTATCATCTACACATATATACATTTATATCATCTACACATATATTTACATATATATACACATATATGTTATATTTCATTATCGTTACTCATTTTTTAACCATTTGAGGGCAAGCTGAAAACAGTATTCCCCATCATCCCTAAATATTCCAACTTGTCAAAAACAGGGACATTCTCCTACATAACCATTGTACAGGCCTTTAAATCAGGATATCAGTAACGATACCACACTTCTGTCCAAAGCAGATACTGTATTCAGTTTTGCTGTCCCAACAATGACTCTTTTGTCTTCTGGTCCAGGATGGCATCCAGGAACTCACTGCATTTAGTCGTCATGTCTCTTTAGTCTCTTCCAAATCTGGGTATAGGGCTTCATCATTTCCCTGTCTTTCATGTTCTCAACAGATAGTGGAGGGTCAATAGCTGGATAGTTTAACATGGTAGCCACTAGCCACGTGTAGTTATTTAAATTAGAATTCATTAAAATTAAATAAAATTAATAATTTCACTTCTCAGTCACACTAGCCACATTTCAAGTGTTAAATGGCCACACGTGGCTTATGGCTACCCCATTGACAGCACAGCTCGAAGACATTGCCATCACCGCAGTAAGTTCTGTTGGACACTTCTGGTCTTCAGAATGACTTTCAACCTGGCTATCCTTAATGTTTCCTCATGACCAGTCACAAGTCATGCTTCTTTGCAAGAATACCACACAAATGATGCTGTGCTCTTCTCAGTGCATCACATAAGGGAATATTTTCTTTAATATCTCTGTTTAATTTGACTCTTTATTCCATACTATCATGAGCAACACTTACTAAGTTCTGCTCGATATATGGTAATATGACTTTATAACAAAGCACATAATCCAGTCCTTGATATCAAGAAACTTGTCACCTCGCAAGCTGGATATAGTGTAGTTGCTAAGAGTCCAAGCTTCAGCCACAGAGAGCTCTACATTTGAGTTCCAGCACTGCCATTTTACAAAGTAATCTCCCTGTTCATGTGTTGAGTGCATACTCAAGTGCAAGCCATTGCAGGAAGTAAGTTTGTGGAAGGCAGAGACCACGACCCTCTTGGTATCCTTTACAACACCTAAGTTAGTTAGGCTTCGCAATAGCGGTAGATTGACAGAATGGAAGAACCCATACATGCTGCGATGATTCGAAGACAACATAAAATTTTGTCACAAATAAAGTTTAGGAAAGCTGTGTTGTGTCAAACACTCCTGGTAATTTTAAATGAAAGTTGCGTATTAATGGAAAGGATTATATTTAACTCATCCGTCCTGGCTGCAGACCTACTTAGAGCTGAATAACTCTACCCAGACTCACCCATATCTCAGCATGCCGTGAGTCTGGTAAAAAGAACTAAAGGATCAAATATTTATGCCCTCCCAAAGTCCAGGAAAAAGGGAAGGGAAGGATATTATATAGTTACACAAATTAGATTTTCTTATAAGAAATAAATCATGTTATTAATCTATCATAAGTATGTACATGCTATGGGCTAAATCTCCATTTTCGGTTTGCTGTTAAACATAGCCATCTTTCTGGGGCTGTGATTATGTAGAGTCCAGATAGGTTTGTGACTGAAAAGCACAAACTCCATAGTCAGACTAGCTCTGTGAACTTGTCCGAGTTACTCACCTCTCTGCACCTCAGTTTCTCCATTTGTGAAATGTGGACAGCAATAGTTCCTAGATCATAGGGTTGCTTCAAGAATTAAAAGAAAATGAACGTAAAGTCCCTTCTCAGCACAGATTCTGGTGCATGGTAAGGGTTTAATACATGCTTACTGTTGTATTTTATGTTTTATTTCTTCCTTGTTTGTCATAACCCTACCTATTTCCTTCTGCTCCAATACTTATACTTACATAAAATCATAGAACTTTAGAACTGAAAATGTTATTACAAGTCACCTTGTGACCCATTCATTTTTTTAAGAAGAATAACCTGAAATTTGGTTTATTAGTACATTTCTTGGTTGAATCTGCTACTCAAGGGCAAAGCCCAGGATAGAACCACTTTCTGCTATGTCATACTGACTGTGAACCAGAACTGTGTTCTTTGGTCTGCATATTTATTAAGTACTACTATAAGCCTAGCATTAGGCTAAGCCCTGGGGATTAAAACCAAAAAATGATGATGTAGGTCCTTCTTGGGAAGCACTCACAAGGGGCAGGGGTGGGGGAAGCAGGCAGGGAACGAAGGTATAAATCCATTAAAATGCAGTAAGATAGCATGGCTAATATACAGGTGTGCAAAGGGAGCTGTGAGACAATTTGACTCCCTTAGAGAGTCTGGGTTTTGACAAATCTTTTTCATAGATGCCAGAAATTCATGAAAAACCACCTGCAATCATCTATTTCAAGTAAAATACCCATCCATACACAGGTAGTCAGTCCCCAGCTAGGATATGACTCATTTCTGCTAATATCACACCCCCTCCTATCAGAGCTGTTGGATTAGTTTACCAGTATGCATCTCTGACCTCTTCACTCTCGGCCTAAATATGGTTTTTAATTTGAGAGAGGAGGTAGATGAAACAATGACCTGAGAGCATAGATCTGTTAGAGTGAAATATAATTATGCTACTGACTTGTCGTATGACTTGGTAGAAGTCATTTCTTCATGCTGCTTTTACTACTTATCTCTAACAAAATCTCCTACTCCCCAGGGCTATTGTGGGAAAAATTTTGCCCAAGTGATGCATGATGCGTGATGCTTTGTAATTATGAAACATTTTCACTAAAAATACTAATTTCTTATGTCTGTCTATTCTATTGATACAATTATGATATTTGCAAATGTGCAAATATACCAGGAAGAAAAGTTATAAAATAGTATTTGAAGGACTTTAGAGTCTCCTTTGTTTCTGAATGAATATGTTTAATCATTCTGCAAATGGGTTAAGAGTTTCTTCATACAAGATTTGGAATGTATATTCAACATGATTGCAGCTTAACTTCTGAGGCAAGAAAAGATGGAAGTCCTCAGGATAATGGACAATACCAATTTTAAAAGCTATCATTCTGAATCCTATGATGAATTGCTGAATTCACCTTATTCATTTATTCATGCTTCCATTCAAGAGCAGTACGCTGAGTTCTTATATGTCAGTTGCCAGGCCAGGCATAAAAGATTACGAGGTTGAATAAACATCTGTCTATTGGTTAGTTAATGAGTGAATGAATAAATGAATCTATAAATATCTCTCTCTCCCTGCTCCACAGAGGTCCTCACACTTTAGTAGACAAGACAGAAATATACATAGCTAACTATAATACGATGTGATAAATGCTGTAACAGAATGATGGCCAAAGTGCCAGAGGACATACTAGCTCTGCCTGACAGCTATGTCAGAGAATGCTTTGTACTGGCAATATTTAACTCAAATATTAAAGAATTAGCCAACTCAGATAGTCCCAAAGCCAATTATGAAAAGTCCATCTTACACTGATTTATTTTAATATTAAAGTTTTTAAAATTTATTTACGGCATTATGGCTACATGAGTCAAGATTCAAAAGCCACAAGGGGTATGTGAGAAAAGTTCCTATCTCACACTTGTCACCCAGCTATCCAGTCATCTGTTCCCTTTGCTGAAAGATCTAATGTTATCAGGGTTACTTAGAAAGAAGTTAAATATATATATATATATATTTAAATAAATAATTTATATAAATATATATATACACACTTAACTTTTGCTGTAATAAAAAATCTTGCAACAAATATTTCTATACATATTATATTTTGTAGCAATAATACCAAGAAATAGGATTATAAGGTCAAGAGGTAATTATATGGAATTTTGATAGGTATTGCCAAGTTGCATCACCTTGCGCTTCAACCAGCAAGTGTGACAATGTCTGTTTCTCCACATTAGCAGTAGCTATTTATTCATCATTAGCAGTCTGTTGCAAAAACTCTTTTTGTTTTTTCTAATTTATTACATCCCCACTGCTTTTAAACACCTTAATTATCAGACCTTTAATTCCTGTCTCTGATCTGGATCTGTTTTTGGCTCATGCCAGAATCACTGAAACTTTATGGTAAATTTCTATATCTGGAAAAAAAGACAGTCTAAATGTATTTACAATTCACACATATTTGCCCTTTGGAACTTTAGAACCATTTGACCAGAATATTATATTTAAAATGTTGCATCTTGTATTTTGGTATAAATTTGGGAAATTTGCCATCTTTATAAAACTGAATATTTTTATCAAGGCACATGTATATCTTTCCTTTTACTCAAGCCTTCTTTCATTCTATCAATAAAGTTCTTTTGCTTTATCATTCAGATCTTGCACATTTCTTAATTTTATTTTAGTTAAATCCACATTTAGTGTTTTTATCATTATGATTATGTGAATAAGGTTCACTGTTGAGGTAAATAATAAATTACTATCACATTTTCATCCTGACATAACTCTTTTTGTTTTTCTGGAGCTATCAATTGCCTCATATATTTTTCTATATGTTAAAATGTCCTCTAAGTCTTCCCACATTCTCCTATGGCTCTGTGAAACTTCTCTCGGTATTCCACATGTTCAAACCTGTCAGGTATACCAGAACTTCCCATTTGTTTTCTCTGGTGATCTGCCTCCCAGTCCTCTGTCTTCCTATTGCAGTCATTGTTGCTCTGCTACAAAATCCTGGGCCTTCCCTTCCCAGTTACCTGGAGATTGCCTTTGGCTCTGTACTATTGCATCCCCTGTATCTTCCTCATTCTTGGTTTTCTCTCTCACTTTGGTGGAGTACACCCTTTAGTAGCTTCATGAAGAAAGTTTTGTTCTCTCTTCACACTTGATGCCTAGTTTGTCTGGGTAAAGAATTCCAGGATAAATATGTTTCACTCACATTTGCAGTTCTTTGGAGTAGGTCCCCATTATCTTCCAGATTCTTGTGTGCGGCTACTGAGAAGTCTGAAGCTGCTCTTTGCTACGTGACCTCTTTTACTGTCTGCAAGTTTTGAGGATCTTGTTTTTCCTCCTAGTGTTAAGAATTTCCATGATAGGAATATCTTTTTTTTTTTTTCAGTTACTATGCTGGGGGTTCAGTGGGCTTAAGAATCATGTCTTTTGTTTCTGAAAGACATTCTTGCATTACTTCTTTGAGAAATTATTTCTCATCACCTCCTTTTCTCTTTTTCTGGGACTCCTACTAATTAGATTTTGGATCTCCCAGTGTGATAAAATGAATGTGGATTCATTCACCAAATGCTAACTTAGATGAGTTACATTACGCATTATTAAATCTGAAAATACCCCTTTTGTGAGAGGCATACCAAAACAGAGTATCTTATAGTGATAATATGGAATTTGCTAACACCAATAAGTGGTTAAAACTGAAACTGTTGATATGTATATTTTAAGGGTTTTAAATGTATGCATGGGTTATGCACAGTCATTTAATGGGCTATGGAGGCAGGCGGGGCTGCATAAAATTTAGCTCTACTGCTTACTACCTGCCTAAATTCTCTGAACCTGTTTCCACATGAGCAAAATGGAGATGGTAATGACACTTGTGATATTTAATTGTGCTATTTAAATGTTAAAATGTACTCAAAGAACTTTTCATAATGCCTGCCACATAGTATATAGTCGATAAATAGTATATGTTTTTTCCAATGGAATGGGTTAAGGGGAAGTTGACAATGTTTAGAATACTTGGCCCACTAGAATCTGATTTCATAGAGAACTGCCATGTGTTTCTATAAACATTCTGATGTTACTTTGTAAGACATGAACACTATACAAAGTGGGCCATTCATCTGACTTTAGAATAGCATGTCTTATATTCTTGTATCCAAAAAAGCCCTTTTTGTTGCCATACTGATGAATAGCTCAAGAAGTTCTTTATCAAACTGTGTAGTTTCTCCCCTAGTTAGATACTCATTAACCTATGAAGGAAAATAGGCAACCAAAAAAAAGCAAGGAAGATGGACCCAAACAGAAAAAGGTGGTGAGATCAGAGGAGGAAAAACAGATATAGAGGGAACCAAGACCAAAGGCAGGAAATGAGGAGAGACCCGAAAGAACCATTGGGTTGGGATAGTGTTTAGTGAAATGGTTCTGTCAGTGTGTTAAGTGACCTTTCCCTGGAATAATCCCAGAAGCAGTCTCGTGGGTCAATCTTATTAGAGGTAAAAATAAGAAGGCTGTTGGAGATGGAGGCACAAATCCATCAGAAGAGTTTTGACTGCCAAGGCCATTCCACGTGCAGCTAAAACCGAGAGAGATATAAATAAGCTACTGATGGCTGCTACCTCCATGGTGTATGGAACAATGGTTTTTCTGGAAAAGCATCTTGCTGATAGAAACAAATGTTAGTTTTTGCATCTGTAGTCCATCCACTTCCTTGAACCTATTGTCTGGTTATCTGGTTAGCCTAGTTTATCATGTTCTCTCTGAGACGAAGATTAAGAGAATGGAGAAACACAAAACATGGAATTACTTCTGGATACTGATTTAAAGTGGTGTAATGTTGACACTAGCTCACCTGATCATCCAAGAGGCCCTTGTTATGGACTGAATGTTTGTGTCTGCCCTAAAATCATATATTGAAATCCTAACACCTAATGTGATAGTATTAGGAGGTGGGGACTTTGGGAGGTAATTAATTAGGTCATGAGGGTGAAGTCCTCATGAATGGGATAAGTGCCTTTAGAAGAAGAGGTATGAGGGCTTCCCTGCTGGTGCAGTGGTTAAGAATCTGCCTGCCAATGCAGGGGACACGGGTTCAAGCCCTGGTCCGAGAAGATCCCACATGCCACGGAGCAACTAAGCCCGTGCCCACAACTACTGAGCCTGCACTCTAGATCCCATGAGCCACAACTGCTGAGCTCGCATACCACGACTACTGAAGTCTGTGGGCCTAGAGCCCATGCTCTGCAACAAGAGAATCCACCGCAATGAGGAGCCCACATACCGCAACGAAGAGCAGCCCCCACTCACCACAACTAGAAGAAAGCCCACATGCAGCAACGAAGACCCAACACAGCCAAAAAAAAAAAATAAAATAAAATAAATAAAACATTAAAAAAAATTCTTCAATAAAAAGAAGAAGAGGTATGAGAGAGAGATTTCTCTCTGCCATCTGAGGATACAAGGAGAAGATGGCCATCTATAAGCCAGGAAGAGGACCTCACCAAGAGCCTGACTATGCTGGAACCCTGAACTCATACTTCCAGCCTCCAGAACTGTAAGAAGTAAACGTTTGATTAAGCCACCCAGCCTATGGTGTTCTGCTTTAGTCTGAATTGACTGAGAAAGACCCTAAAGTACTTGGTTTCTACTGGGTTTAGTGGCAAAAGCAGTGAACTGGTGATGACTAGAACCATTTCCTAGTTGTGGTTCTGCTAATTGTCCTTGGGTAAATCTCCTAACTTCTTGAATACTTCACTTCCCATATGTGTAAAATTATTTTATTCATCTAGCTGCTAGTTGCTTCTTAAGTCCTTTGGGTCAAGGACCCTTTGAGAATCTGATAAAAGTCACAGTTCATCTCCTCAGATCATGTGTGTTACAGTATTAAAGATTAGCAAGAAGTAAACACACACTTGAAGACATCCTCTAAAAATTAGATTGGATTTCTCATGTATTTATCCAAAAACACAAAATATTCGGGAAATGAGCTGCTACCCAGAACAGGAGCAGCTGCCGTTGACCCCAGTGTAGGTTCTCTTGGGTCTAGCCTTCTAAAAGGGGGCTGGTGACACTATTTATGCAAAACAGGATCTTACCTGATCCAAGAAGGGGAATGCTTGCTGTCCCACTTCGCTTTTATGCTGAGGGCTTGCTTCACCATTGGTGAACTTACACTAACAGCCTGTGAGCTTCCAGTCAATGAAAATTTTACAAAGAACTTGTCCTTAATTCTTGAGTTATGTGTCATCAGCTTGACCACATCCTTACCTAAGTTAGGAGAAATCATAGTCAATGCCCTGATTTCCACCTCCAGCTTTCCCGCATTTCAGAAAACACTCACACACACACACACACACACACACACAATTTGGCACATAATTTCAGAGGGTTCACAGATCCTCCACCCCTGCCCCCAGCTTATCCCATGGACTCCAGGTTAATCTCTGATCTGGATGATCTTTATGATGTTTCTGACCTCCAAAATATTATCGTTCTGAACAAGACATTTTACTCATCACCAATATTCCTTCAGACTGCAGTAGGAGGATTTGGGGGTGGAATGAGCGACTTTCATTTTGTAGCTTTCAGACCAGCAATATAACATTTTCTTTTTGATCTTTTTATTTTCCTATTTTAATGGTAAAGTTGACAGAGTTTAGAGCTACCATGAAAAGCTCAAAACAACTTCATCTGTCACTCTTGTTCACATTAGAGATTATGATGTCCCAGAATAATATTTCTAAAATCCAAGGTAAAAGATTTGGGGGAGTCATTCTATGCTGACTTCAGCTGAGAGTGAAATTAATGTCTGTACTGTGGTTTATATCTCAATTTAATTTAACCTACTACTCTGTCTTGAGAGAAGTATGATATCCTAACTTTCATGTTTCTTCTGAAATATCATCTCGGCAAACTCTTAACCAGAAATGGTTTCATATTATCAGTTCATTTAATACTGTTCAACTAAACATCCAGTGGAGCCCTTACTGACCTGTTTAGCCATTCATTCCGAAAATAATTTATGGGAATGGGTAACATTTACTGAGCACTTACTGTGTGCTGGGCACTACGCTAAGCACTTTGCAGGTATGTTTAATCCTATTTTGATTTCATCTTTTCATGGATCTGGAAGTCATCTTCTGCTTTCCCATGGTTTTGGAGTAGCAGGTCATAGCCGTCTGTGAGGAGGCAGAGCTTTTTATTTCCCTAAAGCCTTGAGGTTACTGCTGCTGCAGCTACTCTTATGGTTAGTGAGAACGTGGAGCTAAGGATGAGGCCAGCAGCAGCTGTCTGGGTGGGAGGAGCATTTGGGCTTCTGAGTGCTACCAGGAGGTGACCACTCTAACCGCCAATAGAGGATCCTGGAAAACCTTGGAAGTGGAGAAGGATCACGGAGTGCCTACTGAGTAGCATACTTAGTAATGTCTACTTTACTACATTTCATCTTCACTTTACTATGTGAGATGGGTGTTATTACCTCTCTCTGCAGAGACCTGAGAGTCAGACAGGTCCCCTGGCTAATGCACATGGAGCTGGGATTCTAACTTTGAAGGGTAAGCAGGTTACCCTTCAAAGCTAACCCTCCTTCCACTGCCTCACAATGAAAAAGAGAGGAAAAGGGAGAGAAAAGCATAGAGAGAGGAAATCATGCTTTCCAAAAGCAACATGGATCCCAGAAGTTGAGATTTATGGATGGAACCTGATCTGCTGCTCAAAATTGCTGACTTAGATGCTGTTGCGTTGACAGGAGGCTGGGTTAACTCCCTGATAGGAAACACTAGATGTCAAGTAGCAAACAGACAGATAAACAAACAATACATATGCTCATTTGACTGACAGGAATGCTCCTCTTTCAATTGTTTTAGACCGTGAGCTACACTCTCTCACAATATATCCTATCAACCATTTTGAGCAGCTAATCATATTCTCTTTTCAAAATGCATTTGAGTTTGTTTGTTTTTTTCACTTACCTTAAGGGTTTAATCACATATATCCAAGGGATGATAAAACTTAACTAAGCTAGTTTCTGAAAATTCTTTTGCTCTTTGCAAAGGAATCTTGCCAAGGAGGGAGACTCTTGTTATCATAATTTAGGGTCTTTAAATCAGAGCGATGAGAAATCATTTTAATTAAGGAAAATCCCTATGTCTTCCCTAACAGCTGGTTTGCTTGCAAGTAAGAAAGCCTAAAAATGAATCAGAGAAAAAGGATTTGCACAATTTCTAAAATAACTTGATATATTTAGAAGTGTGACTCTGTGTGTACGTGTTCTTGTGCAAATGTAGAAAACCAGAGAGCTTGTGTGAGAGTTTTAACCATGTAGTAATTTTCAGGATCTTCAAATATCACATGAAATACACAGCACAGTTCTATAGTTCTACATGTAATGCTCAATTATGCCTGGCTGTCAGCTCCATATGGCTATAGCAGTGTATGAAAGTATAGATTTCAAGTTTTTAAATTCAGGAAATAGAACTGCTGTATGTGCCAACATGGTAAAGAGGTTATCTTAGGTATATGATAGTGTGAGGTTAAATAGCAGTGAGAAATAGTAATTAGGGAAGTACTATTTGTAGAAAGATGTATGCACCCTTTTTTCCTCTCTATAATCTGTGGTGTTCATTTGGTGGTTTGGCCACAGAACAACAGGTGGTACCTAATGTTAAAAGCTGAAAAGCAGTTACTATGGAAACCAGAGGCAAATTTAGATCTCTGCATCCACTCTTTGCTGCATATAGAAAAAAAATGTGGTATAATAGAAATGAAAAAACTGAAGTATGATTCACATCTATGTCTTCTGAGTCTTAAAATATCTACTAAATACTGTGAGATGTTGAGTAAGTTACAACTTCCCAGCCTCAGCTTCCTATAAAATCTGTAAGAATGGTGGAATCAGAGACCATTTCTAAGATCCTTATATTTCTGCATTTTTCCAAATTCCCTTTTCTAAGTATATGTCTCAAATAATAACAAATTTATTTTTTAGAGTGTATAAAATTCTACAAATGTATAGATAATGAAAAATAATATTTAAACTACTAAGTGCTTCTTAAATAGAATTTACAAAACATAGAAAAACAAAAGAAAAAAGTTCAAGTAACTCATAGTACCAAGACTCAGAGAAAACAGCTGCTAATATTATCTTTGTGTCTTTCCAGTCTTCTTTTTATAGAATGATTTAATGTACTTGAGATCATTTTGTATGCATGTATACTATAAGTATATGCTATGTCTTTTTTATTTAATATAAACCAATACATTAAAAATGCTTAATGGGCATTGTTTTAATGACAGCATAATATATGGCTAGATGGACAGATCTTAAGGTATTCAACATTTTTTGGTTTTTTGGACAATTAAGATGTTTCCAGTTTTTTTATTATAAATAATGCTATAATGATTGAATTTGTGCATAAACTGTATCCACATTTCAGATATATGCCTATAAATAAAATAACTGGGTAAAGAGTACAATATCTAGATTACTATATATTACTTTTGAGATTTTATATACATATATGTGTGTGTATTTATATATTTAGAGAGCAAGAGACTTTTTCAAGTTACAAGTAACAGGAAATCAATTAAAACCGAAAATCAATTAAAACCGACTTTAAAAGAGGGTTCAAACATTGTTACTACTAATAATAGTTAACATTTATTGAGCACTTCCTATATATCAGGCACTGTTTAAGTACTTAATATTACACATTTATTTAACTCTCACAGCATTCAGTAGGGAAGTAACATTGTGATTCCTGTTTTCCTACTTTCCTATCTCTTGCCTCTGCTCCCCTCCATATGGCTGCATCTCCAGGCAGGTTTACTCTCTCTCTCCAGCTGCTCCAGATAGATTCGCATCCTCTCAGACCCAAGTCCATAGGATGAATCGTGCCTCTTTTCTGGTTGCTCAGGCAAAAATTCCAGAATTGACTCTGGACCCAGACTCCTGGTTTGACCTTGGCCCCATTCTCATCCTTAATCCCATCACCAGGGGAATGTGAGGCCCTGATTGGCCACACCTAAGCTAAACCCCGACCCAGCCCTGGAGCTGGGAAGAGAATCACCTACACTGCAGTGCATGCCTGAAAGTGGGGATGGAATCACTCCCCAAAGACAAACCAGGTACTGTTGTCAAAAGCAGAGTGAATGGAAAGCAGAGAGTTAATTCCACTACAGCAGCAAATTCTACTACAATGAGGACTCAGAAATTTGGGGTGCGTTTTGAGAAGGGAAGAGTGGCAACAAATTTTCTGGAAGAAAAATATCTTTCTGGTTCCAGCTTCTAAGGAGTAGTGATTATTCATTTTCACATTTACAGTACAGAGTACTGGTTTTAGTCTAAAAGAATTGTTCAGATGCTAGACACACCTAAGATAAATGTACTCATTTACCTTCAAAATTAAAATATATATGTAAAAAAAGAAATTTAAAGAAACCCTAGTAGATTCACTTTTTCCAACTTAATGCCATTATTTTCTTCAACCTCTGTGGTATGGTCAAGAAATTATCCAGAAAAATCTCATTTTTCCCAACTATAAGACAAAATATAAGGTTTCTTTGCTGCAGTACCAAATTGCATTTACCAAGTGTGTCTGTTTATTAATCTTGCTGTTGTATTTGCTGTGTAATGGAGGTAGTGTAGGATAGGCGAGAAAAGATGTCTGAGCTGTACATCGATTGCCATGGAAACATCAGCTGGCCAATCAATGGAGAGTACTCAGAACATATGCCTCTTCTACTAGACAGTCTTGATAAACTGATGTTCTGATATTGAATCCTTTTGGCTCTCATGCCATTTGCAGTGATAGTTTTATTTTGACATCTAAATATATGACACACACCTGTTATAAGAAAATTCAGATGTGTACATTTTTAGTCTTAAAAAATTTAAGCTCTATGTACATGTACCCACATAGGCAGTTATTTCTCCCTCCAAAATGTTCCCCAAATTTCTCATACATTCTCCTTTCCCAGTCATTTAACCCAACATTTCCTCACACCATCTGCTTGTCTCCACCCTCCCCACCTTTATATCCCAAAACACCTTAGTCTAGTTGGCATAGAGCAATTTTCACAATATCAAGAAATATGTAAACATGAGACTGTTTAAAACTCTTCAATTTTAGATGTAATAAGAAGACCAAGTGAAAAATATACTCAGAAGTACTATCAA
Organism: Lagenorhynchus albirostris; assembly: GCF_949774975.1. Classification (NCBI taxonomy): domain Eukaryota; kingdom Metazoa; phylum Chordata; class Mammalia; order Artiodactyla; family Delphinidae; genus Lagenorhynchus; species Lagenorhynchus albirostris. The sequence continues at coordinate 84,065,501 of NC_083099.1, read as the reverse complement.
AGGGTCAACCACCAAAAACATGAAAAAGCCAATTTCATATTTCTCTACAGAATTCAGAAAATAAAAAATGGATCTGTTTCTCAGGAAAGCTTGAGAAAAATGAATGAAGGAAAAGTTAGAGTCTTTGGGGGCATAGTCTAATTTATAAAAATGAGTAAATTATATTTTGTAGTAATCTGCCAGTTCTGAGACTAGTCCCACTAACTAGGGAGAAGACAGACAAAAAGCAAGTAAAGAAACAAATGAATACAAATAACCGCAGCATTATGACAATTTTCGTGAAAGAAACAAGCAAGGAGCAGAGAATAAGAATATGGGAGACCTACTATGAGATAGGATAGTCAGGGTGAGCTCTGAGGAAGTGACATTTGGCAGAAACAGAATGATGAAAAGGAGCAAGCCTTCTAAGAGTCTTCAGAGGAAGACCATTCCAGGCAAAGGGAAGAGCATGAGCTAAGGTGGGAAAATCTTGCTGACCTTTGTCACTGGATGAAAATGAACACAGGAGAGAGTGGTGTGAGATTAGTTTGGAGAGAAACACAATAGCTAGAAGATGCAAGATCTTGAAGTTCTAAAAATGAATTTGGATTTTATTCTAGATAGAGTTGGAAAATACTGAATTATTTTAAGCAAAAGATTAATATAATCTGACTCATTTTTTAACCATTACTCTTGCTACTAAGAAGAAAGTGAAATTACAGGTGTAGAGGCAAGAAGAAGGCTCTCACTGAAAAGACCACAATGAAAAGTCTCCCACCTGGTAGTCATTGCCTGAAACTCCTTTAATGGGAAACACAACTTTTCCCCACAAATAGCATTAAAATCATTGCAAAAAATTAAAACACCCAAGGAAGGAGGAAAAATAACCTACTAAATTCCTGGCAACATGTTAGGTACACTCATATTTTCCATGTATTGTTTTAACGTAAAAGCAATGTGAATACGCTTGACCCTTGAACAACCAGGGGTTAGGGGTGCCAACCCTCCACACAGTCAAAAATCTGAGTATAATTTATAGTCAGCCCTCCACATCCACTGTTCCTCCATATCCATGGTTCCACATCCCTGGATTCAACCTACTGCAGATTGTGTAGTACTGTAGTGTTTGTTATTTTTAAAAATCTGCAGGTAAGTGGACCTCTGCAGTTCAAACCTGTGTTGTTAAAGGGTCAACTGTATTTTATTCTAAAGTTTATGTAAAATAAAGTCAGATTCAAAAAGAACTTGAGCACATAGGTATTTCTTGCCCTGAAGGACTGAACATATTTGTGTTTTTAATGACTGCTGTGTATAGTGACTGATATATAATTGATTGATTGCTGTACAGTAGACGGAAAGTGAATTTTCTTATTGAGTCCCATTTCCACTGTTTTCTATTTTTTAATGAAAGATTTGTTCTAGAAGTTTATCAGCATGACTAATGAAATAGTGACACAGACTTAGTCACTTGGAATCCAATTATCCTAAAGCCAGTCTAGTTATTAAAGGAAGATATTAGAAATGGTTGACTACTTGGATACTTTTTAAGCAGTTAAAACAACTGGATAACCATAGATATTTCTCCATTTAATTCGAAGTTTTAGTGTTGTGCTGGATTAATAACCTCGGAGTCTTCTTGAAAAAAATATCTGGGGTTGAGATTTTCCTTAACTGAATGCTATTCACAAAGAAAAACACCACACTTCATTCATTCATCCATTCAGTTAGTCATTAAATAAATACTAACAGAGACCTAGAATGTTAGCGCTGGGCAATGAGATTTTGCAATAGTGAACAAGCAACAAAATTTAAGCTCTCATGGAACTTAGTTTCTAGTGGGGAGATAGTAAAACAAATAATAATAAATAGCAAGAGATAATGATAAGTACTAGGGAAAAAATGAAATAAAGTAGGAGAGGGCAATGGGGAAGTCACAGGTTGCAATCTGAGAGGATTCAGGAGTCAGGGAAGACCTAAGAAGGTGGCATGGGTGATAAAAACAAAAGGAGGTGAAGAAGTAAACCATGCTGATATCTAGAGGGAAGACTATTCCAGGCAGAGGAAACAATAGCACAATGTCCTGAGGTGGAACGTGACTGGAATATTCAAGGATTAGTCCCCTGAAACAATGGGAAGAGAGTAAGAGAAGATCAAAGAGGCACCATTCTAAACACTTTCTTTTATTTGGAGTAATATAAGAAGCAATTGGAGGATTATGAGTAGAGTGATATGATCTGACATATTTTCAAATGATTACTTGGCCGTTGTGCTGAGAATAAACCATAGTTGGTACAGAGCTGAAGCAGGGAGGTCAGGTTAAGAGATTATTGCAGTAATCCAAATGAAAATCAATGGAGTAAGGACCAGAGTGGGAAGTGGTGAGAAATGGTCAGATTCTGAATATATTCCAAAGGTAGAGCCAAGAGGATTTGCTGATGGATTAGTTGTGGAGTGAAAAGGAGTCACAATTGACTCCAAGGATTTGAGTCTGAGCAGATGGAAGAATGGTGGTGTCATTTATTCAGGTGGAGAATTCTATGGACACTTAAGCATGGGGAAAATAACTAGAATTTTAGTTTTGGAAATGATAATCTTGAAATGCCTACTAGACACCCCAGTGGAGAGGTTGAGTAGGCAAACAGATACACAAGTCTGGGATTCTGAGGAAAGGTTCAGGCTGGAGTTAGAACTTCAGGAATCATCAGTATATAGATGGTATTTAAAGCCAGCAGGGAATTACCAACAGGGGAGTGAATATAGATGGAAAAATGAAGAGGTCCAAGACCTGAACCTGGAGGCTCTCAAAATTTAAGAGTTTGGTGATGTGAGATGAAACCAACAAAGGAAGTAGAGAACGTGTGGCTAGTAAGATTGGAAGGAAACCAGGAAAATATGGTGCTCTGAAAACCAAATGAGAAAAGTATTTCAAAGAGGTCAATAACATGGAAGTCACCGACAACCTTGATGAGAGTGACCTCTGTGCAAAAGTGGAGAAAAACCTACCTAGAATGAATTTGAAGAGAAGGTAGCCAGAGAGGAAAGTGAGGCCAAGAGACATGTTTTTGTTTTTTTGTTTTTAAGATGGGAGGAATAACGTCCGTTTTATAAGCTGGTAGGAGTAATCTAATAGCAAGAGTAAATTTTATCCTCCAATAGAGAGAGAGAAAAAAATGCCATAGTTAACGTACCAAATGGAAGGTTAACCTTGAGAACGTGAACCACAGTAACAAAAACAACAAACAAAAGCAGAGTATACACTCTGTATGGGTGCAGGTTTTAGTAGTTGGTTCAACATGGTGGTAGAATCTTGTGGAAGTTCTCATTACTTCTATTTTTTCAGTGAACTGGTAAGCAGGTCACAAGATGAGATTGAGGTTGGGGGAGAAGGTGATAGAGACTTCAGGAAGAGAAAAGGTATGAAATAACCATCTTGGAGAGTGAGAGAGTGAACAGAGCAGGGAAATAGGGGTAGCTTTACAGACTTAACTTGAGGACAGTGATCAAGCATTTTATGTGTCTTTCTCCAGTCATATTCAGCCGCAGGAGTGCAGATAAGGAGGCAATGGAGAGTCAGAATGAACTGGCAATGCAATTTTGTTAAGTTGCTGTTATGACAAAGGAAGAGGGGCAAATGGGTTGAGGATACAGGCAAATGTATGCATTCTAATGCTGAACTATAGAATTTAAGCTGTGTAAGGAGGGAAGTACAGATTCGAGAGGGGTGAGAGACAGTAAAAAACGTGGCATGATCTAGTGATGGCCAAGGCTTGCTATAGTCAGGTTCTAGAGACAGTGGGCTGCAAAGATAAAAGTGATAGTGACAGGGGTCTGAGAGTGAAATGAAAGGGGGTCAATCAGGGAACCAAGATGAGGGAATTAGAAGGATTGTCTAGGTGGATACTAAGAATTATATCAAGAATTATGACAGGAATAATGTGGAGGATAATGACAGTATTCCAAGAACTAAACTCTCCAAAAACCTTGTTTTGGAGGTTAAAGTGGGTGGAAGAGAATGAAAGCTGCCATTCTGCTTTTTTTCTCCTGTAAGTCTAAATCTGCCTTGAAATGTTAGAAGCACACTAGCAGGCTTTATTTCTTCTCTTTAACCAGGTCCTTTCTTTTCCCTACCTTGCTTCTCCAGGGGCAAGATGTCCCTCTCTCTGACCCTTAGCTTCCCTACCTCTTGGGTTTTGTGTGCTTGTTTTCTAACCTTCTTTTCTGGCACCACCTCTCCTAACTTTCCAATGCTCTGTCTCTTCTCTATACTTCTTCTGCCCGTATCTCAAGAGTTACTCATGGGAGAGTGAATTTTAGGAAGATTAGACCAGAAAGAAGGTTAGGGCCAGAGTTAAGGAATATGAAAAGAAAATGGGGTTGACCTATCTAATTTGTATCATCTCCTAAAATCTATTTGACGCAACTATCCACTAAGCTCTTTCAGGCGTGGTCATGGTGTATTTACATCTTGGACATGGTGTAAAGTTGCATGCCTGAAGCTCAATATCAAAGTATTACCTGAATAGATACAAAATGCTCTATGAAGAGTGCAAATGGGAAGAGTACATTTGATTGTACATTCTGAAAATGCACCCAGGGCTTCTAAATGGATACCTTCCTACAGAATGGCAGCAATAATGATGATTAGTATGGCGTCTACTGCAGTAACAACAAATGAAAAATCAGTTCCTTTCATGACTGAATTGAGCCTTTAGACTTTTGCCTACAGCACAACACTGCTTAATAATCAGTAAAACCTATTATTATCTACCTTACCCATGGTTTGCATAGCACGGAGCTTGCCAATTAGCATTTTTAAATGTTTAAGGTATAGACAGTGACCCTAATTGCAACAGTTTACTTTATAAGAAGACCTTTATAAGATCACCTTTATAAGAGGTGATCCAATGACAGCTTATAAATATACTTCTCTAAATGCTAGGTATGGTGGGTTATAGAACTTTGCATGTGAAATAAAATATAGAAAAAACAAGATATATGTTTTAAATGTTTAAGGTATAGACAGTGACTCTAATTGCAAAAGTTTACTTTATAAGAAGACCTTTATAAGATCACCTTTATAAGAGGTGATCCAATGACATCTTATAAATATACTTCTCTAAATGCTAGGTATGGTGGGTTATAGAACTTTGCATGTGAAATAAAATATAGAAAAAAACAAGATATATTTTTTAAATGTTATCTACCCTATAGCATGATTATAGCTGAAGTTTACTTTCCACTTCTCCTTGATCCCAAGACTTTAACTCAATTTGGTTAATTGACATTCTTTGCTATTAACATTAAGACAAATTCGGGAATGAATAATGAGCTGATCTCTCACACAGCACTGAAAGTTTTTTTTTTTTTAATCCTTTTCCAGTAGCCAGATATCTTCATTCCCATTGGAAATCTTCCTGAAAAATGCCTCCTGACATTAACGTTATTGCCTCTTTGTCATACACAGAAACTTTGTGACAACACTATTAGTTTGATCTTTAAACGGCAGAGTCTCTCGTCAGACCGAATACTGAAGCAGAATTAGGTCTGATCAATAGTTATTTAGTAGATCTGATGATCAGATATTGGTGGTGCTGTTTTAGTAGATGTGTAATACTCATGTTGGTACATACACATTTAGTGCCCCAGGACCTCTTTCCTAAGAGGCTGGAAAGCAAAGGATCTTTAAACACATTTTGGGAAAGCCATGCTGATGTTCAGTGGTAAATTTCAATTCAAGTGCGGAAGTCCTGTTTGTTTTTTTTTTAATGAGCTTGTCTATGTCCTTGCTTCTGAAAATGTGATATGTAGACTGCCTGGGTATCATCTGGGATCCAGTTAGAGACACCCCACCCACACTAAATGGAACAGGCCCCACCCCAGATCTACTGAAACAGAACGTGCATTTGAACAGGGTCTCCAGGGGATTCATATGCACATTAGAAATTGAGAAACTTTGATCTATGTGATTTCTTTAGTAGATGTAGAATAACGGAAGAGCAATATAGGGAAATCACACAATAAACATTCATAACATTCTTTCATTTATTCAACATGTAATTTTTGAGTATCTTATATAGGCCATTCCCTGTGCTAGGAGCTAAGGACACAGCTATGAATAATTCAGACTATACCACTGTATGTATGTTTCCAGGTACATAGATACTTTGCTATGGGCCCAGCACTGTACCAGCTAATATAGGACTGCCAGAGAAGTGTAATTCATTTTGCCCAATATTTATAAGCAACTAGTACACGAGTAAGTGCTGTAGGAACTACAAGGGTTTACAAAGGTGTAGGTGCTACCCTCAAGGAGTTTACATATGGTGGCAAGAAGGTTCCCAGCTCTTATAACCCAGTTAAGCCAATAAGATGTATGTACACAAAATAGTTTGCGAATAATACAAATAATAAATTGTATTATGTGAATTACAAACGGTATTGCAATTAGAAGAGGGAAAATGTTCTTCAAGTACTATTTAGATTAGGTTTCAGGATGAAACCTGGGATGGCTATTGAAAAATGCAAGGCAGGACTTCCCTGGTGATGCAGTGGTTAAGAATCCGCCTGCCAATGCAGGGGACACAGGTTCAAGCCCTGGTCCGGGAAGATCCCACATGCTGCGGAGCAACTAAGCCTATGTGCCACAACTACTGAGCCTGCACTCTACAGCCCACGTGCCTAGAGCCCGTGCTCCACAACAAGAGAAGCCACCGCAGTGAAAAGCCTGAGCACTGCAACGAAGAGTAGCCCCCGCTCGCAGCAACTAGAGAAAACCCGCCTGCAGCAACGAAGACCCAATGCAGCCAAAAATATATTAATTAATTAATTAATTGATTTTTTAATAAAGAAAAATGCAAGGCATATTCATGGTAGTCTTTAGGAAGGAAGCATTTTCAAGAGGATAGTTTAACAAATGAAGGAAGAAAAATAAAGATTTAGAAATTTGGAAGTCATTGAGTTTCTTTATAAGAAAATATGCAGTTAGATACATTAGAAAATAAACTAGAAGAGAGACCTGTGTCCAAATTATAGTTTAAAAGAGCAACCCAATGGAATGTAAAAGGGCCAATAGCCCGTTCCTTTATAGGGGCTTTGAAGATGTCTGATCCACATCTCCAGGTGTAGTAAGGGCCAGTCTATTGGAAAGAGAGAGGTTTAGAGATCAGAAGACCTGGGGTTTCACTTCTCAATACCTTGCCCAAGTTATCATGTGATAATGAACATCACAGTCCTCACTTCCTTTTCTGGTAAGAGAACAAATGATTTCATTTCTACCACTGTCTCAGCAAGCATATGATTATCCCCAGGCCATGTCCTTCACCCTTCCATGCCATCCCAAGAGAATTTCATACATCCAGCATGACTGCCTCTCATGGCTTGGAAATCGAGATGACACGTCTCTCTGGCATGGTTACTTATAAAGCCTCACGAAGTACCTACAACAACCATGAGTCCTGAATTTTCCAGGATAATTCTGCTTTCAAATATTCTGTCACAAATTCTCCCTAAGTACATTTTTTGCTCAGTGTAATCAAGTGGGGAATAATTGACCTTTGAAACCAGATGGATGTGTTCAAATCATCAGATAATTTACCAATCCTCTCTGAAAACTTAATTTCCAGGTTGGAAAAATGAAGATAATATTTACTTTATAGAATTATTGTAAAGATTATGGATAATGTATGCAAAGCCTCGCACAGTACTACACAAGGAGTAAGCCCAAATAAAAGGTAGATTATGTAGCCATATATAGTTACATAAAATATATGCTTCATATATATGTAGACATGTATATTTTTCCTCTTAACCACTTTATCTATGCTATAATTTTCCATTCGGTTGTGCTCAGTGCCCACTCACTTTCAATGAGTCCTCTATTCACTTTTCCACACCCTTTTCTTTACCCCTTTTCATTCTGTACAATCAGATCTGTCATGGAAAGGTCACACATGCCGTGAATGAAGGTAAAGAAGGCTATGTAGCATCTTTCCTCCTCCCCCTACTCATTGCCATCTGTGCCCCCAAGAAAGAAATTAAGTCTAAGCATAACTAAATTAGCTTGATTTTTCTTTCTCTACTTCTCTTTTTTATGGGGCATGAGAATGAAATTATGTTTATAGTAGGTGCTCTATAAATTAAATAGGTGAATGACCAAAAAATAACACCATCTTCATTTACTAATTCATAGAGCACAGTTGGTCTCCGACTGTGTGTCAGTCACTGTAATATGCATGAGGTGGCCAAAACAAAAAGTTATGCACCTTTGAAAGCTCACATTCCAGTGGGAGAGTCAGATAAATATAATACGTGATAAGATTTAAAAGGGAAATATATAATTAAGCTAATTGTAGCTGCTGTAACAAGAAAAAGTGCATAATTGTTCAAATACGATAAACATTTCTCATTCATATAAAGTCTGAAATGGGTGACTGATCAGAGGGTGAATTTGCCTTGAAGAGATGGTTCAGGGGACCTGGCTCCTTCCTTCTCCTAGGCTACACCATCTCCTAGGTCTAGTAGTTACCAGCAGAAAGGAAAGGGGCACACACATCACTCTGCTCGCATTCCGTTGGCTATAAGGCAGTCAAATGGCCATGCTTAACTGCAAGGGAAACTGGGAAATGTTGCCATGCTCTATGCTGGGGAAGAGGAGGAATCAGATGTGCTGATCAGCTGACCAGACTCTACCACAAGAGGTAAGTCCAGAATGCTGTTGGACCATGAGTTTCCGAAGTTGTGCAAAGCTTTTGAAGTCCTTGCCAGGAGTGGGAATAGAAGTAGGGTAGGGTGGGAAGTATCATAAGGTTACTTTTATTCAAAAAAGGTATATTAAATACTTACATCCTGCCAGTCATTATATTATATATTGATCAGAATCAGCTGCTGCCTTTAGGGAATTTGTAGTCTAGGATCTTGAATCAGGAACCTCAGCAGCCCTGGGGAAGTTACTGGAGACCCACGCCAAGTGAATCAGGGCTGATTCATATGTACATGAAGGTTTGAAAAGTACTGGCCTAGGACATTTAATAGGTACTCCTCTCAGAGAACATTGTTCTGAGTCCCAGAGATTTGAAAGAGCTTTAAATTCCACTAGGAGGAAAGCCTGTGTAGGAGGCTGGTGGGCATGGGAAGGGCTGCTGGAGAGAAAGAAACTGATTGGAAGCCCAAGGTACATCACTATGGGTGGGCTAATGGGGCTTTCTGGACAGGGCATCAATACCCACCAGCTTCCACACAACCAACTCATCAGTGTCCTCGCGAAGATCTATGTTACATGTGCCTACACTCTTCTACATGATTACTTATGTGTCCCCAAACATAATATTGTAGCTAACCCTTCACACACTTGAAAGTTATAAGCACTGATGAATTAGAAGTGTTTTCTGTATACTGGCGGGGGGCGGGGGGAACAACCCTTCCACGCAAAGCAGTTACTCAGAAGTCCTGCCCTGAATGTTTTGTATCTGAATATAACATCAGAAACATAAATGCTGAATAAAACCTCATATTTTCTAATGTAGGCACGTGTATAGAATCTCTAACATGCTCTGACACAAATACATTTATAAATGTATTTAAAATCTGACAAATTTGGACTGGAATTCATGCCAGCTCTACTAGGTTAGGACTTTTGACTTCATTTGCCTTGGAAGTGTGTTATATGTTTAACTACTTCACCACTATTCATTTTTTCTTCTAGACCCTCTCTCTTCTTCTCTCTTTTCTTCCCTTGCCTCCTCTTCCTTGCAGGAAAGCACTCTTGCTCTTTTGACATCTGGAACATATTCCTTGGTAAACAGAATGGCTGAAAAACTGAGATCTAAGCAGACAGTATAACCTGGAGTAAGAAGAGATGGCTTAGAATTTATAATCAGAAGCCTATTTCAGCTTCCTTCATAGGACTGTTGAAATTCTTTTCAGGGGTGTCTTGACTGCCTTGAAATTGAATGTCATTAAGGATTTTTTTGCCCTCTCTTGTTTCCTTGGCAACAGGTTGGTGAGGCAGCAGCTGAAATCCACTGTCTCCCTGGAGATACTGGTGTGGGCAATTTGCAAACCACTGGTAATGTCTGTGATGGATACTGAACTTGACAAAATCTTTTCATTCCAGTCCTGCTATATACACATAAAGAGATCAACCTAATAGGAGAATGGTTTTACAGTATAATTTTTGGCATGACTATCAGTGAGGAAAATATTCATCCTGCTTTTTAAAATAGCTTACCTTTGCACATAAAACTTAATACTGAGCTCTTGAAATGTAGAAGTTTCAGATAACTGTATACATCAATTCAGTGTCGGAGTAATATATTACAAGCAATTGTTCTGTGTTAATATAAAGTCTGAGAGAAAGGGGCAAGGGATCAGGGGTCAGGTTCCTCTCCTCTGGATTTATGTAAGGCATATGGTCCTCCTTGGGCAGCCACATCCAACAGGCACTCTCCATCCCTTGTCTGAAACAAATTATGCCTGTGATTTGCAGAGAAAGTGTGGACAGACTGTAAATGGATATCATCTGTCGGTGTTCTCCTCTAGAAGACAAGGGAAAGGGAGCAAGTAGAGGAGAAAGGTCAGCTGGGATGGGAGCACAGCTTAAGATGGCCAGAGGGACAGACAGAGATGGCTATTGAAGTTGCAGATGGATAAGGATGTAGGAATATATGTTGACCTACAACCAAAGAGAGAATGACCTAGATGCTGAAGGAGAATGAATGAAGGCTTTATGTAAACATGATAAACAGAGGGAGACCCAGTAAAAAGCCATACGATTAGTGCAACATGTGAGCAGAGAAGATGGATTTAGACAAGAGAAAAATGACAATTGAATTCAATTAAAAAGAAAAGTTTAGAATGGAATTGGTTTACTCTTTAAATAACTGAATCCTACCAACTGCTGAATTGATGTTGGGAATGGATCCAGAGAAAAAGAAAACCAGAAAGAGAACGTGTTTAACCTGAAGATTAATGCAGAGGAAAAGAATGCTGAGGATATATAGAGAGTATGGGGACTGGGTGCTCACTGAGAGACAGGTAGGTGAGATGATGTGAAGGAGAAATAGGAAAAGGAAAAGACGAAGTCAGGTGGACAAGAATACTGGTCATGAACTGTCAAAGGAAAGAAAATACCTAATATGGGCAACTAAACTGAAGAAAAATATACACTAAACATATAACAAACATATTTAGTAAACACGTACTAACTAGGTAATAGTTACTATGAAGCATGCTAAGAAGTATTATAAAAATTATAGACTTTTCATTGCATACATGAATATTCTAGGCTTCTGAATATTCTAGGTGATGAGTTCCTTTCGAAGTCTAGAAAACTGTGCAGGTAACTTGCTTTTTGTCCTCCCAGTGCTGGTGGTCCATTCAGAGAGTAAGGAATAAATGTCTTCGGAAAAGGCATGTCGTACAGTAGTGTTTTTAAAGAACATGCTCACTGGCCTGACCTTTTGCTCCCTCCAGTACAGCCAAATGAATCAACACCGTAGTTTTCCTTCATGCTAAGGCAGAGTACATAGTGTAGGAAAATGAAGTATAAAAAGAAAGAGCAGTCAGAGAATTCTCTTAACTGATGTGCTTAGTGGTTAATTATTGCACTGGCTTTAGAGTCGGGTAGCCTGTGCTACGTTGGAATCACTAATCCAGCTTTTAACAGCTGGATGACATTGAAGGAGGTAATTCATTTTTCCAGGCATCAGCATTTCTATCTCTAAAATGTTGATCATAAAAATAATATCTACCTAAAAAGCCAATCTTGGATTAAATCAGAAAATGCGTGTAGAGCTTTTCACACAGTTTTTGACACATGAAGAAACCTTAGCTATTATTTTTTAGGACGGTCAACATACTTGACTAATCAAACTAACTGTGAAACCCAAATTCACTCTTAATTTTAACATCTGGATGGGGTAGCTATGTTGAAGTAAATATCTCATTTCCAATTCTTTATCTGATAGTACCTCTGATTCTACCTTTATATGCACAACTGGGCTTGCTAATGCCTTCAAAATCAGTCAATTTATTAATATTAAAATATTAGATAATGATAGACAAATTATTTTTCTTCTATCTTCCTTTGGATATTTCCCTTCTAAAAACAGTATTTGAATTTACTTAATTCAGTGAATTTAAGTTATGCTAGATTTAGAGAAGCTCTATCTTTTAAATCAAATGATGATACATTATACAGATTCACTGATAATTTTCAAATCATTTTAAAATGCTGCCTCTGATATTCTTTCTCTTTTTTTCCTCTCTCTCCCTCTCTCTCCTTTTCTCTCTGTAATCTATATGGATATTTTTGAAATGAAAAAGGAATGGAATTAAATTCATCTTGGCCAAGTATCTTTTAATGTAGAGCAGAGGTCAACTACTTGATAAAATGGGGTAAAATGTTCTAGGTCATGCTGGCACCATCAGCAGCAGTAGAACATGAAGATAAAACAGGATGTTTGAACCAGGAGAGCAAAGCAGAGCCCATGGGAAAGTGAACAGACCAAAAAGCGGTGATGATTCTACAAGAGGATAGAAATGGAGACAACCAACTGTTGGGTGATGAGGGAGACTGGCCTCTCCCTAACGGAAAGGAAGGAGCATAAGGATAGCTTGAGCATCAAGTGGATCAAAACCAGAAGTCCAGGCAGACAAGCAAGGCTAAGGAACCCACAAGAGAAGCAAGCTCAGAAGTGGGTCAGGAAGCCTAGTAGACAAGGAGGAACATCAAGAATAAACCCAACAACCAGGGAACGATTTGTCTCTTGGTTCTGCTGTGGGTTCTGTTTCACCAATGAATTTCTTAGAGATTTTAGTTGAGAAAGAAATCCATCATGTGGGCAGTCTAGAACTGGTAAGTTCCAAGAGAGATGTCAGTCCCCTGACTGGAAAGAAGGAAAGAAGAGATCACAGCTCAAGACGGCGCCAACCCAAAACTTGTTTGATGAGTTAAATTCAAGTAAATCACCAAGATCAGATGGCATCCACCCAATGACTTCTAAGAAGTTTGAAGCTGCAGCTTTGGAATGCATGTCTAAAATGCACAGTTGTTTTTAGACATCATTGCTGTGAAGGGAATTTTTGTTCTTTTTTTCTCCAAGATTCTCTCTACTTCTGGGTAAAAATACCTCAAAATGTCCACTAAATTTTCAAACTTGTATTTTTCTATCCAAGGGAAAGTCTCTGCGGGGAGAGGTACTTGGTAACCAGAATTGCAGGGAGGCAATATGGGCCATGTTCAGGTGGCTCTGAGGAGAGCACCCTGACTTAAGCTGCTGGAGCAACCTGGGCCACAGCTAACAGGGACTGAGGGAAGCAGGGGTAAAGAGAAATTATAGGAGTGAATCAGGCACTGTGGGTACATGTTATAAAGCCTGGGAAACACATGACTATATAGTTAACCTTCCTCAGGGTTTACTTATTAATTCATAGACTTTATTTCCTTCCATTGACTTTACAGCTCAAATGGCTGGATAAGCATGTCCTGTGTGGAAGGGACTCCATGATGGAAGTTGAAGGGAAGTAAAGGGTAGGACGTGGTCCCGAAGGCAAACCCCTGAGCCCTCAATTAATGGGAAATCATAGAGCAAAAAAGCTGCAAAGTGTTTGGTTTGGGGGGTGCCTGGAACAGTTTAATCACCTGTGAATTTTTTTTATATTTTTACATATGTCAACTCTTTATTTAATCCTTTGAGTGGAGTTTAGTCCTTTGGGGCACTACATTAGACTTTAAATCTATTCAGCAAAATTTGTGTGTTTTGGCATTTTTATATTATGTTCAAGCTGAAAAATCAAGCCATATATATGTGTGTGTGTGTGTATATATATATATATATATATATATATATATATATATATATATTTCTAAACCTTAATAGAAGTAGAGTTGAGGGAGTTTTCTGTCTTATAAGAGGAAAGGGATTGCTCCTTTAGGGCGAACTGGTCCCTTGTTCTACAAAACCCACCTAAATAACCCTGCAGTTACAGAAATACAAAACAAGAATCTATGCATTTTTCTTTAAAAAAAATAAATTGCAATGGAAGATAAACTTCTCTGTGAGAAACCAAGGGTTCAGCTTGGTGATGTGAATTATCATGTAGTTCTGGCCAGAAAAATATTGCTTCAAATGAGGTTGCTTTGGGGCCAGGCTGGGATGGGAGTAAGGAGGATATTTATCTTCTCTATAGGGATTTAGACTACATCGTGCCTATAAATTCTTGCTTATAGTGCTGGTAAATGTGTGTGTATGTAAATGTGCGTGTGTGTGTGTGTGTGTGTGTGTGTGTGTGTGTGTGTGTTTTCTTGGATCCTTCAGTCATTGAGCTGAGTCCTAGAAGCCTAAGAAGAACTACAGTTTGGATTTTCCCTCCCCACAGTAAAACCATTTCAAGAAGATAACTAATTATACAAAATCAGTGGAAATTCTATCTAGACTGTGCTCTTGATGACCTATATTTTGAATAATTTAAACTGACAAACAGAGTTACCAGTAACTCCACTACTAGGTATATATTGAAGAAAAATTAAAGCCTATGGCCACATGAAATCTTGTATGTGAAGTTTCATAGCTGCATACTTCATAATAGCCCCAAAGTGGAAACAATCAAGGTGTTCATCAGCTAATGAATGAATAAACAAAATGTGGTACAGCCATCCAGTGGAATCTAATTTGGCAATAAAACAGAATGAAGTTCTGATACATGCTACAACATGGATGAACCTTGAAAATATTATACTAAGTGAAATAAGCCAGCCACGTAAGACCACATGTTGTATGCTTTCATTTATGTGAAATGTCAAAAATGAGCAAATCTCTAGAGACAGAGTAGAGATAGTGGTTGCCAGGGAGTATGGGGGATGGGAGGGTTACTGTAATCTCACACATACTTGCAGGCTTAAGAAGCCCAATATTTATCACGTGTGAGACGGTTACTCACAAAACACAAAAGTTTAAGACAGAGGCTTCCAAAATTAGCTTCCCATCATTTTCCGTTAGAAGAAAACATCTTGGATCTCTCATGATTATATCTCCCTCCAACATTCTGTATGACTGTTTACTTGTCATTCTCAAACACGAGTTTATGGGCTTCTTGAGGAAAAAAACTTTTGGATTTTTAGATTTTGAAACTTGGGAAGAAAATCCATTTAATAATCCAAATGGCTTCATGAGATGTAATGTTACATTCCTATACTTTATGCACTGATGGTGTGTCTGAGATGGAAGAAGCTTTAAGCATCACATAGTTTTATTTTTCAGATGATGAGTCTGAGGCCAGAAAGTTGTAAAACTTGTCTTAGATCACAGAGACCAGTGCGAACCTGGATGAGAACCCGTTTCTCAACCTCTAGCTCAGGACTCCTCCACCATATTACAGGGCCTTTCCATGGCTGTTGAACAAATACATCTCACCCTGGCTGAAGAATCATTTTTAAGGGCCTACTTTTTAAATTCTTTCTTTTTTTTTTTGAAATATCAGTTTATTGGAGTGAGAATGATATTTGGTCTAAAATTAATCTTTGCTGGCCCAGCTGCTTTACCCAAAACTGTACTCCTTTGGTCTTTTCCTGGAAATTAACATTTTCTCTCTCTTCCCTCCCAATGCCCGTCCCTCCCTCCCAGAAAAAAGTAAAGCAAGTGATGGAAAACTTCTACACATACTTCAGCACTGCTAAGCCCTGAAGGAAAAAAAAAAATAGAAGTAGATTTATAATGGCAAGATGGTGGTGTTAGCCAGAGCTTTCTATAGTCCCATGGTAAAGGAGAACTTACATTGTGCAAAGTTTCAAATCCAAAGTGACAGGAAAGTTATTTTCCCCACTTTTCATGCTACTCCTCCAACCTACCGTAGCAAATGTAGAAATTTCATTTTAAAAGTCTGATTTTTACCTTCTCCATCACCATGATTACCACTTTCCAGTCCCTTCTTAAGAAGACTCTTGACAGGGACCACGTTGACATCAGGCTGGGCAAAAAAAGGACCTCTCTTGGTCCCATAGTGGCTAGAAGGGCTCTCAGGTGATTCAGAGAGGGGAACCTGATGTACCATTCTTGACACTGACTCATTTAAGCATGTACTCCTTTGATAGCTGACATCTGCTCTAAGGATGTGTTAGATAGTGAGCCGGGACACTGAACTAAGTTCTGATTAGCTCCTGTTCATACTCTAGAGGCAGGAAGTGTACCTTGTATTTCTTAGTATTCCCTGCACCCATCTCCCAGTGCCCTGCGTAGACAAGGGTGCACAATGTAGCTGTGTTTGTGTGTTATGTGTGTGTGTTTAATTTATTGAGCTATAATTCACATAGCATATGTACAATACAGTTTTGCTGAATAAATAAGTGTATTTAAAAGCTAGTGGTATTCTTTCAGGCAAGAACGTTTATTGAGCCCTCCACAAATCCTTATCCATTTGCTTGCTGATATGTTTAATGAGGAGTTTTATTTCTTTTCCTGAAGTTCTGATACCTATGAAAATACAAATGGGGGACTTCCCTGGCAGTCCAGTGGTTAAGAATCCATGCTTCCACTGCAGGGGGCACGGGTTCGAACCCCGGTTGGGGAAGATCCCCATAAGATCCCGCATGCCTTGTGGTGTGGCCAAAAATTTAAAAAAAGAACATATAAATGTTTCCTAGACTAATAATAATAATAAATTTTAACAATAATAACAATAAAATTTAACCTTTAATGAATGCTTATCATGGACCCATGCTATGCTAAGCATTTTGTATGCCTCTTCTCATTTGCTCATCACAACATTGCTTTGAGCGAGGCACTATTATTATCTCCATTTTATAGCTGAGGAAACTGAGGCTCAGAGAGGTCACACAACTTGTCTAAAGTAAAAGAGCTATAAGGGGAAGAACAGGGTTTGAATGAAGGTCTATAGACCCCCAAACCTCACTTGTTACACTGCATCAAGAACTTTCCAATTCTCTTCAAAATGGTCATTTATACTGTAGAAAAAAATAATGCAAAAAGTATTTAAGTATTTACAAAAACAAAAAACAAAAATAACCAACTTTCTTCAAAGTTGTGGATACTGATGTTCAAGTTAGACCAGAAGAGCAATTAACAAGGAAATATTTGTAAATCTGAGAAAAAGAAAAGACACTGGAGCCCAGTCAAACATTGGTGTTCTTTGTGGTTTTACTATGAACCAGTTGAGATTATGTAGACTAGAATACGATAGATTTTCTTTCACTGCCTCTCTCCAGAGTTTTAGGATACCTGACAAGACTCTGACATGGTCATCTCCAAAGCATTTCTCTGACAGAGAGCCAGCAAATAAAGTCCTTGCAGTTTCCATTAGAAATAGTTTTGATATAAGCATCATATAATATTGGAAGTTGAAAGTAACAGATGAAGTTGAAAGAAAAGGACTAATGGCCAATGTACTTCTAAGATTTTTGAAATATGTATCTATTATACATATATGTAAATATCTAACATTTTCTATATAACATAGTATCTATTTCATATATGTATATTTATCTAACCTGTAATCACCAGGAGGCCTCTCAACAGCAGCATCAGTCGGATTCACCGAAGAATCCAGAGGCTTCACTTTGGAGATGGATGGACTTAGACAACCACATGCGGAAAGAGAGCAACTGCTGCTCCAAACAGATGAAATGGTACCCTGAGTATTTTTCCAAAGAGAAAGAAAAGAAAAGATAAGATATGGGGGTGGGAGCTAGAAGAGAATAAACACAGAGAGAGCACAAAGTTCAATGGACTCAATCTGGGCAGGGTTGGGGAGGGGCCGGCAAGGAGATTCATGCCACCCTTGTCCATACTTTCTCCACATTCCCAGTGGCATCAGTATCTGGAGAACTTTCAAAAATTTCAGACTCCTGGGCTCCACCCATGGCTCGGTGAACTTGAGAAAGTCAAGTTGTTTCTTACTTGTGCATCATGGAGTCACCAGAGCACGTAGGGGCTTGGAGAAGCTGTTGAATTTTCAGAATATGAAAAAGAAGCTGCCTCATTATGTCGTGAAGGTGGTGACTCTACTTGCCGGAGACCCGCACCTGCTACGATCTTGCTGCATAATGTGTGGAAAATGAGTGATTGTTTTTAACATCTTCATCTCTAAAACCAAAGTACATCATGCTCCCTCCTATGTCAAAGGAAAGGAAGATAAAGCAATTCGAGCACGTTGGTAAAAATAAAAATTACGGATACAATAGGAGCTTCACATTTTATTTAGGTAAACCAAACATATAAGCCATGCTTTGCCTACTTTCACTGGTTTCCAGAACTGTGTCCCAGATAGGAGGTGATATAGACTTGGGGTATCTCTTCTCATACAGTAGTGCTTCTTAAGGTATCCGCAGGGTCCCTGACTCAGTTTTTGCTGTATGGGGGGGTTGGTTGTTAAAAAAACAGATTCTCAGGCCCCACTCTACACCTATAGAATCATAATAATCTCTGAGCTGTGAGGTCTGGGTATCTGGTTTTTAATAAGCTCCCCAGGAGATTTTTATGCACAATGAAGTTTAAGAACTATTGCTCCGAACTGTAAGTCCTCTGGAACAGGAATGGAAATACATTCATCGTTGTAGCCTTTTCAGTGTATTGAATATAATAGGTGGCCAAATTAACATCTGTTGAGTAAATGAAGACATGAATAAAGAAATTATTTCATCCTTGATCCTTCTAGTAGCAAGTTTTTATAATCAGAGGCCTTGGTAGACTGTGTGTAGGGGCGGTAAGGCAAGCTTTAAGCTCTACCTCCTGATGAGGAGGGAGCTTTAAATACAAAAAATGCCCCTTTCAAAATGATCCAGGAAGACTTTTAAGAAAAGCCTCTAGGGAGCTAATTAAAGAGTCAGAGGCAAACAGGCTGCTGAATTAGGTCTTTGGTAAGCCACTGAACTCAAGGAGGAAAATCGTAGACCAGGAATAACCACGAAAAACCCTGAGGCTGGGGAGATACACACTGATAGCAAAAGGTCAGAGGACAGATCATGAGAAGTAAACTGGTAGCTAGAAGGTACAAGGCATCCATGCATCCAGCTTCTAGAAAGCATTAAGTCTCTATCCAGAGCAGGAGAGAAGATGGGAACTTGAGACACTTCTGAGTCTACCTTTAGTGAACCGTTGGTGGTGGGTGTGGAGAGACCCATGGAGGATGTTAGTGGAGCAGAAGAGCTGCCTGAGCAGTAAAGCACAGAACTTGGGCCGTGGCTCCCTGGTTTAAAAGAACTTTCACAATTTGTGGGTCTGGTTCCTTTGAACAAACACCTGAGGTTTCTACAGGGCAAGGTGAAAACAGGCCTCCCTGAAAAGTTAATTGTTACAAATTGCTTCTTGCTATGACCATATAATTAAATTTTCTGTTCTAATGTTATTTGTTTAAGCTACATTGTAGGGTAACCCTTAGTGACTTATATTCAGAGCTGGCTATTATCACACACGTCCCCGCATGCTTTAATATTTTCCAAATAAAGAATTCCTTTCTTTTCCAGCTTTTAGTTAGGTGGAACCTTCAGACAAACCAACTTAGTGGGAACAACATAGGAGGTTTTCCCAAGAATGAGTAGTGTAGATGCTAAAACTTCGCAGGACAAGAGCTGTGCAAATGGCAGGGGACCTGTGACAGTCTGATCTTGCATATTGCTTCATCCACAACTTCACGCAGCTTGTAGGAGCTGAGCCAGAGTGGGTGATGTAATTACTCTGAAATAGGCAGTAGAGTCCCAGCTTCCTTCCTCTGCACAACGATGCTAATGGAGCATCCTTGACCTCAGTTCTCTAAAACCCTCAAATAGCATGAAAGAAACCCTAGAAAGAGGTAGGGCTTCCCCAGAATTCCTTTAAGATGCAAACAATCTGGCCCAGTCCTGCAGAAACCACACAGATCACAGCCAACTACTGCCAAATAAAGCAGCAAATCCCTCTAATTAGAAAGGCCAATTAAAGAATTCAAAGGGAAATGGTGAATCCCTTATTTTGAAAATGAAGGGTGTCTTCTCTCTTTAAAGCATTAATCATCTGCGAGGTATTGTCCCAGGATAAGAACCCTCAGCACCGCTTATGAGCAGCATTGTGGCAAAGAGTGAGTCATCCGGCAGACACAATCCGAAAGGGACAGGGCAATCCAAATCCGCTGGCTGTGTACTTTTTTCTCTTTTTTGCTGCTTACCTCGAGTTGAAAAATTTTTGGTCGTTTTTTTGACCCAATAACTCACAAGAACCATGGTTTTCCTATGGGTGGTAGGGTAGTAGACAAGAAAAAGGAGGATGGGTTTAGCTTGCTAACTAAACCACCATAGGCAAGTGCACGTATCCTCCTGTGGTGCAGATTCCTAACTCTTATTTCTGACTTAGAACTTAAGGAGATTTTTTTCTGTTGAATCCACTTAGGTTCTTAAGTAGGGAAAAAATACTAAATTGCTTTATAAGGAATGTACAAAGAAAATGTATCCATCTGAGATACTAGAATGATGCTGACTTCTGTCTTTGATCTACTTTTTTATCAGTTAAAATTTTCTGGATACCAAGCATTGGTCTATGCACTTTCCCTGAATTCTCTCATTTCATCCTCATGATGACTTTTTGAGGTAGGTACTCTGATTATCTTCCTTTGACCAATGAGAAAACTGAAGCCTGGAGAGGTTAAGTAATTTGCCTAAGGGTGAAAACCTAGTAAGTAGCAGAAAGACAGGACTCGTACCTGGGGCAGTCAGACCCCAGCAGGATCTCCTAGTCAGTTGATACACTTTACTACCCTTGAGATTTTGCCTTTGCAAAGTTTGTTAACAGTAAAGTCATATCCTTACATAAAATATTCGTGTAATTATTATCAAAATCCATTTAGTTTTCTGATTCATTGAGATGGTATAATTGACCTATTAAAATAAGCATGTGTGAAAATGTAGAACAAGTAACATTTCTAGTGATGATATATCTTCTTTAAGCTCAATCATTGAGGAATAGAAGATCTGGCTGTGATTTCTTCTCATTTTCCATGCATCTGTAAAAATTAAAATAGATCCATTTGACCTATCCCCTGTACTTTTTTTTTTTTTTTTTTTTTTTTGCTGTACGCAGGCCTCTCACTGTTGTGGCCTCTCCCGTTGCGGAGCACAGGCTCCGGACGCGCAGGCTCAGCGGCCATGGCTCATGGGCCCAGCCGCTCTGCGGCACGTGGGATCTTCCCGGACCGGGGCACGAACCCGTGTCCCCTGCATCGCAGGCGGACTCTCAACCACTGTGCCACCAGGGAAGCCCTCCCCTGTACTTTTATTGCAACCAATGAAAAGAATGTACAGTTAAGTATAACAAAAGAGACAAGAAATATAAACAAAACAGTTTATAACATTATTTAATGTTTTCCCTAAATCATTTGAATGATTCTGCATGAAGTCATAATGATATGCTCTTCTTTGAGATAAATTGCTTGTTTTCTTGATTCTAAGATGAAAATTTTTTTCACATCTTGATGTTTTTGAAATTAGTAGATGCCTTATAATCAATGTGAACACTTAATGTAGAATTCTTTGTCCTCCTTCCACCCTCCAAGAAACTGTTATTAAAACTATGGTGTATCTTAGAATCTTAAAATAGAAGAAGTATATAGTACTTTACATTCTTGTTAAGATTTATAACACTAGGTCAGTCAATATAGAATGCCCACTGTCTTGCTCTGTGGACACAGTTGGCTTTGCCCAAACTGGCACTTCAGACATAATGGAAAAAACACTGAATATCTTTTAAAGCTTATGTTTAAAAATATAATTGCATGCCTACATTTAGGATTCTAAATACCATTCTTCCACTAAAAGAGACTACAGTTGATTCCAGGACTAGGACAGAGAAAATCCAGGATGAGCTTAGAACATCTTGCTGTGCTACAAAATAATGATCACAAAATGATGAGGACATGTCAAATGGATACAAGAGCCAACTTGAAAAGGCTCCACATAAGTTCCACTAATCGAATATGTGACAATTTGTGCTTTGAAATGGATAATTACAGTAATTTATTATAACTCATTGAATAAAATAAGAACCCATAAGTCCAAATTGATAATAACTTAATAAATAAATAACAAGTGAGAAGGGGAAGCTCTTCTTACAATAGAATGTTACATCATAAATTAGAAAGAATGATAGAATTTAAAAATCACCATTTTGCAGTCATCCACAGTATTCTGTTAAGTATATCTTCATGGGATGCTATAAGGATTGGTCCAAGTTTGATGAGAAACAGGGTATTTATATAGTCTCAAAGTATCTTTCCACAGATTTCTTGCTAATATCAAGGGGGAAAATGGTAACCTTCCAATGGAGAAACCTGACACAGAGTACTTCAACCATGATCAAAGTTAATATCACCAACAGTGGGACAGCGAGACATCCTGTGTCTCCTGATGGGACACACAAAGAAGGACACAGCATTTTTTACACACCACCCCTGCTGCCAATAGATAAGTGGCATGGAAACATGAGGAAATATCAAACTCCAAACAGTTGGTCTGTACTCTTTAAAATATCAGTGTCATAAAAGACAGTGAAAGCCTGAGAAACTGTCCCATATTAAAAAAAACTAAAGAAACATGATAACTGAAGGAAATGTGTTATCTTGTATTGGATTCTGAATTGGGCATGGGGTTGGGGAGGATGGCTATACTGGGACATTTGGTAAATTCTGGGACATTACTGGGACAATTGGTAAATTCAACAATGAACCTTCTGTTAGATAATAGTGCTGTATGAATATTAAATGTTCCCGATTAAATAACTATATTTTAGACATTACTGGGACAATTGGTAAATTCGACAATGAACCTTCTGTTAGATAATAGTGCTGTATGAATATTAAATGTTCCCAATTAAATAACTATATTGTTTATGTAGGAGCATGCCCTTGTTTCTTTTCAAAGAAAAATTGAACTGTTTAGGGGTAAAGAGACATGATTACAAATAATTTCTAATGGTTCAGCATAGTAACATATATCACATGCAGAAAACAAATTAGCAAAGTGTTAACAATTGGTAAATTTGGATTAAGAGAATACAGGAGTTATTTTTATTATTCTTGAAACTTCTATAAATTAAAATTTATTTCAAAATAATTAAAATTGCTAAAAAGTAGGTTAAAAATTTTTAATCCATTTGTATTCTGTTTAAATGTATTTTTTAAAGTAAATGTTGAGGCATTTGTGTCAATGGATCTTTTGATAGAGGCTGGAAATTTGTAGTAAAAAAGTAGTAAATAAATAAACTTGATGTGTAAGTTAATGGTCAGCCCCAGGTTTCAAAAGAGGTTCTTGGAAAGAAAAGTTGTTAAATGAAGGAAAATCTATTTGGAAAGACGATTTTATATAGGACCTTGAATTCTTATTGTATGACTGTTCTTATTATCTGCTTTTGGTATAAAACAAAAAGAAATAACCACTTTGAAATTTAAAGAATTTAAAAAGTAAGCAAAATAATTAAAATGTTAGATGGTATAATTGCCAAGCAAAATGGGGTAAAGTTCCTTGTAAGGACATTTGATGATAAGCCAATATGCTCAAAAGCAGAGTGTGAATCCTGGAATGTATTTGTCACTAAGAAAAAATTCTGTAAGAATTGTTTTATAATCTTCCCAAGCTAGAACCAGAATTAAATTAAGCAAGCAATGATAACAGTTAATATACATTGGTATCTTATATCATGTATTTATATTTCTTTAACAGAAATGCACTTATATTCCTCCAAGTAGCCTATCACTTTTATTATACTATCTTCTGGTTAGTTTCTTATATACTGTCATTTTTTTTGTATATAATCTTCTCGTTAGTTCACAGTTTAATTGTGATCTCATGATACAGTTTAATTTTAAAGGAAAGGCAAAGTTGGCTATAGCATGCCCTATGGTCTAGGCCATCAATTACTCATGATCACACTCCATGGAACTTTACAAATACACCATCATTTCTAAGAGAAAGTTACGTGATTTGTATGAAAGTTGCAAAATGGTTTGTTTTGGAATCCAAATCTACAAAACAGGGAGGAAATGCCATTGATGTCTAGTACACGTCTTGCTTTCTCTAGTACATGTCTCAGTGTCACGCTTACTTTTAACTAAGATCTTGAAAGACCAATGCTGGTATATACAGAAAGACTTTCCTTCTGGTTCTTCTTGATAGCTAACGACTATGGTGGGTACCTTGGGAATCTCTGGAAACTTTGAAGAACTTTTTTTTTTTTTAACAGTATGTAGGGTTATAGAAATGTGTTTCCCTCCTACCCTCTTGGTAAAACCATTTAAAGCTGCAGTTTTCTTATCTGACTGTCTAGACTTACGAGAATATCAAAATACTTGATAGGCTAGTGAGGTTGACCTTGACATAGGCATTCATTAGGCCTGAATTAGAGAACGCAAAATTACAAGATCATCAAGCCACAAGTAGTTATTTAGTACTATGTGGGAAGTATCTGCTAGCTGCTCTAGGAGAAACACAACTAAAATAGTTCCTCTGTGCTCCTGGAGCTCAACTCTACAGAAGTAGGTACGATCTAGGCAATATATTCCAAGGGTCATGGGAGTGGTAGAGGACGAGGACCAGTGAGAAGTGGGACCATCTCTCCCTGCTGCGGTGGGACACAGCCCTATTGCTAAGGAAAAGCCAAAGACCACAGAAGCTCTGTAATACTACAATTGTGAAAACCAAACTCGGAGAAGTTGTTCGTTGATAAGAAGCACATAAAATAATTCAAGTTTCCTGCTTTTTCTGATTTGAATAGAAAGTTTTGCGTAGTCTAGCTTCTTAAAGCAGTTGGGGGTGGGGTGGGGAGGGGAAGGGGACAAATGCCAGAATGGGTTCTCATCAATTACAACTATGACATTTAATCATTTAGAAACTCAGTTTTCTAATTGAGCAAATGAGGATAAAACTACATGTTTTGCATCTTATATCTGGTGGGTGGATTAGGAGAATCATACGAAATGATATGAAAGTACTTGGAAAATAATTAAGTGCTATAAGAATGTAGAGAATTGTTAATTACATCTGACATTTATCTAGTACTTATGTGCCAGACATTGTGCTGACACTTTATATTCATCACCTCAGTTAACCCTCCTGCAACCCTCAGAGGCAGGTACTATTATCAACGTTTGAGAGGAAGAAACTGAGGTTTACAGTGATTAATGGTGTAAGGGTAAGTGCCCCAGAGAGGTTTTAGTCTCGGGCGACCTGATTCAAGAGTCCCCACATAATTACTCTTCTTACCAACTCTCAATTATTATGGGAGCAGCCAAAATGGATGTGTGACCATTGTGTACAGCAGGGCAGGAACAAAACCTGCTCACTCTCTCAGTGGCGTCTAGGTTTATGTTTGGGGTCAGCATGGGGATAAAATCATGCACCGTGCTGGGGAGCCGAGAGTGCGTGGAGAAGGCAAGTCTTGGGGAAAAGAGCATTTCTCCGGAGACTCACTAAATCCCTTTGCCTTATGTATGCACAGGCATGCACACTCCAGCCCTGGATATTTAACCAAGCTAATATCAAACTAATATTCAAGGCTTACAACAAAGGCGCTGATTAATCTATTAGTTGTGCTTGGTAACAAGCTGAGAAATTATTGCTTCAACTGCTCTCTTCCTGCTCAGAAGCCCAGTGGGGCTGCTCCATGTTCTCTTCGTAGCTATGGTTGAATGGAAGCCCCCAAGTGACTGGGAAAATGGCAGCTGATTTGGGGGACCTTGGCTTCTGTTTAAAGGTGAATCAGAATGTTGCTGCAGCTCTCCACTATGTTCTTAGCAAAAGCCTGAGGCTGAGAGCAAAAGGTGAGATGCGGTTTGCAAACAGAAGCCCAGAGAAAATGTTCGTGTGCCTGTGCATCGTGCAGAAGCAGGAAGGAGGGGAGGAGAGACCCAAGGCCGACTGTGGAGTGGGCTTTGTCTTTGTTGTTAGAGTGAGTGGTAGCATTTCTGGCTCTGATGGAGCCTGGTTGGCGCCAAGAAAGCTTCTCGCTCACGATGCTTCTCCATTCTCACCTGTAACACCTCCTCTTGTTCCAGGCCCCAATAGGAATTAGCAATCATGCGGAATTGTGTGCTAGCAAAGAAGCAGCAGCTAGAGATGAAAGTCACTGTGTAATAAAATAAATGCTTCGATGCTGTCCAGTTTGGAAGAGAAATCTCTGCAGATTCTGGCCAGGCTAGAATGAACAGCAAAACCCATCAACTATGCTGCTCTGCCTTTCCCTTCCTGATCCCTTCTGGAGGAATAAGACAACAGAGGTGATGGAAGCCACTTGGGGTCCTCTGACTTCCCTCCTATAAGCCGGGTATCCTTCCAAACGCACCCTGAAGCTCACTACCCTTTGGTTTGTTACATGTCAGGCTCTGTGCCAATCACTCAGCATTCATCATCTTATGTAACCCTCACAATGCTCCTAAGAAATAGGTGTTATTATCTCTGCCCCCCACCCCGCTTCTTTTCCTTACAGATGAGGAAATTAAGGCTCAGAGAGAGTCAGTAACTTGCAGGAGGTCATACAGACACATGGAAATGAAATTGGGGTTAGAACCCATTTTGTCCAACTCCAGAGCTTGGGCACTTCCCCCCACGACTTGCTGCCGAACTGCCACACCTTGAGGATGTCCCAAGGAAGGATGACAAAGGAGAATTTTGGCTCTGGTGACCTCAGGTTGTGTGCACGTGTGTGTGCCTCTGTGTGTGGTAGGTATAGGTACCTGCGCTCATTTTTATTCTTTTCTGTCTCTTCCTCCCAGACCCCCACCTCTCTGCACCCCATATACTCCTTTTGCCCACCTTGCCGGTTTTCTTATTCTCAGTTCTCTTGTCACCTGCCTGAGAAATTAATTTACACGCACATGTTAGATATTTAGTAATTTAACTCTCCCCTGAATATTTGCATTTTAAGTGAAAATTGAGTGAGACACTGATAAAAATGCACCAGTCCTTCAAGCAGGAGTGGGTCCAGACGTTTTCTGGGAGAAGGGAAAACGATATTTGGGGGACCATGAATCTCACCCCTGGCACAGAATGGGCAAACACAAAAGCTCACAAGCAGACTAACATCAGAGGTACCTGCACTGGAGGAGGGAAGAGAGACCAGCCTGATCCTGTTTGAGATTGTCCAAATAAGCACATTTGGGGTCTCAAAAAGGAGAATGCTCCCATATCCATCCTAAGGAGCAAGGATCTCCGTGTGTCGCTGTGGACCAGGCCAGGTGGGGCTGGGCCAGGAGAGTGAACAAGGAGAAGCACAAGATCTCCCTGGCAATGCCACTCCATGCTGCCCATTAGCCCAGGGAGGCAGGTTCAGCCTCTCTCTGTGCACGTGTCACTCATTCCATGGCAGCCCTGATGCACAAACTCAGAGTTTCTGTGCCATCCAAGCAGCAGAACCTGTACTACAAGTTTCATAGTGAATAGGAAACATCTTTTCTACTCTCTCATATTTAGTGTAGAAATACAGGCTCCAAAGGAGAAGGAGGAATAGCACGGAGGTTTGGGGAAAACTAGAATATCACCCTGGTAACATCCTTCGTGGCATCATTTTTCCCCCAGTCCCAGCCCATCCCTAATGCAGCCCTTTTTTAGAGCTATAGCCCCACGCAGAGAAGGCCACACGCAGTGCAAATTTCTTATGTATCATGCTTAGCTGGTCTCTCCTCTCTCCTTCAATGCATGTGCCTTTGATGTTGGTCTGAATGTTTGTGTTCGCCTGTTCTCTTCAGTTAAGCAACAACCCCTCCTCCCCAAACAGGACATAACAAACTCTATTAGGACCAGAACTTTTGGTAATTTTGTCAACTGCTATATTCCCAGTGCCTAGAACTGTACCTGTACATAGTAAGTGCTCAATAAATATTGAATATACAGGTTTATCGGAAAGTATATAGCTTAGCTTTAATACCTAGAGACACCCATTGGCATTTGCCCAAATATTCCTAGTGAGGCACCTGAAATTCCCATTCCTGGAATGTGTGCCACACATTGGGACACAGTTGCAACTATGTTGCTTACTCAAGTAAATGCACAGGACAGGCAGTGACCTATCTAGAAGATCAACTTTCCCTTCCTGGAAATTTTAACCAAGATCTTAGCTATCCTATCTTCTGAATCTGTGATAAGAACCATAATGTTAAAATGTGCTTTGAAAAGACAACCTATGGGGAATTCCCTGGCAGTCTAGTGGTTACGACTCGGCGTTTTCACTGCCAGGGGCCTGGGTTCAATCTCTGGTTGGGGAACTAAGATCCTACAAGCCATGCGGTGCAGCTGAAAAAAAGAAAGAAAAGAAAGAAAAGACAACTTATGGAATGGGAAACAACCCCATATATCTGATAAGGGGTTAATATCTAAAAATATATAAATAATTCATGCAAATCAATAGTAAAACAGAAAAACAAAACAACCAAATAACACAATTGCAAAATGAGCAAAGGACCCAAATAGACATTTCTTCAAAGAAGATATATGAAAGGTCAACAGGTACATGAAAAGATGATCAACATCACTAGTCAACAGGGAAATGCAAATTAAAACTACAATGAGATATCACCACATGCCTGTTAGAATGGCCATCATCAAAAAGACAAGAGAGAACAAATGCTGGCAAGGATGTGAAGAAAAGGGAATCATTGTACTATTGGTAGGACTGTAAATTGGTACAGCCACTATGGAAAACAGAATGGAAAAATCCTAAAAAAATAAAAATAGAACTATGATCCAGCAATTCCATCTCTGGGAATATAGTCAAAGGAAATGAAAACCCTAACTCAAAAAAATATCTGTACTGCCATGTTCATGGCAGCATTATTTACAATAGCCAAGACATGGAAACAACCTAGGTATCCATTGATGGATGAATGGAAAAAGAAGTTGTGGTGTATATAGTCGTCCCTAGGTATCCACATGGGATAGGTTCCAGGACCCCTCTCAGATACCAAATTCCATAGATGCTCAAATCCCTTATCTAAGATGGTGTAGTATTTGCATGTAACCTATGCACATCCTCCCGTATACTTAAAATCATCTCTAGATTAACACAGTGTAAATGCTATGTAAATAGTTGTAAATACAATGTAAATGTTATGTAGATAGTTGCCAGCATGTGGCAAATTCAAACTTTGCTTTCTAGAACTTTCTGAAATTTTTTAAAATTATTTTTAATCTGTGATTGGTTGAATTCATGGATGCAGAACCCGAGAATACAAAGGGTCAACTGTGTGTACAATGAACATTATTCAGCCATAAAAAATGATGAAATCCTACCATTTGCAACAGCATGGATGGACCTTAAAGGCATTATGCTAATTGAGATAAGTCAAACAGAGAAAGACAAATACAGTATGATCTCACTTATATGTGGGATTAAAAAAAAATAAAACTGATAGAAAGAGATCAGACTTGTGGTTACTAAAGGTGGGGGCTGGGGGGAGGGGGAATTGGAGGAAGGTGGTCAAAAAGTACAAATGTCCAAGTACTAGGGATGTAATGTACAACATAATGGCTAACACTGGTGTGTGATACGTAGGGAGGTTAAGAGAGTAAATTCTAAGAGTTCTCATCACAAGGAAAAGTTTTTCCTTTTTTCTTTTTTTCTTGCTTTTCTATTTATGTCTATATGAAAAGACGGATGTTGGCCAAAACTACTGTGGTAATCGTTTCACAATCAATGTATATCAAACCATCAAGCTATATGACTTATACAGTATTGTATGTCAATTATTTCTCAGTAAAACTGGGGAAAAGATGCAGTTTGCTCATTCATTTATTCAGCTGACATTTAGTGAATATGAACATGGAGCAACAGGCACTCTAAGTATTGGAGCCCAGCGAGAGAAACAGAGACATGGGGTGTGTACCCCCAGTGAAGTCATTTATGAAAAAGAAAGGGCTTCTGCAGTAAGGTCTCCGCTACTCTTTTTTTTTTTTCTGGAAGACATCTGGCTAGTTGTGTAAACAAAATGGCTGCATTTTGCCTATTAAACAAACATTCTAGAGATGGCTGAGGTGGGAGGATACTGGCCATCAACCTTCCACTCTTCGTTGCAAAAAATTGGGAGGAATATCCACAAAAAGGAAACTAAAGAGTCAATTAAAACGGAAAGAGAAAGGTGCTTCTGAGGTGTGCTGGTACTGAAGGTTCTGAAAAACAGGGGACAGCCACAGGAAGATTCAGAGACATTTGAGTATCTGAAACATAACACCCTTAATACCACAGTATGAATTAGTTTCTCAGCCAAGTGACTAGAGAGCAGATGTGAGCTCAAATGCTAGCTTTACCTTTCCTTAGCTTCTGCTCTGGACAAATTCCATAACCTCAATCAACCTCAATATCCTCACCTGTAGATGAGGATGATACTGTTACTTAGACTATAGGATTTTCTGAGGCTCAAGGCCCAGTGCCTAGTTCACAGAGTTGGCTGGACAAATGACAATTACTGCTTAGTTATTGAAGAATGAGAGGGAGCAGAGATGAAAGGGAGATAAGAAGGTCTCCAAAGACAAAGCTTAGTTCTGATTTTTGCTAAAATCAGATCTTGTTCCTCTTCTCAGAAACCAAACATGAATGTTACTTAACCTAGGTTGAGACTCACGCCTTATTTTTGTCTTTCCCTAGAAATGATTCTTGAACTTTAGAGTACATGAAGCAAACATGGATACCTGTCAAAAAGAAGCCAGATTCCTGGATTCAAACTTGAGAAACTCTGACGTAGTACATCTGAGGCAAGGCCCAAGGATCTATATTTTAAAATGACACCTCAAGTACTTTTTGATGACTGCTATAGGTGGATTCTACTTTGAAATCTGCAGAAGGTGGCAAAGCAGAGGTTGTCTAAATGAATCCAGGACACAGAAGCAGCGTGCATCATAAATAGGTGTAAGAAGAGGTAAATGTGCAGAGTGTAGTAGTAATTATATTTGGGAGACTCCTGACTCAAGATGATATTTGGAATGAGTGATCTGATGGACAGAGGTCCTGCTATTTTTTCAACCTCTCAATAAAACAACTATCAGTTTGGCTTTGTCTATGGGACCTAAAAGCACAAAGATATTCCCCAATGTAGAGATATTTCATAGTCAGATGGTAACCTGGATCTTCCCTTTTTAATCTCAGTGATTCAGAACCATGTAGATGACCTTAATCATCTAAGTCTTTACAATTCTAAGCTTAAGGAAGTTATTTCTGTAATCAAATAACTATTCACAAATAATTTCACAAAATTAGCAAGGCAGGAAACAAGCAAGAGCAGACTGCCATAAGTGGCACATGTTTCCATGTGGATAATTGCTGAGGACTATCTCTTCTCAGAATGGCCATGTAACCAAAGGAATCTATGGAGGAAGAAGAAACAGGAACAATAATGGCAACAAAAAGATGTTTAAATAGAAAGAAAATCTCACAGTCCCCAATAGAATTAGCCACAGTAGACTTCTTTAATAGTGATGGGGATATCAAATAAAAACTTACTGGTAGTATAATGCCATTTAATCCTAAATTAAAAGGTATTCTAGAAAAATGAAAGTTTGCATTTCTAGAATGCCAACATGGCTAGTTGAGTAGTGAAAAATCAAATCCATCAGAAGAGTCTTGTCTACATCCATGTTTTGCAGACCTTTTGTCCCCACCACATCCCAACATGTGTACATTTTCTGCTATACTCCATGGGCAATCCCCCAAAGTAATAA
Source organism: Lagenorhynchus albirostris (assembly GCF_949774975.1). Taxonomy (NCBI): domain Eukaryota; kingdom Metazoa; phylum Chordata; class Mammalia; order Artiodactyla; family Delphinidae; genus Lagenorhynchus; species Lagenorhynchus albirostris. The sequence continues at coordinate 84,033,850 of NC_083099.1, read as the reverse complement.
AAAGAAACTTAGAAAGGCATTGTAATAGTGTAGTAGACTGTTACACTGGTGGCCCGAGAAGACCCATACCTCTTGGTTTTCAGCCCTGGGGTAGTCCCCTCCCACATACAGTATGAGCTAGAGGATGGTTTGGTCAATGAGATATTAAGAAGCATGACTCAAGCAGAAGTTTGATAAATATTTGCACATTGGGGATTGTCTTTTGGAATGTTCACCTTTAGAAGTGAGCTGCCATGTTATAAAGAAGCTATCTTGACTACTGAATATGAGAAAACAAATAGAAAGAGGTCCTGGAGAACTGTCTTGGCTGTTCCACCCCCAGCTGAGCTCCCAGTTGAATGCAGTCACTTGAGTGATCTCAGCTCCACCACATGGAGCAGAATAACGCTCAGCTGAGTCAACAACCCACAGAATTGTGAGAAATAAAAGACATTTGAAGCCACTGGGTTTGAGGGTGGCTGTTATGTAACAACAAATAGTTAATATAGAAATTGGTACCTAGAAGTAGGGTGCTGTTATAAAACCTAAAGCATATGACATTGGATGGCTTTAAAATATACCTAGGATTTTGTTTTTATTCAGGTATGGTGAGGTCAACAGATCGGGAGATGATAGCCATTGAAAAGACAGTTTGTTTCCTCACAGTTTCAAGAGGAAGAGACTTGCTACACTATGCAGGGCCACATGAGAAAACACCAGGGTCATCAGGAAACAGGAATGAGGGAAATACATGGACAAGAGCCTTTATTGTGGTTTTCATGGGGAGGAATAGGTAAAACAGGTAATCAGGCTAAGCAGGTTTAGGATTGGTTACCTTGAATAGTATCAGCAGGCTCTGGGGTGTAGAGACTGTTTTGAGTTGTGTGATACCTGGCCCTGGCTTGATTAGGGCAATGAGTGATGTGTGAGAGCTCATTAAGGGAGTAGTTTGTGGGTATGGGCTCTTAATTAGTTATTTTGCATATAAAAGGTATACTTGCAGGGTAGTCATTTGCTAGCTGTAGGAATTTGCTAGCCCTCAGAGCGGGCAGTCTCTTCTGGGTCAGCAAGGCCCCAATATGTCAAAGCATCATAAAATACAGAAAATAAAAAGTAAACATGATTAATACAGGATTTGGGACTGCATGGAGAATGGAGGCCTGCAAAGTGAGGAAACTGGTAGTGGAGGCTGGAAGAACACTAAAATTTCTATTGAAGGCTGGAGAAAAATGGATGGATGAAGGAAATTGTCACCTGTGGTACCTTAAAAGATAGAAAAATTAGATACCTCATAAAGTTGAGAATTCAGCCAAAGAGATTTACAGGCAGAATATTGAATGTTACAATTAGTGCTTTAAGCCACTTATGGCAAAGTATTGCAAAAAAAAAAAAAGAAGCTAAAGAAAGTACTATTCAGCTTTCAAGCAGAATTTAGAGGAAATATTTCCAACTCCAGACTTTTTGGATGATTATACAATATAAATGTTTCTTATTTTCAGTCTCTTCAGTGGGTTAAACATTCTAAAGAGTTTTCCTCAGGGATACAGATCAACTCCAAGATGTTGTCAGTAAAATGAGGCCTGAGGTTAGATATCCAATCAAGGTTACAGATGTCTGATCCCTTGTTTAGACCTCTGAAAGATTTAAGGCAATGCTTTGTGGCTCCTCTCACCTAGACAAAATCACTTCAGAGAATCTTGAGTGTATTTTACCACAACACACTCACTCTCAGTTCAAGCTAAGGAGAGAACTTTGTCATTAAATTTGTGGGTGTGGGCTTTTGTCTAATGGAATGGATTTAAAATTTGATATCTAGAAAGTCCCTAACATTTTTAAAGGAGTTGTACCAGCTTAGACTCAGAGGAATAGGCCAAAATGAAAAGACATCTCTGAACCACCAACTTAATAATGATAGGAAGTCATCTAAGAGTACTACTCAGCTATGAGCATAGCCATTATTTATAGAAAGGAAGGCCATCTCAGAAAGTGGAGCCACGAACTCAGAAGATCACGGAGTGGAGAAGAGCAATGGATTAAGGAACTACTCCTAAGGAGTATTCAATACAACAAACATTCCCTTCCCCCTAGTGACATGTGCTCAGAGGGATGACAGAACTCCTGTGGAGCAATAACTATATACCCTCTACTCCTCCATGTGCTGTCATTTGTGGAAAGAGAATGTCTATTGAGGTTATCCTTTCTTGTTTTCATCATTGAATGTTGGATGTGTGAGGCAGATAACTTGTTTTAGTCCATAGCTCTCTTAACCTGTGGAACCACACTCAAGGGATCTCATCTATACCTGAAATTGATTCATATACAAGATGCCAGATACCAAGCCTGAACCTAATGCTGAAATGGGATGATATCGTGTGGATCCTGGGAAGGAGGCAAGTTTATTTTGAATGCAGGAGAGGCATGAATCACTGAGGACCAGAAGGCAGACTGTGGTGTTCTCTTACATTGGTGGCCCCCAGTGATCCATGTCTCTGGGTAGTGACACCCCTGTGTAGCCTCTCCTATACTGTCTCTGGGATTGGCCATGTGACTTGTGTTGGCCAATGAGATTTTAGCAAAATGATGCAAGCAGAGGCTTGATGAGCACTTGTACCCTGGAGCCTGACCTCTTGGCACACTTCCTCTTGGAAGCCATATTCCATGCTGTGAAAGAGCGCAGACTAGATTACTGTGTAATAAAAAGCTATGTGGAGAGAAGCCCTGGAGGATGAGAAGCCACTTTGGATGTTCCATCTTCCGTTAAACTATCCATTCAATACAGCCGCGTGAGTGACCTCAGTTACACTGTGTGGAAGAGAAACACTGTCCTGCTGAGTCAGTCAACTCAGAGAATCATGAGAAATGATAAATCATTTTTCTTTTAAGCCAAGGAATGATCAGTTACAGCCTGCAGACCAAGTTTGGCCCACCATCTGTTTGTCAATAAAGTTTTATTGAGACACAATCACACCCATTTGTTTACATATCATCTGTGTGGCTACTCTTGCTCTACAATGGCAGAGATCATATGGCCCCTAAAGCTGAAACGTTTACCATACAGTCTGAACAGGAAAATTTTCTGACCCCTGTTTTAAGCTACTAACTTCAGCAGTGGTTTGTTATGCAGCAGGAGATTAATAAAACAGGTGTTTTATCTAATGAAACTAGAGAAAAGTGTAAATTTGCACTAAAAGTAAGTATATGTTACAACAGGAGAAGACAATGGACAAAGAGAAGTAAAGAGAGAGGAGAGGACAAAATGTCCAGAGAGGGAGATAAGATGCAGGGAGAAGATTTGATTAAAAAAAAAAAAAGGGGGGGGGGCTTCCCTGGTGGCGCAGTGGTTGAGAGTCCGCCTGCCGATGCAGGGGACACGGGTTCGTGCCCCGGTCCGGGAAGATCCCACGTGCCGCAGAGCGGCTGGGCCCATGAGCCATGGCCGCTGAGCCTGCGCGTCCGGAGCCTGTGCTCTGCAACGGGAGAGGCCACAGCAGTGAGAGGCCCGCATACTGCAAAAAAAAAAAAAAAAAAAAAAAAAAAAAAAAGGAAGAATAGAGGAAAGGGAGAGAAAAGAGGAAGAGGAACAGGTTTCCTGTGGAGTATTATAGTCAAGAGTAGTGTTTGAACTCTGGAATTTTTTGGTTCACAGCTATGAAGTCTTTTTATTTTGTAGATGGTCGCTATTTATATTACAATGAGTGAAAGCATCAGTGCTACATGTCAGCACAACATTCATTTTCCCTTAATCAATGCCTCAGAACTGTGATTCTTATTAAGTGTGTAATATGCTCAGCTAAAATATTAATGACCCCAGACTACCTTCAGCAAGGAGTAGTCATGTGTCTTAGTCACTTGGGGACCGTTATAACAAAATACCATAAACTGGGTGGCTCAGAAACAACAAAAATTAATTTCTTACGGTTCTGGAAGCTGGGCAGTCCCAAGATCAAGGCACCAGCAGAACTTTCTATGAACCAGAACTTTCTGGTTCATAGAAGGTGCCTTCCAGCTGTAACCACACATGGTGGAAGGGCAAAGGAGTTTTCTCAGGCCTCTTTCATAAGGACAATAATTCCATTTATGAGGACACCAGCATGATGACTAATCACCTCCCAAAGGCTCCACCTCCTAATACAATCACATTGGAATTAGGTTTTCAATATATGAGTTTGGAGGAATACAATTTATACCATCACATGGCTCAGTTCTGGCCAATGAGATGTAAGCAGAAATCACTGGTAGGGACTTCATGATAAACCTTTTAGAAAGACAGACAGCTGGCTTTTGCTTCCTTTTGCCTTTTGCTTTTGTCATTTTGCTCATTCTCCTGCCTAGACCTTGGATGTGATTTGCATAATCATAATCAGCATATCATAACCAGGAAAATCGAAGCCCTGAGATAAGGATGGTGAAGCAGGAAGACAGAATGAACCTAGGTCCCCAAGAGCATCACTGAATGGTCACAAGGGTCTTGGGCTATCCACCTGCATACTTTTTGTTATGTGAGAAAAATGAATCCCTTCTCTATTTATACCACTATTTTTCAGGTTTCTGTTACTTACAGCAGCAATAAATCATAACCAATCCAGATAGCATCCTTACCTTTTCTTAGGAATCCAGTCCTATCTTCAAAAAGCTGGTAGATTAAAGGGTGAAGAGTTGAGCTACAACATGAGAACCACTCTCCTTTTTTCCTGAGCTATAATTTAGTGTTGATCAAGCTGTCTCTACTCATCGTGTTGTAAATGATAAAGAATAAATGCATTCTTCTGATATTTAGGCTTCTTTGGCGTGAGAAATAGAAATTAGACCTAATTACTAGCAAAATTACATTAGACTGTTTAAACTAATGTATCATAACTTTCCCTTAAATTGCACATTCCTTTTAATCCACTAAGAAGGTAGATGAAAGACTTTTGTAAGTTTTAGTATGGAAAGATCTATGGTGCCATTAAAACGAAAACCTTGTGTCTGTTTTTTCTTTTTTTTAACCTATGAATTGACTGATTGAATTCCACAATGACCTTCAAACTAATTTTCCCTTCTGGGGTGGGTCTTCTGAGACCAACCAATTCTCTAATTATTTGACACCAACTCAGTGTCCAATAATTCAATTCAGTTCTAACATTGACTAAGTGGAGTTAGCCCAGACTACAGGTTAAAAGCTCAGTCCCACAAGACCGCCCCCACTTCAGACACCTGTTGCAAGTCCTGGGCCAACAGTATTTCTGACCAACCAGCTCTAAGTTGGGGGTTCCCACAACTTCTTCCTCAGGTTTGATAATTTGTTAAAATGGCTCACGAAACCCAGGAAAACACTTTATTTATGTTTACCAGTTTATTACAAAGAACAAAACTCAGAATGGCCAAATGGAAGCAATGCACTGGGCAAGGTAAGGGGAGCAGGGGCACAGAGCTTCTATGCCCTCTCTGGGCACGCCACCCTCCCAGCTACTGGGTGTGTTCACCAACCCAGAAGCTCTCTGAATCTCACTGTTCAAGAGTTTTTATAACCCACTTCTCAGCCCAGAGTTGGGGGAGGGGAGGAGGGAGCTGAGTAGCCCCACCCTCTAATCACTTGTGTCGTCTTTCTGGGGGCCAGCCTCTATCCAGAGGCTACCTAAGGGCCCCATCCTAAATCACTTCCTTTGCATAAACTCAGGTGCTTTGAAAAAGGGCTTTATTTACTCTTATCACTCAGGAAATTCCAAGGGTTTCTGGAGCTCAGTGCCAGAAAACAGGAAAAGAATAAACAAATTTCCTATTATACCACAACCCTCATTCCTTTTTCTTCCTCTAGCTAACCATAACAATGACATACACACAAAATCCATAGAGTACTTTCCCAAGAAGTTAAGGAGATGAGTATGAAGTTCATAAAATCGTCAACCCTTACACCTGTTAGAGGAAGTAATGGTAGCCGAATGTTAAAGTCTGCAGATAATCCTTGAGTGCTAGTTGATAAAAGTCTCATAGACCCCATCTGACATTTCCACCGCAAATTATCCATAAAGTCCAGGTTCCTTCCAGGCAGATGGGTGCAAAAGCCCTCAACCTGGGTCAATCTACTCAGAGAGATGGATTCCCTGAAAGATGGATTCATCTATTCATGAAGAATGAAAGTCTCCCCGACGTCAGCTTGTCAAATCTTTCAGAATCTTTGACATCTCTGAATAGCCTAGTTCAAGGCAGAAAAAAAAACGGTATTTCCATCTGACATGGAGATCAACAGCTCTTTAGATTATGGAATGATTGTCTGAGTTCATATAGACTAAGTGTTACCCAAAAAACTGGTTACACCTCTTGGTGGGTGTGGAGCCAAAAGACACAACCAAACCAAATGTCGAGAGAAGGAAGGACTTACTATTACTTGCAGCAAGTAAGGAGGACACCAGGGATCTTTCCCAAAGCAGTGTCTCCATGAACAGCAGAACTGGGGAAGTTTTAAGCTACGGGTATATGTATATTCATGAAGGTCAGAAAAGGTCAACATCATCATCCCTTATGTTCCAGTTGATCTGGTGGTTGAGCACTTCAGGCTAATCTTTACCATTGAAACAGAACTGGGAGTCTCTACAATTTATATTATCTTTGTTATTGTTACTTCTCTTGCCTGATAACAGTTTGTTTCTGCATTTCTTTGATACCTTAAGATCATTAATTCCTGAGACCTGTTCAAGGGTAAATATTGTGGCCAGGCTTAGGTCCCAAGGTGGCTTAGACCAAAACTGGCTTCTCTTATGTTAAGAAAACCATGCTTGGTTCTCTTTGTCCAGGGACCCTCTACCCTTTCTGCTTACATAGGAATAGGAGGAAATCTATAAATGGGACAAAGGTTTAAGTCAGCTATACTAACTGAAGTTCTATCTAGAAGAGGCAATGTTAGAAGTTTGAGACTTTGAGAATAAAAGGCCTCTCTGGACCTTCAGGTTTGTTAAATCTACTTGAAGAGACCTGCTCAGACCCTTCACAGTTTTCTGTATGAAGTGCCCTTCTTACTCACAAAAACAGAGCCCACCCCACCCCTGAGTGCCTAGCCTGAAACTTTGTCTCTCTGACTTCAAGTACCCCCAACAGAACCTGCCTACCCTGACCCCTCTCACACCATCACCTGCCCACCATCAATCCTTATAATCAGTTCCCTGCTCCAATTGGTTGGATCTGAACCTACCTGACCTCAAATACCATCTGTTCCTGCAGCCAAGCCCGAGGCACATGCACACTGTATCTATAATTCAGTTACTGCAGTGAGTCCCCCACCACTACCATTTAACAATGATAACTGCCAAGAAAAAAAATAACATGCATTCACACATATGCACAAACAGCTCCGCACTCAAAGCCAATGATCAGATTGTTGTAAAGCTAATTCTTGGAAAAGAGAGGTAGTTCTGATCTTTTCCCTCTTTTCTTTAAAGTTTTAATGTAAAGTTTCCTCTTTAGTCAAAAGTTCTTTCAGGAAATAAAAGTTTTACAAAATTATTTTCTATGCCTATATGTACCAAAGCAGTTAGTCAATTCTGATAATTTCATTAAAGAAATACACACAAAACAACTAGTAGATTATCAAATATTTAACTCTGTTTAAGGCAGTGTTGTGTAGTCCCAGCCTAGAAAAGCTAAGGAGTACAATATAATGGTAAAACTTAGTAGAATCTGACCACTATAGAAAAATATGAAAATTAAAGCTGGATATATAGTAAAGTAGGATTCCAGTAGGGAAAAATACAGGTCAATCCATTTTCAAGAAATGAAGACAGATGGTCTAAATATTTGGATGTGGATTATAGCTAATCTAAAACTGCATAGGTAGAGATAAATGTAAGCTAAATATCTGTCTATGTAAATGTTAAAAAAGTACACATGCAACTATTTTATTTTTGCTTGTATGTAAAATATAGTTTATACCAATATTCTGTTTAATGCTTTCAAAGAGAAAGCCAATTGGAAGGCTCATAAATATGTAGCAGAAAAAACTGAAACACAGAACAAAACAGGTTTCTAATAAGATGTAATAAATAAGTAGGGATATAAAAAGAATGATGACTAAAAAGTACCAAGTGCTTTAAAAATCTGTCATTAAACAAGATAAATTGAAGACAGTAGACAGAAACTAATGGCAAAAAGCAAGCTGGTATTCCTAAGTAATCAGAATGAAAGAAATGCATCTGAACCACAAAGGCATAAAATCTAGGAGCCAGCATATGCTTGGCAATCTTTGCTGTGTAGCTTTACTGAACTGACCAAAACACTGCCAATTTGTTTTGTTTTGTTTTCTGCCATCATAATGGATAGTTACTGAGCAATTGATTGTATTATTGTGCAGTTGGTTGGATTTGGTCATTAAGATGGATGAAATGATTGGACCAAGTGTTTCATGGTCTGGTGGTCTTGGTCACCTTAATGACCCAGTTGTATTGACTGTGCAGAAACCTGACCACTGTATATTCTCTCCATCTCCAACTGATATATTCTTATAATCCATATACTGTCCTTAGAGCTGTTTCCATGCTGTCTGTGTTTTTTCAAAGTCTCAGAGAAATAAGGAGCCGCTAAAGGAGATCTAAAATTAACACAAACCAGCAACGTAACTATATTAAGGTAGACAAATCTGTAAACATATTTTAGATAATAAATTCATGAACACCACCTACTACTGAGATGCTTTTTTTAAAAGCTGCAAGATAAACTTTTCCTGTAGAATTTATTAAATTAAGGTTTGTAGATCCTGACATGCCTTCTTTCATGCCCCACCCCAATATAATTTTAGCTCATACATTAAGTGTAAATTGGAGTCTAGCAACTGCAGGGTGTGGTGCCCAGATCGCCTGACTGCATTCTTTAGTGCTGCAAACCTACAGGCTTGGTTCTGTGTCCCAGCCTGAGCCACTGCTGACTGAGGCTGCTGAGACATTGAATTAAATCCTAATCTCTAGACCTGAGGCCTGAACATTCAACTGTGGCTCTTGGGTTTTTTTCATGTTTTCCAAACATCCTTTGCTGCCCCTCAGCTCCAAATGTTGGAATTCCTGGCTGAGTCCTGGATGCCTGTGTAGCCTGTGGTATAGTACTACCCCTGGTATTGGACCTGGCCACCTTATCTTATTTCTCTTTAACTTCCTCCTCCTTGGTTTGCAACCAGTCATCCAGAGACAGTCATCTGCTTGCTATGACCAGAGCCCCACTCTCAACTGCTGTACATCTCTCTAGGACCTGGACCCACCTGGCACCTGTCAGCTCTCCACTCCAGGAACTGGAGCCTTGCCCAAACATAGCCTTCTGGTGGGGATTCTACAACATATGGGCACATCTCCCAGATTCATGAGTGCCACCTGCCTGGCTCCCAAGGGCTCACCCACTGCTGTGCCCTGTGCTACCAGATTGAACTTGGTGCCCAAGATCGCTTGAATCATGCCTGAGCTTGCTCTACAATTTCCAGCTGAGCTTTGTCCTTGCCCTTTCTTGGACCAACTCTATAGTCCATCTCCTTGGCTCCTCCTCCACTGGCCCAATGCTTCTAATATTTAACATGTTTCCCCTGCAAAACCCACTCACACCTCAACCTAGTGAAGGAAGCATCAAACTGGGGGCCAGGAAACCAGTGTTTCTAGCATTGTCTTAAACACCATCATTTTGACCTTCTGAGTCTTGGTTATCTGACCTCCACAATGAAGGGGGTTGGAACACACAATGCTGGAATCTCCTTTTAGATCTGATCTTCTTTAACTCTATGAAAAGGCTTAAGATTTGGTTTAGAGATATGAAGAAATTATAAAATGATCATGTGTACCGTTGGTGAGAAATGTTTCTATTAGGATGACTCAAAGGTTAATATTATACATTCTGATTTGGTTCTGTTTAGTATTATATTCATGATCTAGAAAAGGGAATAAGCAGAACGATAGTGAAAATTGCAAATTATATTAAAATTTGAGTTATTAGCACGGGTGAAGAGAAAATAATATGAATGGGCCTAAAGAGGTTAAAAATATGAATAAAAAATATTAGATTTTTGCCTATAAAAATGCCATCAAATTACATCAAGGGAGAAAAATTATTCAAAATAGATGCTGTGTGTGCGGGAAAGGCAGCATAAACATTGTCCAAACTATCCAGAGACAAGTTTGGTGCATTTTTTGAATGAAGAAAGCAATGGAGTAATGTAAGATAAAAACTAGTACAAATTAGGAAACAGAGCAGTGATCAGACAGTCCCATCTAATTTCACCCATTAAGGTAGACAGGACTTGATTTCCAACCCCCATTTTCCTTACTTTTCTCCCACTATGGAATCTAAAAAGAAAAGCAAGATATTTACTTTTCTAATCTCCCTCCAAGATATTTACTTTTTCAGGTATGATAGTTCAACTCAGTTCTGACTAGTGACTCATAGGGCAAAATCTGCAGGGAGGATTCTGGGAAAGCTATTACTTTCTTACAAAAGGGACAGATATCAGTGCTGCCCCTTCCCCCTCATACCTGCCTGGCAAGTATCTGTAATACCCGGAGCTGCAGCAGCTATTTTACTACCAGAGGCCACACATGGAATTGGAGGTGGGGTGGCAGGAAGCAGTTAAAGGTGGCAGAGAAGAAGAAAGAGCCCGGATCTCTAATGATCCACCCATGTAATGAGTGAATGCAAACAGTCACCTACCAGCACATTTCTTGGTAATAGAATACAGCTCAACGCTTACTTTTAAGTCATAATTAATTAAATTTGGTTAGCTACTTATAGCTCTAAAGCCTTTTTAATACACCCATTTTGTTCCTGGTTTTGTATTAGCACACATATACATCCACTCCAAAAACTTTTACCTAACAATAATGACTCTTATGTAAGTGACAAAATTGTGTCTATAGTACCATTTCTGGGACAGGAGAGTTGGATTTGGTAATATTTTATTTCTGCTTTCAAAAATTAAAATGAGAAAAATGTTTATCCCATGAATTAATGAGTGTAATATTGGTGTATTTACCTAGAGTTGAATATCGAAAGTCTGGGTTGAGAATATCGATGTAAAAGTACTGAACTCCAAAAGCCAGCATTAATTCACCAAGAGAAATTCATGCTAGTTTCCACATTACTCTCTTTGACTGAGATAAAAGTATTAAAGAAAGAAGTTACTCATTCTGGAAAATTTACTGAGTTACCTAGGATGTGCTGGGCTGTGTGCTAAGAAGTGGGGATTCAAAGATAAATAAAATTCAATTCCTTTCTTTAAGAAATGTGTTGGTTTCTTAATTTCTGTATAATGACGGAAATAGGCAGGTAAGTAAATACTGTCAACAATGTGTGGTAAGTGCTTCTCAAGGGCCTGAATGAGAAAGAATAGTAACATATAAGAAAAGGTAGTGTGAGGAGAGTGGTCATGTTTCACAGAAAAGAATTTATTTTAGCTGCTACTTGGAAGAATGGGAATTACTTCACTAAACCATGGGGAAAATTTCTGTGAATTGTAGTCAGCACATGTGAAGGCGTGGAGATAATTAAGGCATAGACCTCTTTGGAAAATGCAGTGTATTAGGTGTTTAGGGATGTCATTGGAGAGGTAGGTAGGTAGGTGATGGTGAGGCATTTGGACCTTTTCCTGCAGTTAACTGGGAGTTACTGTGGGAGAGTAAGCAGATGAGGTTCATGATCTGGGAAAGTTGTTTTAGAAAGATGACTCTGGCGGTGGGTAGAGGATCGATTAAAGAAGTAAGACTGCAGGCAGGGGAAATAGAAGTTAGAAATCTATCATGCACACCAAAAAATCAGGCAAGAAACAAGAACCTAAATTATTAATATCTAGAGGATTTCATGACATACTGAATGTGGGAGAAGAGGAAGAGAGAGGTTTCCAGCACATTTTTGGCCTAAGCAAGTGGGTGAGTGGCTAGTCCTATAAACCAGAATAGGGATTACAGGAGGAGGTACATATTTCGGTAAGAAGATGTGGGGGGAAGATAGATGTTCATTTTGGGAGAGTGAATCATGCACATGGAGATCTGCATTTGAAGCACAATTGCAACAAGTTCTCAGCTGAAAATACAGAACTGGGAGACGTACAGAAAGATGTGGTGGTGGTGAAAGCTGTGGGCCGTGCTGAGGATGCCCAGGCAAGTGGTGACCGGGGAAGAGAAATCTAACAAGAAGAAAGAGAAGGAATTTAGAGATGGAGAAAGGGAATTAGGTGAGTGAAGTGTCACTGAAACAAAGATAAAAAGAAATTAAAGAAAAAACTAAAGAGTGGTTAGTCTTGATGCTGCAGAGAAGCCTTATAAGGTAAGAAATAAGAAGGTGTGTGTATGTGTGTGTGTGTGTGTGAGAGAGAGAGAGAGAGAGAGAGAGAACAGCTATGAGGTTCCTGGTGACCTAATTACAGCCAATGACTTGGTGAACACAAAAGGCTAATCGCCAAGAACTGAGAATTGCAGAGGAGGTGAAGAAGTGAAGATGGTAGGCAGAGGGACACAATGAGATGCAGAGGTAGGGTTAAAAGAGAGTATTTTATTTATGAAGAGGTGGAAGAAGATAGAGTCTTTTAAAAGATGAAGCTAAAGATTCAGTTGAGAGGAAGAAAATGATGTTACAGGAGAAGGAATAGGAGGACTAAGTTCTCTGAGGAATTATGAGATGGTCTTCCAAACATGCAGGGGAAACTTTCCTCTCCACTTTGCCAGGTTTGGGTGCACGTAAGTCTGAAGGTAGCAAAACAGCCGATGGGTGGAGTCCCTGCCTGAATGCATCTACTTTCAAAGTGAGAGCAAAGACATGGTATTGTTCATGCTGAGAATAAAGGGGAGAGATGGAATAATAAGCCCCAATAAGTGGAAAAAATGAAATATGCAATCTTCCAAATGGGAAAAGGGCAGAGTGGAGAAACAAAGATTCTCCAGCACTGCTTCTGTGCTACGTTTATATGCTAGTGAGGTGGAGGTAGAAGAAGAGAGATTGAAAAGACAAAAGAAAGTAAGCATAATTAAGGAATCCTGGAGAAAGTGATCAGCTTTGCATAGGAGGAGTATAGTCTTTTTCTCTGATGTGGGAAGAAAGAAGGTGAGGGTTTCTGGTCTTTAGTCATGTGCTTCATAAGTAATCTCTTGAGAGTCTTAGAGACATGGTAGAGAAATTTGGACTGGATACAAAGGCAATTCAGTAGACAAATACCTCATTGAAGCAATGCTGATGAATGGTTTAATGCTTTTGTGGAGGGAGAATTGTATTTGCATGGCCAAGGATTCTGTCCTTGGCCCTGTCCTGTTGGGTGTTTTTTTTAATTCAGTGCCTCAGCTAGAGATACATAAGGCTTGCTCGTCAAATGTGTAGATGACACGAAGCCAGAAAGGATAAAGATGACAGAAATGTGGGATGACAGAATTAGGATCTAAAGAATTATTGACAGGGTGAGATGATTGGTTGACTTTAACAAGATGAAAATAAACAAGAATACATATACAATAATTTATCCAGATGAAAAAATAAAACAAAAGTTAACAGCTTAACTAGACAACTTCAGGAAGGCGTGAAGGGTACTTGGTTTACCAGGGTCACACATAAACAAACGTTTCAAATTGGAGTAAGTAAGTGATGTGCTAGGTATGGCTGGATGAGCTTTTGCAAACTAACTTAAATTTTCAGGAATTTTGTAAGCCAGTAGTTAAACACAGCACTATTAAAAATTCAACTAATTTCAAGCTAAAAATTAAATTATATTAAAAACAAATAATAAATATTCAAAACAAATCACTTCCTAATTTTAAAGATTTTACTATTATCTATGCTCTTGAGATTATTTATGTCTATTGTATCTATTTGGTGAAAGTACTATACCATGTTATTTTGCTGTGCAGCTCTCCCCGGCTCTGCATTCAGTGATGCCACATTTGCAGTTTGAAAAATGCCATGGTAGGAATATTTACACGAAGAAAGTTGGCAAATACTACAAATCATGTCTCCCCCACCCTAGCCCCTGGAGAGCCAGTTGTTAAACATATACCAGCACATTAGTGAACACCAGTTCACAGTTCCTCGATATGGTGATGGGACACACACACACACATACACACACACACACACACACACACACAGAGCTCTTACAGTCCTGTGATGTATTAATTGGTACTTAACGTCTAAAATTACGGCAGTGATTTATTCCTTTCTCACCTCAAGCGTAATTACCAGTTAGGGATGCTACATTTTAAGGAATATAAATAAATTGTAGTGAGTTGAGGAGGTAAGAGCATAACCAAAGTGTGCAGAAGAATCAGGGAGGATGGATGAATGGTTTTTCAACACTTGCTGGAATAATATGTGAAAGAGATATTTGTGGTGTCCCCAGGGAATGCAAACAGGACTATCAGGGGGCCCTTAGAGGGAGACAAATATCAGTTTCTATAGGAAAGACCATCCCAACAGTTGTCAAAAGTTAAAGATGAAAAGCTTTGGAAGTAACATGCTTTCTTTCAAGCACAGGATGTTTTAACATTTGGAAACAGCAAATGGAGAGCTTGGACGAGATGACATTACAGGTGTCATCCAACCTCATGGGATCTTTGAAGTTCAGGGGCAGGTAATGCAAATGACTGAAGGTGTGCAGGGCCCGACTTCTGTGAAGCTAATTATTTGAAGACTTATTAAGAGGGAGCATATATCCTCGTTGTCCATCAGACCATTAAACACATCTACTCTGATGAAGGTGCAGAAGATGACAATCTGCTAATGTGAGGGAAAGAGACTCCTAATACATCAGATGTTAGGAATGAGGATGACAAAACCTTACAGAGATTTCTTCAATTAAAAAAAAAGCAAATAAAACTTTGATTAGTTAGTATCAGGGAGATAGACAAGATAACATTTTTGAGCTCCAATTTCTATAATTCCAATCTTTCAATGCTGTATAATCTAAAGAATTGGATTAAAAATATGAAATAATATAATATTACCTTCTAGTGTTCAACATTTATACGTGGATTAGAGAGACCATGGTGTGATCAAGGGTATAGTGCACTTGTGGATAACCTGGGAGAATTATTACATGATAATCTTGTCTGGGAAATTCAGAGAGATTTTAATCACAAAGAATCTTGAGAAGCCTAAATGATGGAATTTTTTTGTTGAATTTTAGAGAAGTTTGGGATTTTGAAATGAAGGAAGAAATAAAGAACTTAGAAGTAGAAAACTAAATAATCAGCAAAAAGTTTCGGAGGATCTTGCAGGTACTAGGAGGGATTTAAAGGAAGATCAGATGAGGATTATTGGGAATATATATTCCAGAACCTTTAGGACAGAGAATGTTCAAGAAAATTCTGTGGACAGAGTACATTAGACACTGTAGGTGTGTTTTGGATGGCTTCACTGTGAATAAGTTTAATGTAAAGAAAAGTAGACTTGGATTTTAGACAAAGAATGACCAAGTTTGTTAAGCAAAAACATTCAGTTCTAGGTTTGATAGAATGATGATGGACTGAAGAAAAGGAAAAGGGGGAGAAATAACACAAAGGGTTGAATTATGCCCTCTTTGAGAATTGAAATCAATAATGTTTAATTAAAACCTGTCAAGGTTTCAAGCCAAGATGAGTAAATAAAGTAATATGAAGCTATATATCTGAAATTTCTTTTACTATCCAGTTAAAAATGTATAGTATACAAAATCTCCCAACACTGCCCTGGTCTATAGAAAACAGTGCATTTTAGAAGGAGGTAGTAAAGTATCATAGTAAAAGAGGTATCATAAGACATGGGAGAACATAAAACATGATTAGATTAGGGATATTGTCTTTGGAGAAGGACACTTGCCTAATCCCCCACATGATAGCAGTTTACATTTAATGGAACCCAAATGGGGAGCTTCATGTTTGGAGACCACCAGGAAGCTGCATTTTGTTATTTCTCCAACCCTGTACGTTCCAGAAGGAAATTAGAATGGGACAAAATCACGATATGAGTGGAAATGATGAGAAACATAACCACGTCTGTGTAGAAAATAATAACTGCAGATTAAAACCATTGGGGATCCTGAAAATCAATGTTTAGTTCTAACAACCTTCCTCCCTCCCTTTTTCCCTTCTTCTCTCCTTCTCTCCCACCCTCCTACTCTTCTTTAACAATTATGTATTCAAGACTCAATGGCTCTACTATACTCAATACTGGAAACCAGAAGCAAATTTACCAAGATGCTAATTCCTCCAGATTTCCTCACTTGCATGGGCCACGTGCTACATGTTTGTGTGTTTCTATATAATTTGAAATAGCAAGATATTTTAATACCAATCCATTAAGACTACTACCTCTTTCCACTCAAATTCTCCCTCTGCAACACTTCCCCTCATATCAGGTTGTGCTGAATGGCTGTGGGCAATTTTGGGAACAAGGTAAGATGAGGTTGCATTGGTGTTACATTTCTATTGGGTTTAATGGGATATATTTATATATTTTATATTTATTCGTGTAGAGTTAAGTTAATGCTAGCCATCCATGGCCCCAAGGAATACCGTGTGCCAACTCACCAGACATGCCATCCTGAAATGCAGAACCAGAGGATGAATTATAATATAAACAGCATCTGGCCTATATCATGTGGCACCTCAGTCATGTGGTAAAGATGAGAAAGAAGGTTGGAAATATATGAGGTCAGAAGCTAGTCTGTGGGACAATCTTCCAATCATCAGCTATGCTCATTTTTAAGTGGTAGATTAAGTTCTTACCAAAGTCTGACCAAAACCGAAGTTCTTTTCTGTCAGGAATAAATTTGATAATGGCACATAATTCAATTATAAATGTATAGTACATATTTTTTTCTTTCCATAGCAATTATTTGAAATAGAATTTCACAGAATTCCTGTGGTTTTGTATTACTGCTAGTGCCCTACACTGAAAATAAATCTGTATGTGAAATCTCACTTTTTTTTTAAAGATTTTTTTTTTGATGTGGACCATTTTTTAAGTCTTTATTGAATTTGTTACAGTATTGCTTCTGCTTTATGTTTTTGGTTTTTTGGCTGCGAGGCATGTGGGATCTTAGCTCCCTGACCAAGGATTGAACCTGCGCCCCCTGCAATGGAAGGCGAAGTCTTAACCACTGGACTGCCAGGGAAGTCCCAA
The DNA here is from genome assembly GCF_949774975.1 of Lagenorhynchus albirostris. Taxonomy (NCBI): domain Eukaryota; kingdom Metazoa; phylum Chordata; class Mammalia; order Artiodactyla; family Delphinidae; genus Lagenorhynchus; species Lagenorhynchus albirostris. The sequence continues at coordinate 84,016,792 of NC_083099.1, read as the reverse complement.
ATCTCATGTTTTAATCCTCCAGCTATCAATAATAAAAACAAGTCCAATCAACTGTGTTAAACTAGATTATCCTTTCCATTCTCCTTTAGAATATTATATACAAAGTCATTGTCATACAAAGAGATGAACAAAGAACATGCAGTCAAAAAAAAGAATTATAGAGATGTATCAATTCTTTAAAAATATATTTATTTTTCTGACTTTTGTGATGTGGTATACATCAATCTTTGAAATATATCACTTATGATTTCTTATTTCAAATAAATATTCCCTTTCATATTTAACTTGTATTCTTTCTCTTAAAGAAGGCTTCCCCAAATCATATAAGCTTTAGGTCCCATAAAACCCATATATGCCCCTGGAGGAAACACCAGAACAATTTTTTTAAACAAATTAAGAAATGGTGCTTGCCATGCACAAATGTACATTCCAGGGAGGAGGGAAGTGAATAGTTTGAAGGGAATAGAATAGAGGTGTGTGAAAAGTTCTGTGGCTCCTTTAATGATCAAATTAGATGAAGTGCTCTAATTTCAGCCTCTTATGATGTGTCGGTGGCAAAGGTTTGTATAATTTGATGGAATATTTCACCTCAGCTGCTTAATACACTCAGTAAGCCACTGAGTTCAATTTGTTCATGCAGGCAATCTCAAACTTAGTCGCTGTGTGGCTATTGAGTCTTAGCTTATAGGCTACATGTCTTTCATCTTCTCTTCCTCTGCCCCCGCACATGCTTCCCTTCCTAAGATATCCTCATTCTGGGATACTGGCTACTCAGAGATTCAGATGGCCTCCAGAGTGTGCTGGAAGGAGAAACTCTGAGAGGATTGGCAGCAAGTCTGGAAAGACAGACGAAGATTTAGAGGGTCCTAAAAATGATCCAGGTCTTGGCTTCGGACTCTTGTCTGCCTGCAGGAAACAGGATGAATTCTGGCGATGAGGCCATACTGAAATGCTATCAGCCTAATTAATATGGTGACATCACATCATAGACGCTCACCTTTCCTTGGAACCAGATGTAGCCTGTCTGCCTGGAAGACTTTGGCAGGCTCAGACAACTTCTGAGTCTTCTTTCTTACAATCTGATCCTGTGTTGCACTTGAACTTTTTAATGCTTCCATAAAATGAACACTTTCAAAACTGACTCATCACCTCCCTTACAATACCAGGTCCCTTTCTGGACCTTCTCACATCTGAGCTTTGTATTCTCATTCTCCAGGCTGCCCAAGTTCAATCTCCAAGCCACTTTTGGTTCTTCCATTTTTCTCTTCCCTCTTGATATTCTTCTGTGAGGTATTGATAAATGAGACAGAATATGTAAAGCATAAAATATGTGATACCTGAAACATACTAGGCACTCAACAAGTGACAGTTCACTTTCTCTTCCACCATCTCTTCCTGCTCTGGGCATTAGAACAGTTCCATGCTCCTCTCACTGAGCCCCACTGTTTCTCTCTCTCCATTCCATACTATACAACGTCACCATAGGCATGCTCTACAGTGTTCCTACTCACAAGCCTTATGTCTAATCCCCTGCAGCTAGTTGACTTGTGTTCCTCAAAAAGCTGTATCCAAGTCCTAACCCCCAGGATATGAATGTGACCTGGTATGGAAAAAGGGTCTTTGAAGACGTGATTAGTTTAAGGAAGATGAGATCCTCCTGGATTTAGAGTGGACCCTAGAGTCGATGACAGGTGTTCTTATAAGAAGAAGGGAAGACCATGTGAAGATGGAGGCAGAGATTGGATGCATCTTCAAACTGAGGAGTAGCAAGGATTGCCCACCATCACCAGAAACTAGAGATAAAGGTATGGAATGGATTCTCCCTCAGAGCCTCCAGAAGGAACTAATCCAACCAATACTTTAAACTCAGACCTAAAAAAGGTGAGAGAATAAATTTCTAGTATTTTAAGCACCTGAGTTTGTGGAAATTTGTTATGGCAGCCCTAGGACACTAATACACTCCTTTCGCCTGGTTCTTGGGTCCTTCTTAGTCTGGGTGTAGCCAATCCTTCTAAGGTTCTCTCTTACTACTCTCCTTTACAACTCCCCTTCCTCTGCATATTGACAGTCCTGTGATCATGTGATGGTTATTTGTCCATTTTGTCTTTTCTGACATAATCCTTTATCCTTTTCTGAAATTCACTGTGTCTTCTCTACTTGTTCAACTCCTAATTATGTAATGAAAGACGTACCCAAGTCCACAGTGATTTCTCTCCTATTCTGAATTCTTAAAACATGCATTTGACATTGAATTCTGTTTTGTTCAAAAGGCACTTGTTTTACTTTTCACATGTGTGTATGTCCTTGAGATGTTTTTTGCAACATAGAAAATGTTGGATAAGTGAATGAAGTCAGAAAGTACTGGTAGAGAACACAGGTGTTATGGGCTGAATTGTCTCCTCAAAAGTCATGTGTTGAAGCCCTAACCTCCAGTACCTCAGAACGTGACTGTATTTGGAGCCAGGGCCATTAAAGAGGTAAGTAAGGTTAAATAAGTTCATATGGGTAAGCTCTAATCCAGTTGGCCTGATGTCCTTTAAAATTTGGATACAGAGAGACACCAGGGGTGCAAGTGTACAGAGGGACCACCAGGGGAAGAGGCAGTGAGAGGGCAGCCATCTGCAAGCCAAGGACAGGAGGCCTGGAACAGACCCTTCCCTTATGGCCCTCAGGGGAAACCAATGCTGCTAACACTTTGATCTTGGTCTTCCAGCCTCCAGAACTGTGATCAAATAAATTTCTGTTGTTTAAGCCACCTAGTCTGTGGTATTTTGTTATGGCAGCCATACCATGCTAATACAGCAGGTGAAAGGCTAAGACTACGAGTTAAAAAATAAATTCCTGCAAGGGGGAGAGAAAAGATGAACATATTCTCTACCTGATTGGATGACATTCTTTTCTCAAGTTCCAGTCATAAAATGGCAGGTTATGTGACAGAACCATTTGTAAAGCCTAGCAACTTCTGAGTTTGTTATGAAAAGCAGCATCGCTTTAGTATGAAATTCAAAGAGCTCTGAAAATGGAACTGGGACTTGGCCTTCACCTCTCTTCACCTTCTTCTAGAATGATGTTATTACCTAACCTATAGTCAGGAAGTTACCTGATGTTCTCATGAATTAATCATTAAGTTAAAATTCTTTAAGGGTCTAAATTTAGGCATTTTCTGGGATTAGTTATAAGGGTATACAGATTACTGAGCCCATTGAAGAGTTAGTTGGTGGGAATCAGGGCAATACTGGTTATTTAATTTATTTTTATTTTATATATATATTTTTTGCCAAGATCATATCAGTGTGTGCTTTTTTCCTTCCTCGTGCTTTTGCCATCCTATAACCTTCCGTGCTCAGAGGAAAAATAATATATTAGAATTTATTCCATATTATTCAAATTAAATTTGGAATCTTGATCTCCCTTCTGGGAAGCAGTTTTTAGAGGCTCATTGACAGAATGCAGCATGTCCAGAGGGAAGCATCCAAAATTGTGAGGACTCTAGACACTGAGGCACCTGAGGGTGGTTGAAGTAGCTAATGTTTGGTCAGAAATATATATACAAAGGGCTCGCTATTGGATGCAGGTATCAGCGTATTCTTCGTGGCTCTTGAGGGTAAGGGCTGGGCCTAATAGGTGGACCTTTCAGAATGCTGATTTCGTTTCAATATGAAAACTTCCACTGCAGAGTCTAAACTCTTAAGGACCGAAGTAATGAGGTGTAGAAGCCTGTTGACTGTCAATGTATTTTAGTAGTTAACAGGGTTTGGAGTTGTGACTTTACCTCTTACTAGCTGTGTGTCCCAATCTAAGTACTTAATTTACTTAGCTTTCGTATTGCCATCAAAATGAAAATAATGATTGCACCTATCTCACTTTGAATATTAGGTGAAATAATATATGTAAACTGCTGAGGAAACTGATGTTAACAGGGGTGGTTTAACATGTTAAGTCACAAAGTTCCAGGCCTATGCCTGGTTTTGAGCTCTAGACTGTGATTTAATTATGCCACATTGTTTCCAAGTTTCCTCCCAACAAATAAAGGGATAAAGAAGATATAAATGGGGGCTGAGGGGAGTGCATTGAAAGGGAAAGGAGTTGGCCCCTTTCCATAGCCAGCTATGTTTCTTAAGTTAGGCCACAGAGTTGATGAAGTGATCTTATCTATGAATCTGTTTAAATACCCAAATAATCAATTTTTTTCTCTCTTGCTTCCAGTTCTCATCCCCTCTTCTTCCTCCCTTTATCCCTCTCCAGACCCCAGCAGGAATGGCTCTGAGGAAGCTATTTCTTACCCATTCTTTGCCCTCTTCTATCGCTTAAGTACATAGATGGCTGTTTTTGAAAGCTTGGCTCAGATTGGGCTCATTACAACATTAAAAAAATATTAAACTTAGGAATTCCCTGGTGGCGCAGTGGTTGAGAGTCCGCCTGCCGATGCAGGGGACATGGGTTCGTGCCCCAGTCCGGGAGGATCCCACATGCGGCGGAGCGGCTGGGCCTGTGAGCCATGGCCACTGAGCCTGCGCGTCCGGAGCCTGTGTTCCGCAACGGGAGAGACCACGGCAGTGAGAGGCCCGCGTACCACAAAAAAAAAAAAAAAAAAAAAAAAAAAAAAAAAAAAATTAAGGCTGGATCTGAAGCAGTTCATGCTTAGGAAGACCTCGGGGGATAATTTAAAACACATTACCCCCTGGGTATCTGTCTGAGAGTCCATTCTGAGGTAGATGTACCTTGAATTTTGTCAAAATGTATAGAGCACCTATTAAGCTCAGTGACCTTGATAATAAGTATGATAATAAGCAGTCTGGTTGACAGGTATTAAACAGGCTCATATCTGGGACGGACTAGAAAGAATATGTGCTATTTAATTGGGGATGCTTGTCATCACTAATGAACAACAAGAAAGGGTTTGAAAAGTTCTTTGAGATATTTACTTGAAAATACCACCAAAATTTCAGATAAGTACCGTATCTGAGGTAAAGCTACTATGTACTGAGAATGATTTCATTGTGCTTTGCATACATTATATCGTTTGGTCCTCACAACATGTTGGCAAGGTTGATATTATTATCCCTATTTTACAGATTAGAAAACTAGGGCAGAGAGATTCAGTAACATTCCCAAGATCACACAGTACTATAAATCTAAAAATTATGTTATGTACACTTTTTTTAAAGTCACATTTTCCTGTACCCAAATTATGAAGAACCATAGAAAGAATTGAAGAAATAGGCTTCATGATATATTTTTTCTTCTCATAACAGGTGAATTTACTTTATTCTTCTTGCCCAAACTGTAAGATATCATGTTGGGCGTGTCAACTAAAGAAATGTCACTAGCCATCCAGCTCTGTGAGGATTACATCCTTAGCCACTGCAGTCGCTGAACTTTAATACACCCTGAAAGGAGTTCAGGGTGGAAAACAGGAAAAAGGCGCACTGTACTCTGGGCAAACTGGCAGGACAGGCCTTCAGATAGATATTTTCAGGAGAAATTTTTAAAGAACTTGGATTCTTGCATCTTCCCATACCTAGAAAAGCACTAAAACCATTAACCAAGATATTTGCTGCTTGTGACTAGCAGTAATCTTCTACCAAGGGGGTAAGTGCTGGTTGCACTTACCCCCTTCTCCAAAATCACATATGTGCAGACCTCCCCCTTACCTCTTTGAAGCAGTTCCTCGGAGCTATCTGGGAGGATGTCTCCAGGCTATAGTTCCCAGTAAGTCCCCAAGTAAAACTGAAACTCGGAGCTCTCACACTGTACGTTTTTATTTCAGTCAACTGGCACCATTCATATTACACAGATTTATTGTTCAAATGTGCTCAGCTTTTTCAGTAAAATTAGAAGAGACTCCAATTTTCCAACGTATATGTGCATTAAGAAAACAACTACCATGTGATTTTAGATATGCATGCTAATTCCTAAACATTAGTTATTATTTCTGCACCCAGGTGCTTAGAATGTTTAAAATGCAGTATATTCGTGTGGATTTTCCAAGTATTTTGGAGCATATATGAGACATGTTTGTGCATATCTAAGTTTTATACATATGTATTTATTTTAAGTTATATGAGTACTGAGTACAGTGTACATACAGGATATGATATTCACATGTTATTTCATTTTTTGAGAGAGCTTAACCCTCACAATTATTAACTGTGCATAAAATCTAAATAGCAGATATAACATACTGTATAGGTCTGACTACTCATTCAGAATAGCCGTTCTTTGCTTTTATGATATTGGGAAGAGAAAAGAGTTAGTAAAGAAATAGAAGCATTCCTCAAGCCCCTCTTCTCTAAAACATATTCCATATACTCTCCTGAACGGTCTGGAATATCCTTCTCTGCAGCTACCCCATCACCCTCTCAATGCAGTGGGAAAGTCGGTGGGTAATTGGGTCCAGATTGGAGATGTTTAAATATTCATGAGGCTGGCAGGGGACTGGAAGGGGGTGACTGTCTAGAATGGGGGTGGGGCCGGGGGAAGTGATTAGTCATTGAAAGCTAGTGAACAATTCTGAGAAAGAGATCGAGAGACAGGGAGGAAAAAGAGGGATAGGCAGCGAGTGGGTGGAGAGAAGAGAAAAGAGGAAGAGAGGGAAGAGGAGAGAGAGAGAGCATGTGCGGTGAGCAATAGCTGTGGACCTTACAGTTGCTGCTAACTGCCCTGGTGTGTGTGAGGGGGAGAGAGAGGAGAGAGAGAGAGAGAGAGAGAGAGAGAGAGAGAGAGAGAGAGAGAGAGAGAGAGAGAGAGAGAGAGAGGGAGAGAGAGAGAGGGAGAGAGAGAGAGAGAGAGAGAGAGAGAGAGAGAGAGAGAGAGAGGAGAGAGAGGGAGGGAGGGAGAGGGAGGGAGAGAGAGTGCGCTAGCGCGAGAGAGCGAGTGAGCAAGCGAGCAGAAAAGAGGTGGAGAGGGGGGGAATAAGAAAGAGAGGAGGAAAGGAGAGAAGGCAGGAAGAAGGCGAGGGACGATACGACCATGCTGTGCTGTATGAGAAGAACCAAACAGGTAGACCTAAAGATTTTTACTTCTTGCTGTTGTGAAATTACCAGAGTGCAATATTTCCCTGTAAAGGTAGAAAAAATATTTGAACAGCTTCTGCTCTGGCCATGGTGCTTGCGTTTCCTTAGCATATGGTAACTGATGCTTGCATCCCAGCTTTTATTCTATTCTTTCACAGTCTGCTTTTGGAATGCTGCTACTAATTAGGATGAGGTTAGAAAAAATACGCCTGTTTGGCTAGAAAAAAAAAAAAGATTTTTTTGGCTATTAGTAAATGTTCAGCGTTTTAGGTCTCTGGTTTTGCGGATGTGGATATGGAAATGGGTGTGGAGGAGAAGATGTGAGCTCTACCTACAAGATGGGGAGGCAATCCTTTATATTATTTGCAAAAAGCAGGGTTGAAAGAATAATATTCAGTTATGAGTATTGCTTGTTCTATCGTACAATTTTTTCACATGTGCTGCGGAAGAAGCCTTATTTCCTACATGCATGAGCTTCACATGGGTGCAGGTATTAATGGAAACACATGTGAAGGTTTAATTAATTAATTTATTTTTCAATGAATGAATGAAACTGTAATTTGGGAGTTTTTTTTTTTTTTTAAGAGAATCTAGAGATAACTGGGGCTGGGGGGGGGGAGAGAAACTGGCCGAGTAGAAGGGGAAAATCCCCTTCCCAAGACCAGCAGCTGATTGTGCACCAGCTGGTCCGAGGAGAGGGTGGACCACGCCCCTAGGAGATTCGAGCTCCGATGGGATGGGAAAGACGAGCCGAGTATTACCTGTTGGAAATCAGGTCTCTTCTGCCCTTCCTTTGCATCCTACCTGGAATTGTAGTGACCAAAGACGGACTAACATTCCGGATAATAAGCATGGTGACTCATTTTCATCAGGAAGAAGGACACAAACAAGATAAGCAAGAATCAGAGTCCCCTCCCCCTCCCCCACTGCTCAGGTTTTTCTTCCATTTCAAATTGCTCACTTATTTCTTGAAAGACGTTTTAGAAACTTGATTGGGGTGAGGGTGGGGAAGAATGACTAGTACGGTATTCCGCAGCAACCGACAGTGCCGCGGCATTCTGCAAAGGGAGCTTTCAAACATTGACCGGAACACGTTTGAGTGATATTGGCGAAGGTTAAGGAGAAAAATGGGTGTGAGATTTGGGTGAGTGTGTGCTTGTACGTGTGTGTGCGTCTCCCTGCGAGGCGAGGCGGTCTTGGTCAAAAAAGACCTTTGCACGTTGATTGCCTTCGGGGTGGGGTGCAAGAGATAGGATTTGGGCATTATTCCTGTGCAGGTATTGCATAGGGGGCAATTTGTAATACACTCGCTGAATTCGAAGGGGGTGGAGGGAGAAGTGGAGAAGGAACAGGCTGCCAGCTTTGCACATTTAGCCAGCGCCCTGGAAGCGGGGCTGGGGGTGGAGGGCAGGGGGCGGGGTAGTGAGGATGAAGAAGGAAGAGGAAGGGGAAGGGAGACAGAAGCGGAATCTCAGAGCAGTGAGTGGAGAGGGTGGAGAGGGTGGTGAGGCAGGGCAAAAATAAATAGATAGATAGATGATAGATAGATAAAGTATCAGGCACCTGGGGTTTTGTGAGTGGTTTGTGTAAGGGTGTTTGGGGAAGAGCATGAGAGTCTTACATGTGGTACTTCCCTAAACTGCTATATGATTCCGGAGATTGATGCTTCCGCTGGCTCATTTTTCAAACCAGGACATTTCCTCTCCTTGCCTTCCTTCATTCTAATGCATAAATGCAGTAGATACAGGTGGCTGGGTTAAGCACACTGTCAAGGAAATGTTCTGAGGTTGCCCACCTGGTGAGCTGCAGAAATAAAATTTAGGAAGGTGGAGCCCTAAGGAAGACAATGCTATTCATTAAAAAAGCTTTAATTTGGGGGAAGAAAAAAATATGCTGGTTTACAACTTTTTGCCACCCTATGTATACATATACATGTATACACATGCCCCCTCTGACAAAGGAAACCAAGCATGATTTTTCGAAAGGGAATTGAGGCTAAAGAAATTCCCTTCCCCAAAAGGGGACAGCTGCCTTCACTTGGGTCTTCTTACTGACAGTCCCAAGTATTCACTAGGATATGTGCAAAGTGATGAAGCCGAAATTGTGTGTTTAGGGAGTTGTAGAAATTCACATGTAAATGTGTACAGTATCCACATACTTTACGTACAACAGTCATGTGTGTACTCTGTGTGGTTTCCATATGCCGGCATGTGTTTTTGCATAATTCATATTCAAGACAGAAAATTGAAAGGTATAGAAATAATCCTATTTTGCCATAAATTTTATACATGTGTACTTCTGTGTGAAATGGTCATGTCCCCTACTGACCACTGCTGTGTATCATTCACATAAGTCAGTATTTAGGATGCCATTAAGTCAGACTAAAGGAAATGGTGTATTCAGGGCGTGGGCTCACACTACACTGACTGGCATTTCTATAGCCTGAGTACTTAGATCTCACACAGGTTTTGTGCTTGTGGGTGAAATGATCCTATATCATTCATGGCAGAATCCGACTGTGTTTATCTTTTTTCTGCCATCTATTCATAACCCTAGCCCTTAATAGGGAATAAAACCAGGGCAAAAACCTGCAAAGGTCTAAACTCTGCCACACCCATGAAATCCAGCAGAAACGTGGGAGGGGGCTGGAGGGATTGCACTTCCTTCCTCTTCCACTTGAGCTGCATAAAGAAGCCGTCCTGGATTTCCAAGTTGTAATACATTGCGAATGGCTGAGAAGAAAGCATAAATGATCTTTATTAGCCACTAATTACCACTATAGATTATTATAGCAGAAAGAAGAGAATGAGAGTGGGGTGGAGAGGAGAAGATGGTAAAGGAGTGGTCAAAGGAGGAATAAGATAAAAGAATCCCTGACATTTTATTGGCTTCTCATTTTTCAAATGTCTTGAGGCTAACTTTAAATAGTTTAATTACCATGCATTTTACAGATGATGAAAAACTTGCAAGATCTGTGTCCACAAAGCAAGAAAACTGCGAGGTGTTTCTTTTGTTTAAAAATAAAGACTTTAATTTGTAATCGAAGTAAAAAGACACCAGCGCAAGCAAGAAGCCCTTCTAGCCCTCAAGCCTTCAACCCCCATCAACATCTGCATTTTTCCACATACAACAAATAATTCTCATCTTAGCGGGATCTGTGGTTCAGAATTCCAACCTGGCTGCGCTTTTCCCTTGCAGTGTTGGAAAGGTGTGGAAGGATGCTGCCTTGCTGCTTGGTGCAGATTCCTCCTAGTGATAAACTGGATTCCTCCTGAATCTCACCGAGCCACACCCAGTGTCACCCAGGGACTAAGTGAATTAATTAAATGGAAGCATCGTACTTACTCTAATTGAAACTGTTCTTTTTTTTCTTTTTTAAATGGTGATTTCTATCACACATTTCCAAATTTAAACAGAAGAAGAAATCATTTAAAGGGCATTTTTTTTTCTGCCAAATTATCTAGACTCGCAGAGAATCTTAGAGAATTAATGGTGAATCTAGAAATGCATTAATATCTGGTGACTCTATAATGCCTTCTAACCCATGCCAAGGTGCATACACAATGATCCCTGCTCTCTCATGCTGACAGCCTGTAACTCTGCTCCCTTCCTTTCCCACCCATGCTGAGGCAATTGGGATAAGAAAATATAGGGTTAACTTTCTCTCTTGCTGAGCTGGCAGAACTACAGAAAACCATTCATGCTTTATGCTAAAGGGCAGCACTCCTGTTCACTGAGAGGAAGAGTAGCTTACGGTCTCCTTCGCCTCCATCATAGTGAAACTGGGACTGATGAATCTACATACTTCAGTTTTACCTGGCTCCACAAGGAAAAGGGGGGGAGTGTCTTTGAGGCAATGGTAGGTGTATATATTAACCAAATGTTTCCCTTGCTCATATTGATAAAGTAAGACAAGTCTGAAATCCTCCTCTAATATTAAAGGGGCATTTCAAAGGATGCACATACTCAGGTCATCAAAAGAGAAGATACAGCATTTACCTAATCACTTCCCTATTAGCTGTCATAGAGGCATTTAGGCAACCAATCATGTCTGTTGTCAATCAAAGAAGTGACTGTGGGCAGGAATTCTCCCTTCTGAATTTCTGAAGTGTGGTCTGGTTGCCCCTGCACCATTGTGTTAATCTTCAGAACATTCTCTGTGGTACTGGGAAGAGCACTGTATTGAGTCCTTAGTTTATACCAATTACTGATTCTGTGATCCTTGACTGAATCACATAATCTAGGGCTTCAATTTCCCTGTAGTATGGAGACTTAAAAAAAAAAAAAAAGAAAAAAACAAACAAAAAACCCAGCATGCTTACCTTAAAGGTTTTTGTAGGGACCAAACAAAACTGATATGAAAACAAAGGTCAATACAAATGTAAGAAAATTTTCTCTCTGAGGTTTGCAACATGAGTCTTGGCTTAGAAACTGCCAGTCCTTCAGGAATGTCAAGTGCCTACTACGCTTCCTTTTCCTGTTAGAGAGTAGTTCCTTCTGCTTGTCGTTGATTCCTCCTCTTCATCACTCCCCATTCACTATACCATTTACTTTAATAAGGCTTCTGTTCCCAGAATTCCGTTGAAACATTCTGAAAAAGACACCGTATCCAGTGACTCTTTAGTTCACATCTCATTTGACATGTCTTTGGTATTTTGTATTGTTGCCCATTCCTCTTCCTGAAACTGTCTCCTTCTTTGGCCCCATCATAGTTCCCTCTCTCTTCTCCCTCTCAGATAGGTCCTTCTCCATTCTTCTTTGCTGGCTTCTTTCACTCTCTCCCTCCCCAAATATCAATTATCTCCTGGTTATTTATCTTGATGCCTTTCTCTTCTTATTCAACACTCTAATTCTAGGTGATTTCATCCACCTCCAGAGTTTGTAACCACCTGTGTGATTTCCAAATCTGTAGACTGGATCTCTCACCCGAGTTCTGATCCATAGATTTCAGAGACACCTATGTTCCTTATGAACAAAGTCAAACTCAGTGTCTCCCATTTTGTACCACTTAGTCTTCCTCCAAATTCCCACCCTTATTGCTGTAACTCCATCTATCCAGCTTCCAAACTCTAGGAAAATGGGAGTGATCCTAAAAGTATTCTTTTCTTTCAGTCCGCAAATCTAGTTATGACATTCTTTGATTCTAGTTAAAAAGATTTTGAATTCATCCTCTGCTTTTTCATCTCCACCACAAATAAGCTGATTCTGACGTTCATTACCTCCCATCTGGACAAAGACAATAGCTTCTTACATGGACTCCCTGCCTCCATCTTCCTCTCCTTCCGCTCTTGCAAATAGCATTGCTCTTATCTTTACCTAACACAAGTCTGATCAGATTATTTCCCTACTGACAATCTTCTAATGGTTCCCTGTTAACAGTAAGCTAAATACAAACTCCTCAGCATGGATTGCATGATCCAGTCTTCCTTTTTTTTTCTTTTCTTTAATTTGGTCGTGCTGAGAGGCATGCGGGATCTTAGTTCCCTGACCAGGGATTGAACCCGTGCCCCTAGAAGTGGAAGCATGGAGTCCTAACCACTGGACTGCCAGGGATTTCCAGCATGATCTAGTCTTGACTACCTTTCCAGTGCCATCTTCAAGCACCTCTTCTCTCAACAACACTACATCAGTATTTCAGGCCTGCCTTGATGTCTTTGCTCTATGCCTAGAAAATTTCATTTCCCTCTCAGAATAGAAAATTGCCACTCCCCCCGTAAGAGTTAGCTCTTTTAAGCCATTCTTGTCCTCCCTGTTGTTAAGTTTTCTTCTACCTTCTTTGTGACCACACTGTAGTTTGTACAATCACTATTATATCACTTGTTACACTATACAACATTTGTTTTTTCACATACTGGTGTCCATACTGCGAGCTGCTTAAGGGAAAGGGTGAAATCTTGATTATTTTTCTATCACCAGTGCCTACCACAATGCTTAGCACATAAAGTAACGGATTTTAACTGTGGATATTCTGTTTGCTAAATGAATACAGAACTAGGTTTACAGTCTTTCCATAAGTTGTGGCATGTCTAAATGGATGGACCACTACTAGATTTTTTTTTTAATCTATTGGCATCAAATTTTGAAGTGGAGCTAATCATCGATTCTTGTTATTGACCTATAGACGTGAAAACCATCAGTTTTTTTTTTTTTAATTGAGGTATAGTTGTTTCACAATGTTGTGTTAGTTTCTACTGTACAGCGAAGTGGAGTTCCCTGTGCTATACAGCAAGAAAACGATCAGTTTTTAATGAAAGCAGACACAAAATATAAAAGAGCCCAAGTATACTGTGTTGCTCCAAACTATTATAACTGGTACTATCTGAAAACCTCCCTTTGATGTCCACCAACCAGTGTACCAGCCGCACCCTCTGAGGGTAGGAGAGTCCCAGGTTAGACACACGGTTATCATCATCTTGGATCTTCTCGTGCCCTTCCTTTCGGGCCCCAAGTGCTTACACCTATTGCTTTGTTGCACAGCTATTCCAAATAGTCCCTGACTCAATCCCTCACTACTCTTAGTTATTTCATTGATCACACAAACTTTAAAAAATGCTTGTAGTGTTGGCCTGTGCTCAGGGGCCCACGTCCAAGGATTAATTTCAGTTTCATTTGGGTATCTTTTCTGCCCACCGAACTAGCCACAGGATAATATTCCACAAAGTGAAATCTTGCATGGAGGTAAAGGGAGGTTGAATGGTAAGTAGTCCCTCAAATGTCTGTTAAATGAATGAGAATCAGGTCAGGTTTATCTTTCTTAGGTTTGAATTGGCTGAAGGAATTTGGATTCTGAGCTAGGCCTCTTGTGGCCAATATGGGGCACACTATGGCTACAGCTTTACCTGAAAATACTCGTTGCCAGACCCTAAGTGGTGGATTTTCTCTGACTAAATTGGCGTGGCCTTGAGAACAGTAAGACAAAATGATCTATTGGTGGAGATGAATAGTGTTTCGCGGTCTCCACACCCTTATTTTATATCTTGCTCATGGCTCTCAATCTCTTTCGATCTCTTTCTTTGAGTTGTCCTATTTTTTTTTCTCCTCCCCTCTGGTCCAAGTGGAGTTTGTCTAATTAAGTAATGCCAGCTCATTCTAGTGTTTAGTGGGCGAGACCGTAACAGGAGACTTTTAAGAAAAAGTGTGTCCCTTCCAACTTTCCAAATAGGTATTTTAGGCAAAACAGGTACATTAAGGTATGTCTGACACATAGTAGCCTCTCAACAAAAAATATTTATTGAGGGAATAAATGTAGGAAGGGAGGGATCATCATGATGGGCCATTAGGGGATATGTTTTGGTACAGAAGATCATAGCTATGTACCTGTTGAGAGGTGGTTCTGTGTAAATACACACTCAGCTCTGTTGGTCCTCTCAAGGTGGTGGTGGTCAAAGTTACAATTCCAGCTCCTGTCTGCTTAGAATAGAGTGATACCCTTGCAGTGAGTTCAGGTTGTAGAATGGGAGTGTGACCCTCCAGATTCCCTATCCTTAATTATTTACAGATCTTATTTTCTTAGATGTTGTTTGTTTAATGTCCTGTTTCATGTCTTTGTAGTGGAATAAACCCTACCCTGGGTTCTAGACCCGGCTCTGCCAATTGCTTGTCGTGTGACCTTGGGTAAGTAACATCATCTTTCTGAGCCTCAGTTTATTCATCTATATAAGTGGGCACATAAAAAGAATATACTCCAGATCCAAACCTGCCTTTTCTACTAGGCTGGTGTGAGGCTCACATAAAGTGGTAAAAATAAAAGTGCTTTGCAAACGATGTGTTTTTCAAGTGTAAAGTATTATTAACTGAGGAATTCCACATATTGAAACCTAAAGTACTCACAGCTCTATGCCAAGAAGTACCCTTGCTCTCTGTATAGAATATACATACATTTCCCATTCCTACCCCTCCTCTCCTATTCTCTACAGAGTAAATATTAACCTAAACGTGCTAATGGATGGGAGCATAGCATATCTTTATCATTTCCTTTGAAAACTTCAGTGACAGAACTTAAATAAGCAGATATTCAAATTGTCATGCGACCCCAATGATCAGTTCAAAGGCAGAAATACGCACTATTTTTCTTTTTATCTTTTTCTGTTTTAGTCTGTTCTGCACATTTAAATTTCTCTTCCCACTTGCTAAATTGGCTGCTTCTCCCCTATCCCCATCCTCCCCCCCGCCTCACCTCACTTCCAAACTGGGTTCTCAGCACTAAGATTACCAGGCATGCTGTGCTCACATCAATCACATGAGAACCCAGTCAGGCAGAATAGTAGAGAGGGAATGTGGGGCTGATTGGGAGATTGAAAATGGGGATGGAGCCTGGTTGGGGAAAGCACTGTTCAAAGATGATCATCTGAGCACAATTTTCATACAACCTCAGGGTTTCTCATTGCATCAGGAATTAACCTTGATCAGAAGTGGTATACAGTCCTGAGCCTTTTCCAACTCAACTCTAATACCATAAATAATCTAAACTTTCAGGATCTCTACAAAGGGCATTTCAGTTCTCCTGCCTCCCTGGTTAATTGGGATGTTATCTATTTAATAATACAAAATTTATCCAATTCTCATACAAGCAATAAATTCTTGCAACCCAAAGGATCTGATTTCTTAGTGTATGGATAATATTTGAAAATATTTTTAAGCATAACAATGGGATCAAGTTTGGCTAAGAGATTTGCTTTTCCTAGAAGCCAGAAGTTTAACATAGAAAAATTAATATCATGGATATTTTGAAAACTACTTTTATAAAGGGGGCTTATATAGAGTTTGATAGAAAGATACATTAACTAGAAATTTGCAAATATGCAGGTGTCCAGAGGGAAGCAATTATTTTTTGGATTATATTTACAGTTGGTTAATGATCACCTTTACTCTTTCACTCTAGCCACTTCTCTCTGTCTCGCTCTGCCTCTGTCTCTGTGTGTGTGTGTGTCTGTCTGTCTCTGTCTCTCTACACACACACACACACACACACACACACACACACACACACACACACGTACTTGTATTATTTATGTCTCCTTTTGTTGGGTACAAGTAACAGACACCACTTTTAATGGTCTAGAAAAGAGATCTATTGAAAGGAAACTAGATATCACATGAAATTAAGAAGCTGAACAACCAAGCTTATGGGAACCAGGGTAGATCTGGCAACTTCAACATAAGGAATTCATAGACTTTCTTTCTGGAGCCCTGCATTTAAAAGACTCAGTTACTAACAACCCCAGCTTCTCTGGCTCTCAATTAGGAATTCTAGCTAAGAAACAGAAATGTATCTATGTACATACACATATACAGAGAGAGAGAAAAAGAGAGAGGGAATATGAGAGAAAGAATGAGACTGAATGAACCTGACTGGTCCTTCTCAGTTCAGCTAGTTACCAATAGAACAATCATCTCTAACTGGATGAAGGGCCAGATCACGTGATTTAGACAATTTCTGGAAACTCACACCTGTGAATCTAGGGGGAGAGTAAACTGGCTGAGAAAGAGTCTCCTCTATGTCCATAATAGGGAAGCTTACCGGATTAGGAGGGATTTACCTCAAATGCAGTAGGTCACTATTTTCCCTTTGGCTGTTTTCATTTAGCCTGTATTATATATGCTTATCATTGGTAGGGTTATCGCCACCGATGACTCGGAAAGGAAGCAGTAGCCACACGGATAACTGATCTCATGAGGTTTTATACCTAAAAAAGAAAAGTTAGGGCAAATCTCCACAGCTAGAGTTGACAAGCATTGTTTTCACTTTTTTCCAGAAGCTGGACTCTGGCAGGTTCCACCTGACTAAGAGGGATATCAGCTATCATATGCTCTTGCTAATTTGGCATGGTATAACTTTGATCTAACTTCTCCTTTTTGGTTTGTGGGATTCGTTTCTGCAAAAGGATTGGGCAATAACGGGTGTAAAACATCTCCCTTGAATTTATATCAGAGAAATGCTACTCCTTGATATTAGTCATCTCATTTTGAATGCCCTTAAATTAATTCCAGCAGTAATCATCATATTTATCTATTTTTAGCAAATTGGCACTTTCTAAAACATTGAGCTGTTGTCTCCATATGCACCAGTTTGCTCTAAATGTAGAATTTTGGTAATTAGCTTTACATCCATTATTTGTAATCCCAGTTCCAATAACTATTCAAAATGTTATTTTTAAATGAAAATTTGAAAGACCCTAATGTCTTCCCATTAATGACTATATAAAAGAGCTAGATGAAGTAAAGAAAAAATAAATGAAATGATCTCCAAAGGTTAAGCAAACTCAGGAACTGGCTGCTTTCCTAAATGGCTTCAGAATCTCTTAGTCAGCACAACCAGCCTAGGAACTAGCCTAGACTAGGAGCTGTTAAAATGCAAATCCTCTTCCCACTCCTACTTGCTTTTTGGTTCAGAAACCAATTTACCAGTTTGGAGTATAAACTGAGAAGTCAAAGCTCTTCTTAATAGCCAAACTAGATCCTCAACAGCTAGTCTAAAAGATGCATTGCACAGTTCTACTCAAACCCCAGTAGAGGCAGCAATTGTCTCTGATATTTATACACACACACACACACACACACACACACACACACAAAGCAAGGCAGGATTTCTTTAAAGAGAAATTATTGGTTTCTAAATACCTAACTTGCAATTAGATTTCTAGATCCATATTGTATTGAGGGCAGCCCCACTTTGGCTATCCAGACTCTTGTGGGGTTCTAATGGGGGAAGGGCAATAAGCATTGAGTATATTTAGGGTGGGCATTGCCTTTCAAAGCCCTTTTCTTTAGATCTTTATTTGAGAGATGTAAAGGAATAATGAGACTTTATAAGTCATCCACCTTAAACATCCCCCATTTCATCTTCAGCTAGGCATTTGGAGAATTTTTCTTCCAAAGTTTTACTGGATTAATATTTCTAAAAATTTCTGAGATTTTCAAAAGGAAAGAGAAAATATTATCTCACTTAAAAAATATTGGCTCTTTCTTTAGGTGAATCTGGTTTGGGGGTTTGATTTATTCCGTTTTGGTAATTTATTTAGTTTTTTCTGAAGAGTAAGCACCATTTGCAATCTTCCCTTAACCACTGCATTCCAAGGACTTTTTTACTCCAATGAAAGAGAAGGCGATTCTGTTTTCTTTATGGCCTTGGAAAGTTACTCTGGAGAAATCAGGTTTGTATTTAGTATTCATTTGAATAAATCTTTCATGCTAATCTAAATTCAGTGCTCTTCATGTCTTTGATTGCCTTTGACTGAGAATACGGAGTGATAGCTTTAGATAACTCAGCCAGATTTGTGTTCCATACTTATGGACAGTTAACTGGAGAGCTGTATAGAAAACATCAACAAGATCTAGTTTCTTGCATACTTTCTTTCATCTTGAACTTCAT
The DNA here is from genome assembly GCF_949774975.1 of Lagenorhynchus albirostris. Classification (NCBI taxonomy): domain Eukaryota; kingdom Metazoa; phylum Chordata; class Mammalia; order Artiodactyla; family Delphinidae; genus Lagenorhynchus; species Lagenorhynchus albirostris. Next base: position 83,998,405 of record NC_083099.1, on the reverse strand, counting down.
ACCTTACCCCTTTGGAGTGAAACCAGTATAGAAGAAGAAATGAAGAGGACTATTCTTGAAAAGGGAGGAGGAGTTATAAAATAGAATTACTGTTTGGAATTGGGCCATTGCCCTCCAGTGAAAACTGTCATGGGAACGTAAGACCACAGATGGCTCAGACTTCACTTCTGAACATCATCTGGAAGATACAGTAAGCCCAAGAATAAGAGTATTTAGGAAAGAATCCAAGAAGTGTGGGCACTAGTCTACTTAAGTATACTTAAGCATACTTAGGACCCAATTCAGTTTTTATCCTCACTTAAGTGAAAAGAAACGTGATTCTTGGTAGAAAAAAAAAAGACTATGTATCTTTCAGTAATTATGGGTTTTCCTGTAGCCTCTATAATTCTATGTTCTCATTCTAGTGTCACTGGAAACTGATTGGCTCATGTATAAGCTGAAGTTTATTTTATTAAGTATGTCTTATCAAAATTGCTATTTTTACTGAACTTAGGTATATTGTAAAAATCCATCCATAAAGGACCAAACTATGAGAACCACAGGAAAACCAATAGAAAAATTAACTTTCCCATAATCCGAGATTTGCAGATATTAAAAACATTATTATTTTTTCTTTTATTTTTTTGTTACCACCTCAGAAAGTGTCATGTTAAGCTAATTATCTTCTCCCTAGATTAGACCTCTGACTCCCCTACTCTTGACAATATCTTTTTGGAGACACCAGACATTCCTAGTTATGCAGCTCATAATATGGAAATACTCTATCTTCCCTCATGAAAGCCATACTGTCAGTTACCAAATTCTATTTGCAATGTCTTTTATGTCTTTTTCCTTCTTCTGCCAGCCTTTCTTAACCAGCATTCTACAAGAGAACCAAGCCCTAACACCTTAAGGCCCTAAAGCCCGTAATTGTAGGTAATGAATTAATCTCTTCCCTGTACATCTAGAGCAGTACTAGTTACACGCCATACTTTGCAGAATGGAGGAAGCACTCAAATCATTTTTTTAAGGGTTCTGTGGTTCACATGAGAAACCCCAGGTAAGAAAGGCTGGATAGTCACCAAAATTCCCTGCTTTCTTGGCATCATCTTTGCACACTGCCTGCTGGTTAATCTTACTTTTCAATCCCCTTTTTCTCAAAATTTCAATGGTTTTTCTTTGTTTAGAGCATCAATTCTAATTTATTTATTTATAATTGTTTTTCAGAATCTGGTACCAATCTATTTATTTATAATTGTTTTTCAGATTATTTTTCAGAATCTGGTACCAATCTCCTATTCTTGCCTTACCTCCTACTGGCTCTGCCATTGACTAGACTTGTGAATTTAAACAAATTTAATCTCTCTGGGCTATCATTTCCCTCTATATAAAATAAAAGTATTGAACTAAATTGTCTCTAAGGCTTTCCAACTTATAGAATAGCATGTTCTATAGCAAAGCTCCTCCTCCACTGTGGCACTTTGTCTTAGCCACACTTAGCATGAATTTAAGTATTAGTGTCCCTATACTTTTGTTTATTGTCATTTCCACTACTTGGAAAGTCCCCTTAGTGCCGAATTCAATTTCACCCACACTCTGAGGCCTGAATCATGAGTTATCTCATTTGTGAAGGCTTTCCAGATGGCCAGTGACTTCTTCCCCTCTTAGATCTTCAGTATCACATGCTACCGGTCCTGTTTATTCAGCCTTCACTAAACAGAGCCCTACTTGATTATCCATTGGTATTTGTATGTACCTGATCTTCCCGAACTAGTTTGCAAACTCTTTGAAGGTAAGGTATCGAGTTCAGAGCCTGGCTCAAGAAACACATTTGATTGTCTCTGAGGGAGTTTACAGGACAAATAGATGGATCTGTAAACTCTCAGAAAGACAAGTGGAGCTATCTTGCATGACCTCTCTGGGACATTTGAAACCATGAAACATGCCTTCTCTTTACTTTCTTGGCTCCATAACACCTATTTCTGCTGTTTTTTCTCTTCTCTATCCTTGGCTTCACATTCTTTTTTTTTCTCCCTTGGCTCCTCTTTCTCTCTCCGCCCCTGAAAAGTTGTTGTTATGCAGGCTTTTGTCCTTATTCTTGCAAGTTCTTAGTCAACAGAAGTTCCAAGACTAATCTAATCTGTGCCCACAACTCCTACATGACGAATGGGTCTCAAATTCTCCAGGCTCTCTAGCCAAGTTTACTTCCCGGGCTCTAGAGCTTTGTATCTAACTGTCCACTAGAAATCTTGTCCTGATGACCCACAGGAGCCCAATCTCCACATGTCCTAAAAATAAGTCTTCATCTCTTTTTCCCAAATCTCTTCCCCATTCGCATCCAGTCATCTAAAAGGAAATGGAACCCTGATTAATTCCCCCAGTCTTCCTTTTATTGTTAGATGCTACTACTTTTTCTAGTTTCTATAAGTAGAAAACAAACAAAATAGCCATTCGTTCTTCCTTTGCCATCACCCTCTACCTCAAAACTACGTCATCTCTGTCCCTTTTTCTTCATCTCCACTATCATCTCTAACCCAGTTGTCTCTCATGGAGACTGACACAACAGCCTTCCCATCTAATCTCCTGTCTTTCACCCTCAACCTTTTATAATCATTCTCCCCTCAGTAGAAAGAATGGTCTTTTAAAAAGTTTCTACCAGATCATGTGTTTCCACTATTTAAAAACCTTTGATAGCTTCCTATTCCACATAGAACCAAAACCAAACTCATTACTGCTAAGGCCTATAAAAGTCTACATAATCCAGGACTTGTCCCCTCCTCTGAATTTTTCTTATAACCAAACACTTCTTGCTCACCAAGTCTATTGGCCTCCTTTTAGTCTTTAAAACACACCAAGCACATTCCCTCTTCAAAGCCTTTGTGTGTGTTACTCTCTCTACCCAGAATTCTCTTTCTCTTACTCTTTACTTGAGACACCTTCTGTGACAAATCCATCTGAGTGGTGCCCAGGTTACTTTCTAACACATCACCCCACTTCTTTTGTTTTCTTTAAGAATTGTTCTCAATCTGATTTTTTAAAAATTTACTTGCTAATTTTCTGGTCCCTGCCTATCTCTTCAAACTTCAAAATCTACCCCTCTTCACATCCCACACTCCACTGTAATTGTACAATTTCATGGAACAACCCATGTTACTTCATCCTTTCCCCCTTTCTAAACACTATTCCTTTTGCCTGGAATACCTTCCTTTCCCTTCTTTTCTACGTAACACCTTTCTAATGTATCTCCACAATGTGGCTAGAGTTGTTTTTTTCTTTGTGGAGACTCCCTGATCCTCCAAGCAGACATGTTGATCTTTCCTTTGTGCCATCATTGTGTCTAGTACATGCCTATGCTACAACATTCCACAGACTTTATTATAAATATTAATTTACACGTCTGTCTCTTTTGCTATTCTAAAATCTCCCTTCGTGTAGGAAGCATGTTTCGTTTATTGTCTTATGTATATAGCCTTAGTTCAATGCTTTGCACATAATAGGCTCCCATTAAATAGAAGTTGAGTTCATGGAGCCCACACATATGACCAAATATCAGTGTCTAATGAGTTGTATGTGATGGCAAAATTTGGTTAAGTCTAAGGCAAACATTGCCCACTTCCCACCGATTAATCATGGAACCTGCCCACTCTAGCACACTTTGTAATTAGGCACCTGATAGATATCTCACACAGAGCTAAGACTGCACAGACTTGGGTTTCACCCAAATGGTGCCAGCTGGTTGCTTCAGCAAATAACAGTCCCCATTTTGTAGAGAGATACTTCAACATGGAAAGATAGCCATACTTGACAGTATAAACTTCTTATGATTTGGGCTAAGGATGAAGAGCAGTTTAAAGTTATATATTTTTAACCCATTAATATGCCTTCCAAGCTAGGGGCTAAACCTTCAACCTTTTCATAATATCTAAAACTGTTGACTTCTGAAACCCCTCCCAGAGGAATCCTGGTGAAGTTTCACACCCTTCCTCTTTGTTAATGATATGACTTGTAGTTGCATGTACACATTCTCTTACTCCTTTTACTCTCTTTAATTTCAAATTAGAAAAAAACTATATGCACTATGATGCTTAATTGTTGTTTTTTCTGGTGATTGTCTATGTGCTATGGAAGCATCCACCTGTCTGATGTTGTTTATGCCCAAACTGATAAACAAAAGGAAAAATTTTCCTACAGGGGAAGGAAGAAACAAATGGCCGGGTAATCATTGACTTAACAATATCTAGCATATGTCTCTTACAAAAATATTCGTTCTGGGGAGTGGAGCTGAGGAGGAATGGATTCCCCCTTGGAATTCTGGAGAGGGAGAAATAATCTTCAGTGTAGTCTGTTTCCTTTTTAAGAATATATATGAGAATCAAGAAAACAGAAGAATGTTTCATGGTCATTAGGTAGCTAGGTCCCTTTGAACTAAAGCTATATAACATAGAGATTAAAAATACTTTTTTTGGTCTGGCTGGAAACTTAAACACTCTTTTAGATTTCTTTCTTCAGGAAATGATATTCTAAGTTTCAAGCTGCTAACTTGCAAAACAAACTTTGGAAACAAATCTCATTTATAGGTTGGGGTAATGCTCACTCCAAAATCAAATTTGGGAAGAACCAAAAGAATATAATTTTCCAGTTTAGGGAATGGATGAGCATAAGGAAGGCAAGCTGAAGCAGACTTCAGCTGAAAAAAATGAGTCACTTTTCTCAGTTGTACATTTTTTATTTCAGTAATTACAGGGGAGGTGGAAAAGATACATGAGTAGTTTGGGTTGCTGAGAAAGTAGATGACAGAAGCAAGTATTCAATATTGGAGAAGTTGGATTGGTGGGATATGGTAGAACTTTAAAAGACCCACTGGACATGGGTGGAACCCTTGGAGCCATTTCTAGAAGATGTAAATTTTAAGTTGCCAATGACCTTATCATACTCCAGGAATAGCCAATAAATCTGGGTTGTTCTGATTAAACAAAATTTCAGCCTAATTCTCTGGAACTAAGAAGGGAGTTTTCCTTGGATTCCAGTGGGTGGTCAACAGGTCAGGCCTAAGATGGTACAAAAAGATTAGAGAATAGACTAAATAGACTAGAGGATAACAAACTCTACTAGGCACTCTATCCATATAAGCTTTTATTTCCTCCTAACATTAAGTGGTTCTATCTTTACCACCTGAAATGCTTTCTTTCCTCCATCTGCCAAACTATGTTTTGCCTCCAAAAATTCTGTTGAAAAATCACCTCTTTTATAAAATCATTCCAGACCTTTCCTCATTCTCCGTCTGGATCCATGCTGCAATCACTATAGTAACCTCCCTAGTAAGTCTTCTCCCCCCATATAGTTTATGTGTGTGTGTATATGTTGCACATATATATGTATACATACAGAGAGAGAGAGAGAGAAAAGAGAGAAGAGAAAGAGCATTTATATGTTTTGTACTTACTGTCCTTTTCTGTTTCCCCTAGACACTGCTTAAGTTTCATTCCTGGGTTCGCCACTGTTCCAGATTTCACAAGGCACTCTTCAAGGCTTCCTACTAACTACCTTTTCATTTAATCTCCCAGGGAAAAGTTGTCATTCTCTTTCACTATATACCTGATGGTAATAATTATCATTGATTAGTAGAGGTAAAGGGATCTTAGAGATTATCTAGCTGTTTTTTTTAAACTTCTTTTGAGCCACAGAACTTTTGATCCCAGATATTTCTCAGAATCCAAATACATAAAATAGGTAAAAGGTGCTATTTGGCCAGAGCAGAGTTTGATGGCCCAGCCTTCTGTCCTGTCAGTCCCCTCCTCTCTGCTCTGAGGCCCCTCTGAGGAAGCCTGGGGAGCAGAATTTGGGAAACACTGATCTATGTCCAATCCTTCATGGTGCGGATGTTGGGAAGTTAAGGTATTCAGCTCAGAAAGGGCTGAGCTGGAATTTCTTCCTATGTCGGTGCCACTTCTTTCAGAGGGGTAAAAAGAGGATCATGCTTTCAGTTTCTGGATGTACATATCCCTAAGTATTATAAATTTGTGAAGTCAGCATTTATGTGCTTCATAAATGGACAGGGTTCTTTCACAAATGAAGACTAGAAGTTTTTGTGTTTTCCACCTTTTGACTCATTTATCTTATTTTTCAATTAGTCTTTTTTTTTATCAGGACTAACTTTGTGAGAAAATATTTTCCTCAAATGTTATATGAAAGTCACTTATTCTTTCAATAAACATTTATTAACCATCTACTAAGCCAGAAATTATGCAGAATACTGGAAATATAGAAATAATTTTCTTAGAAAAAGGAACACTCTCTACCCTCAAGTAGCTCACAGTATAGTGTGGTAGACCTCTCTATGTCTATTTCAAAGTGTGTATTCTACAATGTGCTCCTGGATAATTTTATTAATCTCAGGTGTATTTTCCTAATTGTTCAGGGATGTTTTCCACTGTAGGAATGCACTAGTGTTTCTTCTCATGTAGATGTGACTATCCAGTCTGCCTTGGAGACCTGGAGGGTGAGTTTTGTGAATAAGAGAACATTCATAGGTATTAAGACTTAAATACTGCAAAGCCAGAGGCTTTTTAAGGATTAAATGTGTTAATATATGTAAAATACTTGGAACTATACTTGGCATATAGTGAGCACTAATGTTAGCTATTGCTTGTTATTGTTGATGTTGTTGATGGTGATGATTTGGGGTCTATGTTAAAGGAATCATATGTCAAGTATTTTTTGGTAGGAATTCTTCAAGGACTAGTTTCTGGATTTTGTGTGTGTGTGTGTGTGTGTGTGTGTGTGTGTGTGTATACATGTCTAAGGTTTAAGGAACTTACAATTGGTTAATTGAGAAATGAGATACTAACGTTGCTGATTTAAATTTTGCCCACCCTGGGCTCTCAATAGTTTTTAGGACTAATAGATATTGGTTCTTGGAGTCTGGAACTCAGAGATATAATTAGCCTATCTTACAGATGTGGTCAATAAAATAAGAATAGAAGTTTAAGCTTCCTTCACACTTAGAAGGTACAGAGGCTTATCGCTTCCAGGCAAGTGGAATGTGAGCATCTCAAGACCTAGACTCAGCCACTCTGAATCTTCAAGGAATGATGTAAAGATGCAATGGCAATGATAAATTATTCTCAGAGATGGTGGCATTTGGGGTCTGGGGTCTGTGGTAGCCACGAACTGATGTCCTAACCAGTCAGGGGTCTCACCTTGACTCTGTTTCCTGGATCCAGCTTGCTTTCCTTAGTTCCTGCCTATTTTTTGAGTCTTGTTCTCTAGCCTTCCCATCAATAATGTGAGCTCTGCTATTATCCGAATCCAGTCTAGTTTCTATGCTTGCACGCCAGAATCTGACTGGTACAATCCTGTACTCAAGAAATCAGACCAAAGCTACTAATATTTTTCACTGTATTATGGCAGCAGCCTCAGGGCTTCTGCTCTTGCTGTTCCTTCTGCCTGAAATGTTTCGTTCACACCTATTCTCAGTGACTTTTGCTCCCTTACCTCCTCAGGGCTCTGCCCAAATCTCACCTGTGTAGATCTCTTCAAGGAGGCTTTCTCTCATCATCCTATATAAAGCAGACCCCACCCTACACTTCCTTTCTCTCCTTCTTTATTCTCTTTCATTATACCACTACAAAAATGCTTATTTATCTCTCCTTTTACATTTTAACTGTTTAAGTATTTGGGGAGGATTTTCCTGCTGTGGTAAATTTATACTCATTAAATTGTCAAATATGATGGTGTTATTTATTTATTTGATGCAGGTGCCGTAAGGGGAAATGCTTGCATTTGCCACTGGCACCATCTGGCTTTGACTGATTATTGTATTTTACCTGATAGTCTTTGGACAGGACTATCAGCCTGATGAATGGGTGAGAGTGGGAGGAGTTCAAACACTGGTTGAGAAAGGATAACAAACCTGTAGCAATAAGTCAGACACCAGGAGGCATTCTAAACACTGAATAAGATAGAACATCCATCGCATGTCCTATTTGCATTCCAGGTTACACTTCAAAGAGTCAACGGGGCAAAAACATTCCAAGATAAAACTAGCAAGATCTTCTAGAAAAGATTTAAGTTGCCAGGCAAAAAGAAAAATCCTTTGTGGTTACTGAGTGTGCCGTGATTCCACATGGCTGTAGCTGCAGCTAGAATTCTGCATCTACGTTTTCTCAGCATCAGTAACTTATAATCTGATGGAGATTTAAATAAAAATGAAAAATTTCAAGACATTCCAACATTCTAAGAGAACAATTGATTTGTGGGAATTAAAGAATAGAATGCAGAATAGCAAATGGTGGCACAGTGGCCAGGCACTGGGTTCTGGGGTTATAACCTGATCTTGAATCAAAACCTAATCCCCTGGCATTCTCGAAGCCTGATCTTCATCAGAGGCTTCATTCCAGGACAGAAGTGAGGTGGTAACTTTGCTAATGTGGGGCATCTTCAGCGTGCCTGGATCCCTCTGACATTCTCATTGAGGCAGAGAGCCTAAAAAAGCTACCATTCAATCTTTCTTCTTTCCCCAAAGAGAGACATCTTTAAGGTGCATGTATGGCTGGCCCCTATATTATTTTGGTTTATCAATAGATCACCTATCACTTTCATAGTATCTAAAAGTTAGAAGCGATTTTAGAAGTCATCTTGTCTATGAAATCATTGATTTATTCATTAGGAAACATTTATTAAAGTGTCTACTATAAATTAAAGGATGTAGACTGAAAAAACGAATCTCATATGCTTGTCCCCTCTATAGGATGCATGAGTTCCTCTCCATGACATCATGATGAGGTCGGAGTTCAGCCTTCACTGGAATATCTCCAACATTTTGGGTGTTGTTGCTATTCATTTATAGCACTCCTCAATAGAGAGAAGGCAGGTTAACCTCACTTAAAAGGGTAGCAGGGCCCAACCAAAACTTTGCTGACCCGCCATCATTCAAAAAGTCAGATGCAGAATGCTTGAAGTCAAAGTCGAATACGTGAAGCTCTGGACAGTTAATTTAGTGAACTCATTCACCTTTGTCTTCTTGTCTTGATCCCTGACAAACTTCACTGTGCCTCGCCATTCTTCATGCTCATCCAGAGATGGGAGCTAAATACCAAATTTGGATATTTGTAACCAATGAGTTCTATTCTCTTGTTGCCACAAAAAAAATCTCCAAACCTCTTTTTTTTTTTTTTTTGCCATACAGCATGCAGGATCCTAGTTCCCTGACCTGGGCCTCTGAGATGGGGGATCCCCTGGACACTGGACTCTCAATCCTACTCTCTTCTCTAGTCTTGGACACCATCTTTAGCATGAAACCCACACCCCCTGCAGTGGCAGTGCGGAGCCCTAGCCACTGGACCTCCAGGGAAGTCCCCTGTTGTGTCCCCAGACCTCTTAATGTATTTCAGAACACTTTCGCTTCTTAATGAATGAAGACTCATCAGCTCAGTTTAGTTTTGTTGGCACAGAAAAATCAAGCTTTGGAATAAATCTAGAGCATTAAAATGAAATTCCTACAGTGGTCAAATGCTTTGAAATATCTCAAGAAAAACACTTATTGAGGCTTTTCAGCATTTGGCCTTGGCAAGAATTTAGGTATTAAGAGTTCCCACAAAATGAAAAATAAAATGGCATGCAAATATATACAGATGTACACAAAACCCAGACTATGGACTTTTAGGGATTTTTGAGATTTCTAGTTTGGGTCTAAGGTGATGATCAACTGTCATTTGTCGGAACTTTGGTTTAATAACAATTTTAAGAAATTGAACAGAGGACTAACTTAAAGTTTTTTAAATGTGCTACTAAAACCAAAACATATTAGATTATGCTTCTTGATAAGATTATTCTTAAACCATGATTTAAGATTCTTCTAATATTCCCTCACTGTCGGGGTCCAGAAACTCAGGGCCAAGGGTAAGTCAGCCTTAGATAAACAGATTGTATGGCCTAGGCCACCAATCTGTCCAGCATTTGTGACCTATAAAGATTCTTCCTGCAAGCGTCTCTGCTTATGCCAACTGTTTATATGCACAGTGGCAACTTCCAAAGCTGTCATTCCCAGGTTTGCTTTGCTTATACAACTAGCTGTTACTGTGTTGGGACTTTCTTTCTTTCCTTCTTTCTTTCTTCTTTCTTTTCTTTCTTTCTTTCTTTCTTTCTTTCTTTCTTTCTTTCTTTCTTTCTTTCTTCCTTCCTTCCTTCCTTCCTTCCTTCCTTCCTTCCTTCCTTCCTTCCTTCCTTTCTTTCTTTCTTTCTTTCTTTCTTTCTTTCTTTCTTTCTTTCTTTCTTTCTCTCTCCCTTTCTTCCTCCCACCCTCCCTTCCTTCCTTCTTTCCTTCCTTCCTTCCTTCCTTCTTTTTTCCTTTCTTTGCCAAGAAAGGTTCAATTAACCCATGAGTTTGGTCAAGAATAGAAGTTGAAGGGCAAGACCTGAACATTACAGCATTTAATTTTGCACAGTGTCTTGATGATGGAGCAAGGACTCAGGGATGGTTACTATAGGTGGAGATTCAGAAAGAGTCTAATGAAAGAGCATGAGGGGGCGATCACACATATGCTTCAAATCATTCTGAAGAAATGGAAGAAAATACAAATAATCTAAGACAAAAGAGGGGAAGCTCTGCAGCTATTCTGAATTAAGCACATACCCTCAGAACTATTTGCAGTGCTCTAAATTAGTAGATTGCCACTTCTTCTAGAGAGGATATAATCAGGAAAGATCTCAACCACAAGAGACCCCTCCACTGAGAATTATTTGCAATTTGGTGCCATATTGTGTGTCAGAAACCCTTCTCTCATCCTGTTTTATATGTTATGTATCTCTGTCCAGGAAACTAAACAACCAACTCATGTGTCCTGAACCCCTACTATGGACCTAACTCTGTTACTAATATGTACTATGGGACATATTGGGATGGGCAGGGGAATATAAACCCCACCATCAAGAAGGGGAAACAAGGCTGATGTTTAAGAAATATGTACAAACTAAAGAATAATACTCTTGAAAATAGCAAAACAAGGCAGTCTGCAATTAAAGGAAATGAGCGCTGTGAGAGATCAGTGAGGGGTCATTGGAGGAGGCAGAGGAACTTGAGGGCTTTAAGGGTGGGAAGAGTAGGAGAGTGTCCAAGATGAGGGAGGAGAGACAGTATTCCAGCTAAGTGGGCTGGCACAGCTGCTTCTTGTGGAGCCTTGAGGAGACCGTTCTGAAGAATGTGAAGACTGTTTGATTGTAAGAGTTAGGAGGCGAAATAGGAGTGGAGATGAGGCTTAGCTATAAAGGAAAACAAAAGTGGCCTGCTGTGGCAAGAAATTTGTGCCATGAGCAGCTTTTGACTAAGGGAGAGACATGATGAAAGAGATATTTATGGTACATAGGCATGCCGGATTGCATGGGGAGACTGGAAACAGGAAAGCAAGTTACAAGGTTATTTTTAAAGAAGATAAGAATGAGCAAAAGAAGCCTTGAACTAGGGTGTTCACAACTGGAATTGAAATGTAAAACTAATTGCAGACCTTTTGAGAAAAATGGACTGTTTTCAGTCCCTATGGGGCATGAAGCAATGTCTCTGGCAATACTTGTGGTCTGTGACCCTTCTAATTTTTCTGATCAAGTGGCATGTGGTATAGGCAGTATGACAAGGCACGTTGCAGAAGTAATCCCTGTTTTAGGCAATTACTATGGGCCCTTCTGCAGACCTATTCGCTTTTCATTTTCATTTCCTTAGTTCTTGGATTGCTAACTCTATATCCCACCTTTATTTTCTGCTTCTGACCCCTTCAGGTAGACCCTATCAAATATTCCTTCTGGGCCTCTGAGATTGGGGATCCCCTGGACAGTGGACTCTCAATCCTACTCTCTTCTCTAGTCTTGGACACCATCTTTAGCATGGAACTCCATCACCCCATCTCAAACCCACCGAACTCTAGAAGCCAGGCCAATTTCCCCCAATTTGCCCTGTGATAGGTAGAGAAATGAAATATGATTGTAAGATTTCCAGCTTAGATAGTGGAGTGGAAATACTCTGGGCAGAATTCATACACTTGAAAGGAAGAGCTGGTTTGTAAGGAAGATGATGGTTTTAAGTTCCAGCATGATCAGTATGAATGAGGCATCCAGAAATGACCAGCTGAAGATTCAGAAGTGGAGGGAGAGATAACAGGTGCAAGTGACTCAAAGGGAGATTGAAAGCTTATTCATCTTCATGGGCTTCAGTCGAGGGAGAGTTAGAAAGAGAAGAGCAGAGGGAAGGGCCTAGTCTCCCTTCAATGGCAGAAGATACTTCATTAAAAGAAACAAAAATCAGTAGAAGAACTAGCATAATCAGAATCAGAGAAGGCAGTAAGGAAAAAGCTTCAAAATAGAATGGTGAACACTATGAAATCAGAGTGATGCCCAAGAATGAGAATGGAGAATAGACCACTGAATGTAGGATGACTATTAATAACCTCTGGGTGGACAATTTAGTAGAGTGGTGAGGATGAAAGTCAGATAGCAGGGGCTTCGGAGGGATAGAGATGGAAGAAATGCAGACAATTGGCAGAGGCCATGCATTTTAAAATTTTGGCACTGAACAGAGGAAGAGAAATGAGATTGTAGGAAAAGGGTGTTTTTTTCAAGCTAGGGAGAGACCTGTGTTAAAAGGAGGAGAGCATAGAGAAGGGTAGACTGAAAGGCTGAAGGAGGAAATAAATGTCACATCAGTGAAGGGATGGGTTCAAATTCTTAGATTTCAAGAGGGTTCCCTGTGGAAAAATGATAACCCTTTGAAACAGAAAGGAAACAGAAGTGGATGAGAGGTTTGTTGAATTGGGGTGGTATATATGCAGGAGATCCTGCCAAAATTCTGAACCCCCTCCCGTTTTTTCCTAGGCGAAGAACTTTGATCGGATGCTCAGAGTAAAAATGGGGAAGCAAACACCTTCAGGGGAGTTTACTAAGCAACACTAAACAGCATGTTCCCAAGTGGTTTATGGATCACCTGACTGTGTATCACCTAGAGAGGCTTTTAAAAAGGAAGGTTCCTGGAGGAGAGACTTCATTTACAAGCTCCTCTGATGATTCTTTTGCATGCAAATTTGGGAGCCAGTGCCTTGTTGGGAGGTGGAGCTATCTTGAAAACACTGTCTAATTTAGGAAGCTAGCAAGAAGTTCCAACGTCTCTCATCCTGTGGCCATTTTAATCTTCACATCCCTGACAGTGTTCCTTTCACTAGGTGTATTTCCATGGGAAAGAGAATAAAACTCACACCAGCATAAACCTGCATGAGTTCTTGGTTAGATCCACAATAAATGGGAAAGCATTAAGGTATATCTATAACCAAAAAGAAAACCTCAATACTGATCACGTGCACACATGAAATTTAGATGATATAAACCAGTTATTTTTTCCACTGAATTTCCATTCAGTCCATTAAGAGCTTACTTCAGGTAGGCATCTGGGTGTCCCCATCTCTCTCTGGGCTCCCTTTCTTTTCTGTTTCCCCCAACCCACATTTTCTACTTTTATGTCCCCCCTCCACCCCTACCCCCCTAGACTTCAGATGGGACGTTAGATCTTTACAGTTCTGTGCATTGTACCATGTTCTGTCCTAGAGGGTCAGCATTAGAAGCTTCAGACGTTTGGTCCCTAGAGCTTTAAAAGCTGCACGTGGAGAAGATTCACTGACACTTGCTTGCTAAACTTGACTACCTCTTGTAGCATTACATTGATATATTGTTATGTATCAAAAACAGTCATTGTTTCTTAATCTAGCTTCACTCCTCATAAAGAGTAAAGGGGAAATAAAAAGTGTGGAAGAGAGTAAAATCCAATTCTGCCACACTGCGGTACCTTTTATTATTTGGGACTCATATGTCAGGAGGCCCACAATAGGGAAGCATAGGCATAAGTGATGGAGTTCTGTAAATTGTAGCATTAGGTTTCCTGCTAAGTGAAGTTTCAGTTTCTCTCTCTCTCTCACGCACACACACACATACACACTCATACACACAAAAGGGCTGTTGTTTCTTTTTATTTTGTTTGAAAAGTTAGGCTTGGTGTTGAAAATTATCTCATTAATTTTTTGTTTGTTTGTTCGTTTGGTTGGTATTTTTGTTTGTTTGGAAAAAAAAAATTACTATGAGTTGCCTAGGGTGAGAAGGGGTGACTATTGAATGCCACAACATTAAATTGGACCCTGTCAACAAGAGTAAGCATACCCTAAGCTCATTTCATATGTAAATTGTATATTTTTCTTTCCTTTCTCTACATTTTATTCACCAAAGCAGAAATGGGAGGTTTTAGTTTCTCTATTTCTTTCTTCTAGTATACTGATATATTCAAAAGAGTATAGTAATTTTCTCCATTTTTACCCAAGCCGTGCTTTTCTTAAGCACTTCTACTTGGTCCTCCCCACTCCCACACCTCCCCCCCCTCCCCCGCCCACTGTTCTAAAATTGCTCCCTCTGAGGTCCCTAGTGGCCTCTTCATTTCCATTTCCAAGGTCCTTTTCTTGGTGTTCACTTAACATTTTCACCCAACTGGACTCTGCTGGACACCCCTTCCTGGCATTGATTCTCTCTTCTCTTGGCTCCTATGCTGGCCCTTTTCAATTCTTACTCTCCTTGTCTAGGCTGGCTTTCACTAGATCAACTTTCCGTTTTCGTCTTCTAAATGCAGATATTCCCCAGAACAAGATCTTAGTCTTTCTGACCTTTTACCTCTAATTTTCATCAGAAATCCCATCCACCTTTATAGCTTCAACTATCATCTCTCCATAAATATATCTCCCAGGTTTGTATTTCCTATACTCAAATGCTTCTTACATCTCTAGTTGGATTCCCCCTTCCAAATGTTTGTAATTGAAACTGAGTTCATCACCTTTCTCCAAAATCCATCTTCCCCTTTGAATTCTCCCCTTTCTGTTAATTCTTCCAGTCTCAGTGATGATTTTCTCATCTTAACTTCTAAAGCACATATTAGCTGTACCACCCATTTAACTCTGAATTTATGCTACTTTGTTATTTATTTAATTCTTTAATTTTATTTCTTGTTACCATACATAAATCATAAATATTTTGAGGGCAAGAGTTGCATTTTTTACATCTCTATATTTCTGCTTGCTACCCAGTATTCAATAAATGATTTTTATTGTTAAGATGTCTCAACTAAGTTGCTAATATTTTGCATATACCTCTCTTATTGTGGTCATTTTTGAAAGAGTTGACAGATTTTGATGAAAATCAATAGCTATGAAGATGTAATTGTGGTTCAGACCACCATCTTGAGACAAAATGGCAGCTAATAAATTTACTGATAAGAGATTTTCTCTAGCAGTGTTAACAGTGGGTTCTGTATAATCTTATACATGTTTGCACTGAATGTGTCCTGCTATTCAGAACCTCTGATAGAGCAAGCTACAAGTCAAAAAAATTATGAATTAAATGGAAGAATCTAGAGTTAGGTTAGGTTATGCAGATACCCAAATGAGAGGTAAGGCTGAGCTAAACATCAAAAACTGGATGTCTACACCTCATTTGGGAGAATACTGACAGCAGGGAATATGCATTTTCTTAATTTTTATTGACCAAAACATAAGGAAGTTTTTTCAGTGTTAGAGGTTAGAAAAAGACTTGAGGAATAGTTTCTGCTCTCACTTTGTGTTTTAGGCCATTAGTTTACCAAGGGTAACCTCTACTTCTTAAACTTTTGTATCTCCCAGGACTAGGTTTACAGATTCTCGGAATTAATGAGCTGGAAAGAACAAGACCATCTAGTTCAAACCTCTTGTTTAGAGATATGCGACTTGCTTCCTCTGGGCCTTATCCTTGAAGCCCTGAATTTGTACTGGCCCTAGAGTTTGGGTAATTCTACCCAAATGGAAATGTTGCTATTATATTATAAAATAACATTTTTTGCCCTGTTCATATTTAATAAAATTTCCCACGAAAAACGATTTACTTTCCACTTTGTAGATACTTTCCCATGAAAAAAATAGATTGATTTCTCACTTTCCAACCACTAAACATTTGAAATTTAAAAATTAGTCCTAAAGAAGAGTTTTCAGAATATATAGAACAATAGTAGGGAGGAAATATCACTCTCCATCTCTCCCTGTCCATTCCTCCCTCTACCCCAAATCCACTGCATATAAGAATTTATGCATTGCTTCTGCAGTGATTCTACCATTCGTAAGGCTGGAAAACTTAGTTCAATTGCCTCTCATTAGCTTGAAGTTATTTTCTCTGATGTAAAATAGTCTATATTTCATGTATTCCATGGTTTTAGTTTAATTTAGCAGTTGGCCACCATAGGTACAAAACAGAATTGGTGCTCAGAGCAAAGTACAAAATTATTCAAACACTGACTATTATACTCGTTTTTAGTATGACCCTAAGCAATTCCCCTACTTGTCCACTTATCTACCTACAGAGGATGAAACAGCAAATTACAAGAGTTTATCTGAAAAGTTCTTCTCTGGAGAAAGAGACTTAGGAAATATAAACTCTCCTTACTGAAGAGCCCAGCTCTTCCCAGGACGATCTGAGAAAATGATGGGCAAACCCAATACTACTTCAGCACACCTCTCTCACAGTCTTTTTTTAAAAGCCCTATTTTATTTGATCACTACGTTCCTAAGTCAAAAGAGTGCTTCAGCAAAATCTGCCTTCCTGGGGGCAAAAGCAATCTCAACAGTGTCACACTCTCAGAAAGGTAGATACTGCTGAATGTTGACCGGACAAAAGATGGTTTTCTTTTTCCTCCAGCAAAAATTGCTCCCATTACTTGAGAAAGAGACACAATATGATGTTTATTCCTGTTTACAGATGTTTAACCAGTGCCCCTTCAGAGGGTCATGTGTCTACAAACAACATCATGGTAATTATATCCATTGATGTAAAGAACAGATGTGGAAATTGGTGGTTTCTTGGGGGGAAATAATGCCAAGTCCACTTTCCAGAAATGTACACAGTGCAATGCAGCTGTAACATTCTGTGCGGAGGTCTCTTTAGTGTCTGTAACTGCATGTGCTTACATTCAAATATATGGGATTTCTGTGCGACACCTAGCATTTTCCAGGGGCACCTAGAAAATGATGCAGATCATTTGATGCGTTTAAAACTTCCTAGTGATACTGGACACATCTCCATAGCCCAAGAAGGTCTTTGATTCTAAAGTTTTCCGGGCAAGAAATAGGTATTGAGAAGAGAATCGAATGAGAAAAACTCTGATGCTCCACACACCCCTGAGGTCTCTGCATCCTACCTATAACAAGACTTCAGTGAGGTCAGATTGCATCAAGGTATCGTACTTTGACCTGTGAACACCAAAATATTCTTAAACTCACCACTGCAGGGTCTGGCAGGGATCAGGGGTCACTGGTCCTCTCCTGAAAACTAGAATTCAATGGTTCCTTATTTTATTTTATTTTATTTTATTTTTTTCTTTGCGGTACACGGGCCTCTCACTGTCATGGCCTCTCCCGTTGCGGAGCACAGGCTCCGGACGCGCAGCCTCAGCGGCCATGGCTCACGGGCCCAGCCGCTCCGTGGCGTGTGGGATCTTCCCGGACCGGGGCACGAACCCGTGTCCCCTGCATCGACAGGTGGACTCTCAACCACTGCGCCACCAGGGAAGCCCGGTTCCTTATTTTAAATGCCAATGTTACCTTGGATGTAACAAGAAGGATTAAGTGAAATCTAATCTATGTCATATATCAGGAGCGGAATGGTATACAGAGACCCAGTGTGTGCCTAAAGGGTGAGCTTTCTCCTGAACCAAGGCTGTCTGTGCCTTCACATGTACCAAAACTTTTCAGAAGACAATATGTATCCTATAAATGGGTAATCGTGATGAAACATTGGAAGTTAATTTGCATTTACATTGTTTACAATAATATGCCATGACGTTATGCCTAACTTTGGAATTTTGCCTCTGGGGCAAAAAAAGTGTAATCTTCTTTTTCCAGGCTATGCTTTTCTGCTTTTCATGATACCATATAAACTACCCAGTAGAACCAAACTGGGTGTCTGTGATTGAAATGTAACAGAGGAGCAATCTAGTCTGCTAATCTGAATCTTTCAGGCCCCAGAATGGACTGATAATAAAGAGACCTGCCAAGCGCCTTAGGCTAAAGTGTGCCTTTTGACACTAATGATCTAATTCAGCTATCTACTTGGTCCCAGTTTCAGCCTTCTCTTTCTCTGTGGCCCTAGGGACTCAAAGGAAAACACAGGAGGTGAGGAGGCCTAGCCTCAGCTCTGTCACTGGTTGCATCACTCTCTCTCTAGACCTTGGTTTCCATGGCTATGAAAGAACATGGTTTGATGATTTCTCCTAGATCTCACATGTTGGGCTAAGTGAGTCTATGCATGTTGAAATTTAAGACAGGAATTCTTGGTCATGTGTGTGGGATCGCTCCAACTGTCTCTAAAAGCAGGAGGCAATGGGGTAGGAATAGAAAATTCTGACTGTTGCTTGATATAAACATTTTCAGTAAAATCAAGTAAACTATTCCCAAACAGGAATGTGGCTCAGCTTATCATCCTTATTGTGGTCTAAGCCCACTAGGGTACTTATTAAAATGCATTTCAGGCCCTCTGTAGTGCTATGCCAGGCTTCTTCAGTCAGCGTCATGGAATCTGCTTTACACAAGAACCCTGGGGGTAAAATATACAAGCTGAAGTTGGAAATCCTTCGTCTAGGTGAATGAGCACTTTTTCTGCTCATCTGTAATTTGGTTGGGAGAAAATCATTAGCCCACCCTAAACTTCAGTTTTATAATAATGGAAACATCATCCATCTTTCCTGTTTCCCAGAGAGTGTTAGTACCTTAGTAGGACAGCCTCTTAGAAAACAGCTTCTTAGAAGAGCAAGCAATTTCTTAGTTACGAATGGCTTGTTTTTCAAAAATAAATAAACTTGAAACTTAAGACACTTTTGCCACAGAAATAACACAAAATGGTGTTAATGTTTCCAGACCTGTCTATAAAAATTCAGGTTGATCTCAAATGTAGCTGGAATTCTGAACATTTGCAGTGAAAACATAGGAGAAAACAATAATGATATTGGGTTTGGGAATGTAATAGAACCAGTTCTTTATATCTAATTTCACACACACACACACCCTTAAAACTTCCCTTTTCTGATCTGTAGCTGTTATGCTAGCCCCATTCAACAGTAGCCAGAATGGAAATTACAGCAAAACTATTGTTTATGAGGTAACTTTGTATCATGTTGGGATTCTCAAGAGGAATGAGAAGAGGGATGAATAAAAAGGAAATTTCCCATGCCCATTGGGCAAAAGGAGAAGTACCATTGTGGGGAGGTGAACTCAGGGCAGGGGGTAGACTGAGAAAAAGGACATTAAAGAGGAAATGAGTGGTTTGTGTGAGCAGGTGAAGACCTGAGTGGAAGTGTAGGAGAGGTGAGTTGCTTAGGTCTAAGGAGAAGAACTTGTTGGACGTATGGTCGCCCCTCCCCCATCCCCACCCCTACCCCAGGCAGAAGAAAGGAACAGTGGGTAAGAGATTTTGTCAATTCAATAGTTACCACCAGATGGCGAAATTGATCCCAGGCCTCTTGCTACTGGTCAGTTTATTGGGAAAAAGGGAGAAGAATATGTGCATCGCCTGGTAATTCATTCATTCATTCCACAAATATTTACTGAGTGCCCACTGTGCCATGAAGTATGTTAGGAACTGATGTTGACATGGCCAACACAACAAAGTCCCTGCCCTCAATGAACTTGCGACTGGGGGGGAAAGCTAAACTGGCACAAGAATGTCCCTAGAGTATTAGTTAATATTCTTCTTACGCAGTGAAGTACAGGCTTTCTCCTCTGGTGACTTGCCTCAGTGTCAGCCCAGACAAAACCAAAGATACATGAAGCCAGTACTTCTTTTTCTCCACGAACCTGCCCACACCTGGAAGACTGCCTCCCAGCTTTCCCTCCAACCCGCCCCTTGGTCTTTCATGATCCAGGCTTCAGTCTTTCCTCAGATTAAAAACGTACTCGCCTTTGGCCTCCTGCCTTCAAAATGTTTATCTTGTCTAGATGTCGGGTATTAATCGGATTAACCTAGAGAGGAGGTGGTACAGAATTCCTCACCTCTGATATCATCTGCATTTTAGGTAAACTTGTTGGGTTTTTGGTGTTTTTTGTTTGTTTGTTTGTTTTGTTTTGTTTTTTTCCTTTTCCACAGTGCTTCCAAAGCCTAGCAACATTTAACCTTTTTTGGGTGTTGGATACCTCTGACATTCTTAGAAAACCTGTGGACATTCAACAGCAAAATAATCATGTAAACAAAGTACAAGGCATATTACTTCAGATTCAGGGACAACTTGAAGCCCATTCTTAGACCATCTCAGCCTTAATATCTATCTTCTATCTATGTATCATCTATGTATCATCTATCTATCATCCATCTATCTACCATCTATCTATCATCCATCTATCATCTATGTATCATCTATGTATCATCTATCTATTATCTATCTATCCATCTATCATCTATATATCTATGTATCATCTATCTTATCATCTATTATCCATCTATCATCTATATATCTATGTGTCATCTATCTATCTTACCATCTATCTATCATCTATTATCTATCTATCATCTATTATCTATCTATCTATCTATCTATCTATCTCATTCACAGAACTGACACAAATCGTGGGAGCTTGTGGCACAGCATTCTGGGAAGCAGCGGAAAGGGTTTAAGCAAACTTTCTTATTTACCCTAAGCAGCACAGGTTCTGATTCGTGTCTCCGCGGTTTCTGTCAAGCGCAGACAGCTGACGACTGACAGCTAGGTCTCTCCTCCGCAAGCCGCTCGGCCTTTGTCTCCCGGCCCCTCCCCCTGCATTTTGACTCCAGTTTCCGCCCCACAGTCCCTCTTCGCGACTCATTTTCTGCCTCCTTTAGGCGTTCCCTCCGGCCTCTCTTTAGGGTGACCTCATCCCTTTGTCTCGCCCGTCAGCCCCTCCCTACGCCCTCATCCCCGGCTGCGGCTGTGGCCCGGCCGCTGGGACCCTGGGGACCGCAAGGCGTGGCTCCGACCCGCCGCCCCGAGAGCCGCCCTGGGAGCCCCTCCTGCGACGATCCAAACCTCAGGGGAGAATTCCTGCGCCCCCGGAACACGGGGAGTTTTGTTTTATCTTAACGAACATTCACAAACTCTCGTTGAGAGATAATTGCTTCTTTCAGCGGCTCGGACAACAAAAGCATAAGCCGGCGCCCCAGGCCTGTCGGCGGCAGAGCAGCGGCTGGGGCGTGATTCGCGGGCTCCCTCCATCGCCCTCGTCAGTCCGCGGGCGTCACCACCTCTAGCCGGCAGCGGCACAGCCGCAGGGCTTCCAGGAACCGAGCCCCCTGTCACCTCAAGGTTACACAGCGGGTGGGAAGGCAGAGGAGAGAAAGCTGGGTCAATTGCAAGTCGCACTCCTGTCCCTCCCAGTTTTCCCTTGCTTGGGGGCTACAAGGAGCACGTTAGCTTTGCTCTGGCTGTTGGCACCTGTTTCTCTAGGACAGGCGGTGGGGAGACGCGGAGCAGCGGGCAGGAAGATTTCTGTGTATCGGCAGGAAAAGACCTTTGGAAACTAAACAGGAATACCTTGTCTTTAGCGTACAACAAAGGCGAGAAAATCAGCTAAGGTCAGCGCCAGGGACAATGATCCTTCATCACTGAAAAAAAAAAAGATAAGCAGGCTTCCTTATTTGAGCTTTCCATTTCCCACGATGAAATACAGGCTCCACGGACAATTGCAAATGAGTTACTTTTGGGTGGCGTGGGGGGAAGGAGGGTAAATGGAGCAGATGGGAAGTGAGATGACTTGTGTAGGTGTGGCCAAATTTACCCCGCGGTGAGCTTTTTTTCTTAGTCTGGAAACATGGCACCAGCATGTATTTTCCGTTCATTCAGTAATATTGTTTAAAAATGATGAAAGAAGACAGTATAGGTGATACAAGCAAACTTTATTCAACACTTCACGAAGCCAGCAGTCTCTGGTCTCAAGGGCCCAGACACCTGCAAAACGGGACAGAAGGCAGGATGCTTTTATAGGATAAAGAATAAGGAACAAAGAAGTATAGAGCCCAGATTGGCTGACTGGTTACACTGTTTCTGGTCAAACGCATCATTTGCAAGGACAAGAAAATTATCTAAATTTCTGTTTGTTGACCTAGCACCCTGGACAGGATGGGCTCTATCTTGACCTGGGAGAACTGAGGAGATGCGGAGGAAGGAAGATCCACCCCGTTTGCAAGCGATAAGGATGGGGAGTTGATGGGAGTTAGAGCTTTCTCTCCCTGTGTTCTGACCTCTTTTTCTTGTTTAAATAGGTTGAAGCCAATCGTGGCATGGGATGAGTGATTTGCATATTTTATTTATTTATTTTTAGCAGTCTTGGTTTTTATTTTTCTCCCCAACTAGGACAGTAGATTTTATTCAGATTTTCCATACAGACGGACAAGTTGGCTTTAAAAAATGTCAAGTAAGGCATTCCTTTAGAAGGCTTTGCTCTCTCATACAAAGGCTTTGGGGAAGGTGCACAGCTTTTTGCTAACTGATAGATGATGTGCTCTTGCATTCCGAGAGGGTTGGAATTAGGTGCTTAAAGGAAGATGGTGTCCGCTTTCCTAATAAGGTGGGTCATTTGCTAGTTTGCAGAGCATGCAAGTAAAGGCATTTTGAACTATGCAGAATCAAGAGTCTTGGTATATAGGATTCTGGCCAGCAGACAAATTCTGTGCTCACTCACTTTGGTGATTCTTTCTGGGGACTGGCACATCTGAGAAAGATCTTAGTCTCATGATATGTTCAATGTACTATATAACTAATTTTAAAAGGTAAGTGACAGTAGAGGTTAAAGTGTATGGGAGAGACGCTGTCCATACCAGAGTAGGATTAGGTCACAGTCAGCTTTGATGCTTTCTTTATTTAGGGAAATAGAAAAATGGAACATATATACATTTGCACAAAATTAGGACTTTGATACTTTGAATGTCTGAGTCTTGAATCTCCTAGTCAACTCCCTTAGTGTACAGACACAGAAACTGAGGCCCAGGGAAGCGAAAAGACTTCCATGAGGTTGCAGTTGGGATAGGACCTGTTGGATTTACAACCCTAGTCTCCTGATTGCCAATTCAGGGCTTTGGCTAGTCTACCTGCTGCTTCTTATTTCTCTGAATTTCATAATACAGGCACCTCTGAAATCATACTTTCTTTCTTTTTTTTTTTTTTTTTTCCGGGATGCGGGCCTCTCACTGTCGTGGCCTCTCCCGTTGCAGAGCACAGGCTCTGGACACGCAGGCGCAGCGGCCATGGCTCACGGGCCCAGCCGCTCCGTGGCATGTGGGATCTTCCCGGACCGGGGCACGAACCTGCGTCCCCTGCATCGGCAGGCGGACTCTCAACCACTGCGCCACCAGGGAAGCCCCTGAAATCATACTTTCTTTTGAAGAGATATTCAAAAGGAACTGTGGATCTTCCAGGACAGGTGTGTTTAGTCTGAGCATGGCAGGCCAGTACATTTCACACTGTGACATGCAAAAGATTTGTGAAAATGCAGATCCTGATGATCTGGGGCAGGGTGAGAGCGCATTGCTGTCCAGCTCTTGGAGGTACGGATGCAGCCACTCCATAAGTGCTGAGCTGCAAAACTGTGGCCAGCATCTTTCCTCCTTGCCTTTCCTTTCTCACTGATAGAACAGCCCTGGGGATTTCAGGAGCCCTTGTTTTTCGTGTTACCAGGTCACTGTGCTCCCTCAGCTAATCTGGATGTCTTTCACTACTTTGTCCTCACCCAGACCTGAGACTGTTAGAAACAGTCCCTAGAGACAGGCATCTTGAGCCGGAGGGTGTGATCTTTTGTCTAGTGACTTAGCACCATTTAACTTGCTTCCAACAAAACCTTTCACACATAAGCAACTTGCTCAAGTCTGATGGTTAAAAAAGTCTTTTTTTTTTTTCTCTCGCACAAGTGGCCTCCCAGCTGCAGCTCATTTCTCTCCTTCTGGGAATGCAGCTGGCGTGCTGCATGCTCACAACCATGGCCCGGCCCCTGGGGCTCAGCAGGTCTCTTTGTGCATTTCCCCACGGGTTGCTTCTGTCCTGCACTTCTTCTCCAGCTGCGTGTGATACCGGGATTCAGGTCTGAATGCCTCTGTGCACACTCTGAGTTGAGCAAACAGCTGAGCAACGACAGGGCAAGACCCTTCGAAGGCAGGCAAGCTTCAGTGGCACCCACTTCTCACTTCTCTGATGCTTGCCTGCCTCCGAGGTGCTCTGCCGTGGCTCTTTAAGTTGCTCTGTGAGCTTTTTTTCACTCTTTCTTACTATCAGCTTCAGCTGTTCTCAGGAGAGAAACAATTTAATCCAAAATATAACACACATTCACCAGACTTTTACTAAGGCCTTACTGTGTGAAACAGGGGTAGGGAGTCTGTAGAGTGATAGAGAAGGGGAGCTCTGGGGTCTGACTACCTAAATAATTAAATCATAGCTCTACACTTATTAAATATGGAACCTCCCCAAGTATTCGTTTTATCACCTGTAAAAATAATAATACCGCTTATACATGATAACAATCATAATACCTACCTCATGCGTTTGTTATGAGATTTTCCACGCAAAACATTTAGCTCCGTGCCTTAGCAAAGTGATCAATAAATGTTAGCCTCTAAAATTACGGTCCTGAACCCAAATCCAACGTGGCGGGGTGGTGGGGAGGTGTCCCACACCATCAGCCATTCTCCAGACACCAGCTGGGTGTCCTACAATTCAACTCAATTCCACCACAATCTACCCAGAGATAGCAGATTCCACTAGTGAAGTGCTCAGTCTCGCAAGACACTCTCCACTTCAGACACCAGTCACAAGCCCTGGTTGCTCCCTGTGCTTCTAACTGATTGGCTACAAATTGGAGGTTCCAACGACCCCCTCCAATTCAGGATGCCAATTGCAAATCCACGTTATTACCTGTACCTCTGACAGACTGGCTATAAATCAGAGGTTCCCGTGACCCCCTCCTTGGATTTGATTAATTTGCTAGAGTGGCTCACAGGACTCAGGAAGCCCATTTACTCGCTAGTTCACTGGTTTATTATAACAGGATATAACTAAAGAACAGCCAGATGGAAGAGATGCTTAGGGCAAGGTATGGGGAAAGGGTGAGGAGCTTCCACGCTCTGAGCGTGACTTTCTCCCCAAATCTCCACATGTTCACCAACCTGGAAGCTCTCCAAACCCTGTTTTGGGTTTTGTATGGAGGCTTCATTACACAGGCATGATTGATGAAACCACTGGCCATTGGTTATTGATTCAACATCCAGCCCTTCTCTTCTCCCAGGAGGTCAGAGGGTGGGACTGAAAGTTCCAACACTCTAATCACATGGTTGGTTTTCCCACCCAGTCACCTCATTAATATAACAAAAGACACCTTTATTGCTCTCATTAAAGGAAATTCCAAGGGCTTTAGGGGCTCTGTGTCAAAAATAGGGATGAAGATCAATATATTATTTTATTATAAATCACAATATCACAGCCTCTATTAAGATGACAATATTCCTGTCCTCAGAGAGTTTACAGAGTAATGGAAAGTTTGAAGAATAAGTACATCCATTACTACAATGCAAAAAGTCACAACTCAAGGAGTGAAAAGCAGTTTTTAGTGAGCCGCCTGAGGAGTTTAACATAAAGGTAAACCCTGCCCCAGAAATTAGCAAAGTACCCCTTCAGGCTAAGAATGGCTTTTACATTTTTTAATGGCTGACAAAAAATCAAGAGTAATGATATTTCCTGATCCCTTACAATTATGTAAAATTTAAATTTCACTGTCCATAAATAAAGTTTTATTGGAACACAGCCATGCTCATTCATTTAGGTAGCAGCTATAGCTTATTTTTGCCACAGTGACAGACTTGAGTGGTTGTGACCGAAACCTTATGGCTCAGAAAGCCAAAAATATTTACTACCTGGCCGTTTGCAAAAAAAGTTTGCTGATCTCTGGACTGCCCATTTAGGAGGATGCAAGAAAACTCTCCAGCCAACGAGGTAAGGATTGGTAAGAATTTGCTTACCTACTTTCACAAACAGAGTGATGAAGGGTGTGTGGGGTTTCAGCAGAAATGCAAGAAGGAAAGATGTCTGTGGAGGGCCAAATTGTAAGTGAGGTCACAGACTTTTGGAGTGAGGAGTGTGTTCAGTGTGCAGATCTACTTAGCTAAAGTAACGGGTGTGCTCATGAGAGAAGCAGGAAGGGCAGCCTGGGTCCATTCCATGAATTTCTCAAATGCTGAAGCAATGCGTATATTCTTAGCTTGCTAAACAGTGGAAATATTTAAAGATTTTTTTAGGGGGAGGGGGAGACCACATTATGATGAAACCATAACTCTATTTTAGCTTAGTCTCATACAATTATGTAGCATAGAGTGGAAGACAGACCAATTAAGAGAGCTTCTATAGTGTTAGCTTTCAGTGTCTGTTTTAAACCTTAAAATAAGGGAATAATGTTCCAAGGTGGAATTTCAGACATTTGGTAAAAGTAGAATCTTTGTCTATGTCTTTCCTGTACACCCACTCCGCTGCTGCCACCAGCTATGCCGTTATTACCTTGATTCTCCACAGTGATTTAAACCTTCTGTTGTATGTTTCTGGGCTGCACAGCCAGGCTGATGTGCACCCACTTACTAGAGGCTGCAGAGGTACCAGGCAGGTACCAGGGTTTGATATGACTTTTGCTATGACTTCAGCTTTGGGAGAAGCTAGGGAATTATTCTAACCTAGAGCCATCAAGTTGCCCCAACCAAAGGGAGAGATAGCTACTGAATAGCCCTGGGAATCTTTAATCTTAGTCTTGGGTCTAGTCCTGAGCTGACGTAGGAGTATCATTGATTTCCGATCAGTAAATCAGAATTGTGGGAAGAGTGGTTGCATCATCCTACCTTCCTGGAACTCTGGAGTTCAGGACAGGGCTTCCCCATGTTACTACACGTCTGTAAAGCCCCCCGTTGGAGTTTCACAGTGCCAGGCACGAACTTGGTGTTCTGTGTGGCTCTTTGGGTCATAGAGGGTTATGGCGCATCTCATAGTTGTCTCTGCATCAAGAAGAAAGGAAAGGAATTTTCATTGACTTTAAGACCTCAGAATCAGACTTAATACCTCCTTAATTTTACCCAATTACCCAGCCTAATTGTTCTGGCTCAAAGATCAGGTTATCATAAATCCTTGGAAGGTAAATTCATCTGGATTAATCCAGAAGTTGGAGAATCTGCTTACCTAGTTTCAAAAACAGATAAGAGGGAATTTTCTCTCTTTGATGGCTTCAAAGGGTGCAGTGTTTTCCCCCTGCAGAACCACAAACCTGGTTCTTTGTGCCATGATGAACACCGTCACTAAACTCCTGCAAGGAGCTGTGTGGCATAAATAGTATGATTTTTTTTTTTTTTTTTTTTTTTTTTTTTTGCGGTACGCGGGCCTCTCACGGTTGTGGCCTCTCCCGTTGCGGAGCACAGGCTCCGGACGCGCAGGCTCAGCGGCCATGGCTCACGGGCCCAGCCTTTCCGCGGCATGTGGGATCTTCCTGGACCGGGGCACGAACCCGTGTCCCCTGCATCGGCAAGCGGACTCTCAACCACTGCGCCACCAGGGAAGCCCAGTATGATATTTTTTGAGAATATAGTCAGAGCAACAAGTATGACGTCCATGGAACAGTTCTAGATAGATTTCCCTATCTGCCTCAGTACAATTGTGAGTCAAGTAACAGGGATGCTTGGTTTAAGAAAAAGGCAGTGTTTAATTCAGGAACTCTGGCTGGATTTACATCCTCAGCCTCGGGAATAAATCTTTACCACCTGCTCAGCCCCTTCCCTCTGATAAGCATAAGAGTGACTCCAGTTTATTCATCTGCTTTTCTCATTTAATTAGATAGTCATGATTCCTGACCTGAAGCCCCCCCCCACACTTCCCCCAGTATTGCTTTCTCTGCTCTCTTATATTTTCTTGCTCCTGCTTTCAGAATTAATAGCAAACCTGGTCTCTAGGCTGTTCTCAACGTCTCAAGTGTGAATCTTCCCTGTCAAGATCTTCACAAGGAAAATGAGTCACAGCATCGCCTGGGTGATGAGGTCATGATACCACAGTCCCTGCTTTGAAAATGTATTTGTACTTTTCTACTGTAAAGAGATTTTGACAGGGGAAGATGAAATTGGGGTGACAGCTCTGAAGCTGTCTTTTAGACACTGGTAACTAGCTCAGCCTTGGCAGGCACTGGCAGTGACAAAGTCATGCTCTGGATTCTCCCAGCCTGCACTCCACTTTTCACCCTGCCTGGGAGCCTGGAGAAAATGTCTACAGAGAGTAGACCAGCCCTGTCTTTCTAGGGTCATCTTACCTCACGTGCAACCTGAGTTCAAATCCTGGCTCTGCTACTTACTAGCTGTGTGATTTAGTTATTTAATGTCCCTGTGCCTAAGTCCCTTCACCTGTAAAATAATAGTACCCATTGCATAGCTTCACTAGAATTAAATTTAATAATCTATTTGTAGTTGGCACATAGTACTATATAATTTTCCAATTTATTATTAGAATTATTTTCTGCAAGGATCTGAGGGTACTTTATAGTACCTTTAAAGAGGTTTTTTTTAGGAGAGCATTTATTATTTTTATGAAATATGCGTAGTCCTGAAAAATTCCTCCATAAGCTATCAGAGATAGAAAACCATAAAATATTTATCAAATAATGCACCCAATCCCTAGTCTCCAGAAGGCAGCAATTTTCACTTCACTTGTATTGTCTTCTTCTAGGCAATTATTTGTTGAGTTCTTAAATACCAGGCATTATAAAAATACTATTTTCTTTCATCCTCAAGAAATTCTGCACAGTAAGTATTAGTATCCCAGTATGAGGGATGAAGAAGCTGAATTCTAAAGAAATTAAGAAATTTAGGAAGACATATGGGAACATATGTTTATGTATGACTGATTCACTTTGTTGTAAAGCAGAAACTAACACACCATTGTAAAGCAATTATACCCCAATAAAGATGTTAAAAAAAAAAAAAGAAATTTATTCCAGGTCACACATTTGAGCCATGGCTGAACCAGAATTTGAACTCAAATTGAGCCAAAAGTTATGCCAAACCGTGTAATCAATGAATGTCAGTGCCCGATGACTTAGAGAGAATTTGATGCCAAAAACAAAGGGAGAGGCAAGAAAAGAAGAATGACAAGAATAACAACATTAGCAAATTTAGACTCAGGTATGATTTACAGATTTTTCTAGGGTTTTGTGTATTTGCCCTTCAACTATCCAACAGCTTGGGGAATCGAAATCCAGTTAAAATGGAAATAAGTCTATTTTTCTTGAAACTGTACACCATTTACCTGACATCCTCACCTCTTTCCACCAAAAACATTCAATTGTTCTTTCCACGCATGGAAGAATAAAACAACATATCTTGTAGAATCAGAAAGAAAACATAGCTGCTCTTTTTTTTCTTTAGATTTCTCAGGTACTGTTCTAAATGTGCAATCACTTACCTGGTGATTGATACAGACCATTAAGCCATCTGCAAACTATTGTTGACAGACAGCAATGTCTCTGCAAAATCATCCCACCTCCTAGATATAAGCGTGTTGTACAAAGAAATATGCTTGCTGTGCCAGTGCAATTCCAAGAAAAATCACCTAGTTCCCCTTTTCAAACCTGTTCCTGCCCCTCATTCCCCCTATATAGAGTCTCTGGAGCCGCCTCTGTTATAAGATCAGAAATATAGACCAATTCTGTTCATTAAAAAGTAATTCAAGGGCTTCCCTGGTGGCGCAGTGGTTGAGAGTCCGCCTGCCGATGCAGGGGACGCTGGTTCGTTCCCCGGTCCGGGAGGATCCCACATGCTGCGGAGCGACTGGGCCCGTGAGCCATGGCCACTGAGCCTGCGCGTCCGGAGCCTGTGCTCCGCAACGGGAGAGGCCACAGCAGTGAGAGGCCTGCGTACCGCAAAAAAAAAAAAAAAGGTAATTCAACTAGTCTCAGTACTGATATTAGGATTGCTACATATTCGGTGACACTTTTTTCTTTTTTCTTTTTCTGAGTGTTTAGTGTTCAATTCTTAGACTGAATTCTCTGTTAGGTTCCTTAAAATGTAGGGAGATTGGAGGCCTAGGTTTAAGACCTGTTCTAGCATTTGTGGGGCTTTCCGTCAATCCGGGATTTGGTTTCTTCATTTTACAAAGGGGACAGCACACTTGCTCAGCCTACTTCATTGTAATTCCTCGAGGAACTTTTTTATGAGGTGGAAAGTACTTCATAACCTGGAATATAAAAATTCAAGTTACTGTCATTTTTTTTAAAGCAAATGGCGTCTTGAGTTCTCCATCTCTCATCAGCTAGGCTTCATGATGACGTGCGCTCTGATGACATGTTATGCACCCCCCTGCATATTACGTACACTGCCACTCAGAGGGGCTTCACTAACTAGCCAATGGGGGTACACTGGGTAGAGCTGGAAATCCCAAATCTCTATGTCCCTCTTTCCTCAGGGCCACATGCTCCTAAGCTAATTCCCCACAAAGTGTCTGGCATCTGCATCCACAGCTTTTACCAATGATGTGTAAATAGAGGAGCTCTCAGAACCTGCAGGGCAGTTGTTTTCTTGAATGTGGAGGGGATATACCCAGATGGTGAGATAGAAATATGACATAGTAGCTATATGAGATTTTTTTTTGTGGGATGACGGATGTCAGGTAAAAGGTATATATTTTGAGAACGAACAGACTTCTAGTCTAAGTGAATTTCCATCACCAAGTTGCTGGACCAGGTAGAGGTTTAGACATGGATAAGATTAGAGAGGGTTGGTGTGTGTTAGGTGGTAGAAGAGTGGGATTTATCCTTGACAATGTAAACAGATCTGCCCCCTTCCCAAGGATAGGAAAGAACTAGATTGAGTATGTGGCATACTTTAGATGGTTTTTTGCTTATCTCTCTGAGGATGAATAAGTTCTCGTGGACTCAGTAATGGTAATGTAGAAATTACTCTGAGATGAGAGTGATGATGACAATGATTATGATGAGAAAATTAGCTGTCCCTGTTTGAGCACAGTCAGGGACTGTGCTAAGTACTATATATACATTAACTCATATAATCCTCACAACAATCCAGTGAGATCGCCCTGTTACTCCCCCATCTTACAGATAAAGAAACTGAAGTTATCTTGCCCAAGGTCAAGAGCTGGTAATTAAGTGGCAGAGCAGTGATTTGAACCTATACATATCTAACTCTACAGCCCATGTTCTTACCCACCAGGGAATATTGGCGTCCTACAATCTATTTTAAAAAGCACTAAACAAGGAGTGGGCTTGAGGGCAGGCCTGGTCTTTAGAAGCTGGATCACACTGAGCTCCTTTCTGTTTCCTAATTTACCTCGATTATAAAACAGGCACAGTGATGTGTTCCTCACATGGTTATGATGAGAACTGAACTGAAATACTAACTTATATGTGGTATACTCATTATAAAAGTAAGAGGCGGGGGCTTCCCTGGTGGCGCAGTGGTTGAGAGTCCGCCTGCCGATGCAGGGGACGCGTGTTCGTGCCCCGGTCCGGGAAGATCCCACATGCTGCGGAGCGGCTGGGCCCGTGAGCCACGGCCGCTGAGCCTGCGCGCCCGGAGCCTGTGCTCCGCAACGGGAGAGGCCACAACAGTGAGAGGCCCGCGTACCGCAAAAAAAAAAAAAAAAAAAAAGTAAGAGAGAGGGATATGGCTGCTGGAGAACAGTTTGACGAAGGCCCAGAGCATTAGTTTCCCAGAGAGAAGCACTGATACCCAGCCAGTTGGCTGTGTACTGCCCATTTACATGCTCTCTGATCACTAACATAACACGGCACATAGTTACTTAACAGCAGCTCCAAATAACTATTTCTGGAGCATCAGCCACGTGCCAGCACTGTTTTAGCCACCAAGGCTTTGAGGATTGTACAAAACCGACAAGGTCCTGCTTCCAGAGAGTTTGTAGTCCAGGGGAAGAGTCCGTTAAAAATGGAATACAAATATAAGTCAGGAGAATATGAGCACAGAGAAGGAGAAACAAGATAAACAGACCAACAGTGACAATATTTGGAGAAAGGCATATAGTAGAGCGGATGAGGAATGTCTCTCTCACTCACTTGTTCACTGAACAAAATGTATCAGGTACTGCTGACTTAGAATGTAATAAATTACATTTCATAATGAAAAAGGTTTAAATAAGAAAAAATAAATCAATAATCACTATTCAGTAGAGCAGGAAGAAATAGCAATTTAATTAAATATTTATCTCATCATGTTTTATATTCCTGAACACCCAACCAGAGACATTTTGTGGCATCATACCTGAAAGGAAGGCAGTTTTTGGCAGAGTTACCTGGGCCTTCTCTTCCTGCTGGTTGGCTCTGAGCACCTTCTCCAGCAGCTCTCGGGAATGCTCAATGCTGGGTGGAATTCCCCTGTGATGGTGGTACAATGGGCTGTCTGCTGGTTAAGCAGCTTTTCTATCTTTTCCCAGATGTACTGGCTGCCTGCTCTTCTCTTGTCTTTCCCCAGTTGTTAGCAAAAGCCTCACAGTCCCTCTCATAGTCTGGTGTGTGAGTCCAGCCTCTTCAGCAGCCTGATAGGGAGTCCCTCTATCTTGTTCCCAGCTCAGTGGCCACTGTAGGCACCCAGACCTCTCCCAGAGCAAGGTTCAGTATCCCCTCACCTTGCCCACCTCTCCCTCCTTCCAGTGTGCCACTTAAGAGGTAGTGAACGACTTGTTGAGGTAGTGAACACTGGTAACCGTAGTGAACACTAGCAGAGGTAGTGAACTACAATCAGCAACTCGCATCAGGGGGTCTGCTTTTGCTGCTCAACGGTCGAGCCCCTTCCTTTCAGAGTTGACTCTCAGCAGGTATTTGCTTAGGCATCACTGACTTTGACCCTTTGTTCAGTTAGGTGACTTATATCTCTGTTTGCCATACCTAAAGCTTTTCTGAAAGAGTTTAGTTAAATTATTCTGTCTAGCATGAGTCCTGAGAGATAGACCAGCATAAGTATGTGCCTCATCTCATAAGTATGTGCATCTCCCCAGCCCCCATCTGAGGAAGAGGGGCTTCCTTCCTTGAATATCTAAGGGACTAGTCATCTCCAGCCTACAACCTTAGGACATGGGGCTCATTATACAGATCAACTCTAAACAGAGGGAAGGAGAGAGTCTCCAACAATCCTCTATGAATATTTTCACCTCTTTAACTTATGAAGAAGCAGAGATATATATTTGAAAAATAATTTGATTGCTATGATTCCAGACAACGCATGGAGAAAATGAATGTCAGTTGTTATATCTTAGATTTATTTCCAAGTGCTTTTAAAATTATTATTATCAATGTCATTTTGTGCCTTCTCTCCTTGTCTGACTCCTGTACCTTTATTTCCATAATTGGCTTCTTTGTTCAACCTCACTGCATGAAGTCAGTTCCTCAGTTATGTGTTGGGGAAACATATACCTGTCTTAGACAGATGCTCTTGAAGTCCATCACTGGGAAATGAAGGGTATTAAAAGTTGACAAAATGGAATCCCATATTAATTTGCCTATCATCATCTTTCTGAAATGGCACTAATTGAGAGGTTCAAATTTTGGATTCATTCAACAAATATTAATTGAGCATCTGCTATATGCCAGACACCATTCTAGAAATTGGAGATTCAGCTATGAATGAAATAGACAAAGTGTTTCATTTGCTGACTTCTGTCTGTTAGAAGGTGCCAATGATAATATGCCCTTTGCCTCATCTCCATCTTTGTGGACAGCTAGAGTTCTACATATACAAAATAAAATAAAAGATAAGTCTTTTGAATGGAAACTGAGTTCTCCGCCAGTAGTACTTTATACTGGGTTGAATATGCCACTTCATATTCTTTAGGAAGTAGCTGGACTGTACATGTTAAATAAATAATATATGAAAGTGAGCTGAAGACCCATCTTTTGATCACCAGCTATTTTCTGAAAAGTTCACATTACTATTCCAGTTTCCAATGTGGGATATTTGGTTTTCTATATAGTCAGCCAATCAATGAGCATTTCTTGCCCACTTAATTAGGACTGTGGAGCTGCAGCGTTATGCTGCACACTTCATCTGAAGGGGAAAAGAGAATCCCCTCGCTACCACTGTGCCAGGATTTGCAAAGTCACTCTTGATGTCTCACGTTCCCCTGGAGAATTGCTCAGTTGTCATATGTCAGTGCTCCCACCTGCCCAGGAACTAAAAGAAGACTCTTCACTGGACTGAAAATCAGAGTTTAAAAAAATGGTGGCCATTGCTGGCAAATGCACAACTGTTTCATTATACCTACTTGCATCCTGCCCCCCAACCCCTCACTCTCTTAGTTGGATTTTCAAACCACATTGAGTGTTAAGGGACCCCTGTATCCCAGCTGTGCCTTTTAAATGACACCTTCTTCCCTAGAACTGCCCAGAAACCTGAAGACACTTCCGCTACAGAACTGGAGAAGGTTTGCGCATCCTCCTTTGGCTCCTCCATAAGGGGCAGTTCTCTGGACTTCTGATCTTTGACTAGATTCAAAGCAGGTACAGAAGCTCCACTGGGAGCTTCTTTAATACTTGGACATTTCTCCTAAAGTATATGCTTTCAACTGTGCTCAAAGCCAACTAAGCTGAAAAATAGAGTGAAATTTTCTTATGTGAATTTCACCTCACTAAATTATTAATAAAAACTAGAGTGAGCCATAAGTAGGTATTTGTTAGATTTGTACATATCCACCCACACTTTATTCTGGTTCTGATATCCCTGGCCTTTCAATTTTGCTTCTCGGAAATATCTTTTGCTCAATCAAATTGAAAATATTTTGGTTTACTAAAGATGTTCTTAGAAAGAAGAACTGGTGCACACTAATGATTTTTAAAAGCATTTAAAATTCAATCCTGTTTCAGAGAAAATTTGAAGTATTATCATCGTAGTGTTTAGAGCTAGCAGAAGTAGATTCAGGGCCACATTTTTCTGTGCTTGGGAGGTTGAAGTAGTCCTATGATAATTAGAAATAGTTAAATGAATTGAAGTGTCCCAGATGAATGGATGACGCTATTTTAAGTCCTGAAAGTTAGGCATTTATAGATTTTTTTGCCTAAAGCTCTTTTGGAACATAATAAATGCAAATTTTGGACATCTTAGACTGAACCCTAATTTGTTCACTCTCTCCTCCCCCAAGAGGAAAAGGAAACTATTAACCAGAGCAACAATGTTGGGTATGAAATAGTACTTCTTACATTTGGCTTTCTTATCTGTGATTCTTAAATGTTGATGAAAAGTATTGCCCTTTCACCTAATGGACTTTAAAATTTGACCAGATCCCAGCAACTTAGTAGAATGGTACCCTTCATCTTCTTCAAACCAATATTCATCCAAGGTTTTAGCCTTGGTTGAACAGTTAACATTTCCCATACTTTGTTTCCTTTAAGACTTCATAAATTACAGAGTTCCTGAACAAATTAATCAGTAAAAATTCTAAACTATAGCAATGAAGATTCCTGGAAAAAAAAAGTATGGCAACTAATAATGATCCTCTTCCTACACGTAAGGAACTGCATTGGCATGTCCACATTAGTTAATTCATGGATAGCAACAATTCCATGTAAAAATGAAAGACTTTTATCAGAGCTCAGCACAAAGCTTGTTTGTGGCAACGCTGAGTTTAAAAAATAAATCTATTTTTATGAGACTATGAACTAACTCTTTTTAGCCATTAAGTACCAGAATCCCCTTTTTTCTGGACTTCCTCCATCTCTAACTGACATATTTAGACTATTGGCCTTGCTTTATAGACAGGTGTAATGTCGGGTGTCTCCTTGAATTCCTGGGGAATTATTGATTGTTAAATACTATGAGCTTATTTTTTTTAAGTGTATTTTAAAAAGAGTCCTGTGTGGATAGATACAGTCTCTGTCTGCTCACTAGTGTGTCTGTGGTACCAGCATAGGCACTCAGTATTGCTAAATGAATGGATGAATCAGGATGTTGACATGATGCTTTATGCACAATCGGCTACAAGAAAGACTAAGTTGTTCTGGGTCACGGGTGCAATAAAATTGGACTTGGGGTTGGGTGGGAGGGGAGAAGACCTGAGTTCAAATACAAGTGGGGCCACCGACTGATTCACTCATGCTATCAAGTGAAACAAGTGACAACTTTTCAGGGCACAGTTTTTCCCTTTTAGAAGCTGAAAGGGTTGTGCTGAATGTAGTGAGTAATCTCCAGTTTCTCTGGGCTCACATGCTCTTTGTTTTAGGCAAGCTCTTCTATTTCCAGTTGGGAAGAGGTCTATGTAGCCTGACATCTTGGGGTTCCCCCACAGCCAGTCTTGGGAAATGTTCTCTTTATTATTGTCACCTCTCTCAGCAAAATACACTCCCAATGCAATTACCTCTAGCACTGTGAAAGGAATTTTACCAGAAAATAACCTATAGTTTAAGCCATATTTATGGAATTAATTACAGGTACAAAAGAAAGACAAACACATCCAGAATTGTCTGGCCTAAGACCCAGTTTTAACTTAAAATATTCTTATTTCTGGATGCCTCTGTTCAATCACCTCATCTTAGGCTGGTTTCCTCCCTCCCTTCCCTTCCTTCCCACTCCCCTTCTCCCCTTCCTTCCTTCTCTTCCCTTCTCGTCCCCTTCCCTCTTTGTCTCTGTCTCTTTCCCTCTGACTATCTGTACAATTTGTATTAGTTGTCTATTTCCAACCAATTTCTAAAATCCAGTTCCCCTAAATCTCTAATAATATTAAGTGGCCCAGCAATTCCTCCTGGAGAAGCTGCATGCCTGTGGGGGTACTTTGACCACCTACTTGGGTATCCAGCTCTTGCAGGATTGTCTCACTTCTCTCCTAACTATGGTTTTTCACATTCTCTCCCTTCCTGCCCACACCTTTCTGTCTTGTGTCCCTTATACTCTTGGATTTTTCAGGTGAGACTGATCCCACAATCTTGGCACCCAAGTCTAGTCTGAGCCTTTCTAAATAGTCATTTCAACATAGAGGCTGTGCACAGAAGCTTAAGTCCTGATCACGTGGAAAGTTACAGTGGCAGATGATCTGAGAAATTGAGAGAGAGAGAGCGAGAGCGAGCGAGAGAGAGAGAGAGAGAGAGAGAGAGAGAGAGAGAGAGAGATTGGAGTTGGAGGTGTAAAGAACTTAGAGGGGCTCTTCCTTTATCCTTGTAAAGTATCTTCTTTATGTCATTCAGACTCTTGGCTTCCTTCTTTTTATGTTTTCTAGCGTTTTAAGTTTCATCTCCTTTTCTCTGTGTTCTTAAAGAGAAAAGGGTGATGTAGCTTTCTTGAGTCACCAGAGGGTTTTTTCCTGTCCACTTGCCTACTCTGAAAGAATTGGTTTGTTTACCTTCACAAGGAGCAGTATTTGTATTAAAGAACCACTGCGCATCAAGGCCCAAGTACAGATGTCCTATCATGGAAGATGGTGCCTCATTCAGAAAATGCAAGATAGAGTAAAATAAATTAACAACATCTTGGCTGCATGCTCCATTCACAACTATTAATTTAAGAGGGTTATGCTGCCACCTCTGAGCAGAGAGCTCCTGGCAGGGACAGCTGCTCCCGTGCCCCAGATCGTGTTGTGTGCATCCCAATAGGAGTCATCGAGAGCAGTAGGAGAGCGGGAAGGTGGTAGTGCATCAGAGCACTGAGCGGTGTGGCAGCATGGCACTGGGAAGAGGCAGCAGAATGGGCCCTTCCAAAGTGCTTTCATGCACTCCTTCACTTTTTGTATGGATACGTACACCATTAACTGAGGAAGAAGAGAAACTTGCCTTGAGTTTTACTGGAAATTTATTAATCCTGCTTTTACTCTCACATGCAGCTTATTTTCAAAAATACCTTTGTATACTCACTAGCATGTTGATGGACCTAAGCAATACAGGCCCATATGCTTGTCCAAAGAATGTCAGACAGGTCTACATCATGATGAACAGGATCTGGGTCCCTCAGGCAGAGCTTGTATGACAGGTGGAAAGCATGCCTTGTGTTGGCCTGCTGTGACTTGCATCCTAAACTGGAGCAAAAGCCAAGGTCAGGCCAAGGTCGAGACTGGGGCCAAGCAGAGGACTTGGTACATGAGAAGCATTCTTTAATTATTGGTCTTTTGCTGCATTGTTCACTGCTGTATTTCCCTATTGCTAAGACAGTGTTCTCAGAAGTTAACCAGACTTATTGTTGCAATATATACAAATGTTGAATTGCTGTGTTGTATACCTGAAACTAATATAATGGCTATATGGGGACTATAAGTGACCACACTGGGGCACCATAGTGGGCAACGGAGCTATATAGAATTCTGAGTACTTGCCTAGGCATTTCTTTTCATGACTATACCTTCTATTCCTATCCTGTGATTTAATTTCCATGTGGAAAAAAGTTATTTGCAGCCCATGTTACGTTGTAACATGATCAAATGGTAAAAATTTTGTATTCTAGTCTCTTGCCTTCAGTGCTAGGATGGCTCTGTTGATGATAATATAAAACTAATTTTAAGTTTAAATTGCTTTGGGAATAAGAAATTGTGATTTAGTGAATATATGCCACTCTTTCGAAAGCGGAAGCAGTGTTTTCCACTCTTTTTTTAAAACTCAAGAATAACGACCATTTTCTGAATTCAAATTTTGAAGGCCTGGTATGTTCATTACTGATGTTGGACCACATACAGAGGAAAGCAGACGTCATTTTGTGACCAGCATTCTGACTTGTCACATCCTGAACAAACCCCTCAAAGCCCTGGAACTCATCTGCATTTTGCACAAGACCCTGATGGAATTTGCTGTTTAAACCTGAACCATATTCTTTGCCCCGAACCTACTGGTTTCCTGATGAGACCTGAAATCTTGGGGAAACAAATAGGCTTTTCCACAGTATTTTTTTAAATCATAAGTTTTTCACAGGGACCCTCTCAGAAACCCTGGAAAACCAATATCTTTCAGAGGTCACTGATGAAAACCTAGGCTGGGTGGACTTGAGTTGTCAAAGTACATCCACAAAAAGGCTGATTTAAGTTTAGCAAAGGAGAGACATTGAGTTGGGGGAAGAAAGACATATAAAATAATGCCAGTGATTCTGGAAGGCCAGAAGGACATTAATTTTCCCAGAAACTAATGTGTTCTCTCCTAAATTCTTCATCAGAAAGAGAGGGGGCTTGGTGTGAATTTCCAGGGTATTGCTGATTTCTTAACTCCAAGTATGGAGCCTGGCACAGAATAAGTCATTCAGTATGCATTTATTGAATGCTGTGATTTGAAGGAAAAGAACATTGCTCCATCTCTCCTTTTTTCCCCCCCTTTTCTCCATAAAGGTTGAAAAAAATGATGAGGACCAAAAGATTGAACAAGATGGCATCAAACCAGAAGATAAAGCTCATAAGGCCGCGACCAAAATTCAGGCTAGCTTCCGTGGACACATAACGAGGAAAAAGCTCAAAGGAGAGAAGAAGGGTGATGCCCCAGCCGCTGAGGCGGAGGCGAATGAGAAGGATGAAGCCCCCGTCGCTGAGGGTGCGGAGAAGAAGGAGGGAGAAGGTTCCACTCCCGCTGAAGCGGCCCCAGCCGCCGGCCCCAAGCCGGAAGAGACCGGCAAAGCGGGCGAAACTCCTTCCGAGGAGAAGAAGGGGGAGGGCGCCCCCGAGGCTGCCACAGAGCAGGCAGCGCCCCAGGCTCCTGCCCCCTCGGAGGAGAAGGCCGGCTCTGCTGAGACAGAAAGTGCCACTAAAGCTTCCACTGACAACTCGCCGTCCTCCAAGGCCGAAGACGCGCCAGCCAAGGAGGAGCCTAAACAAGCCGACGTGCCTGCTGCTGTCACTGCTGCTGCTGCCGCCACCACCCCTGCTGCAGAGGATGCTGCTGCCAAGGCAACAGCCCAGCCTCCATCGGAGACTGCGGAGAGCAGCCAAGCGGAGGAGAAGATAGGTGAGCGACCTCCAGGGTCAGACGCCATGGGGGGCCAGGCCACCTGTACTTGGGGGCCTATGTGGAAGCCCAGGCCCCCTGTGCCTTCGAGGGAGAGGGGACATTTCTAGAAGGTGTATTCAGGAAATCAAGGGAAGCTGCGCTGAGTTCCCCAAAGTGGCAGGGCTGAGAGCTAACTCTGGCCACTACGTTCCCAAGTATCTCCAAGCCTGAGAAAGAACTTGGGCAGGTTCGTGTAGCAGCCGGTACTAGACAGGTCTGACAATTACCTTGTTAACTGGATTGGCGTAAAGAGTAAAACTAGATAATCCTGGTTGAAAAAAGTGGGCTGGATAGACTTAGTTTAATAAGTAATTACTGAGGCTACGTATATTTTATGGATGGGAATTAGCTAATGTGATTATTTAGCTCTGGGAAGTGCCTGGTGTAAATGCAGCCAACTCCCTCTTGATTCAGATGATGTAGTTTGTGAATTACCAGCAGCTAAAACATACTCTCAGACCACCTATTCCTAGCCCACAATGTGTTTCTGGGCGTTCTCCCCCATCAGTTGGTGAGCAGTGTGCGTATGTGTATGTACGCTCAGAGAATGTTAATTGTAACATTAATCGGGGTCAGACTAATCAGGAAAATAAGTCTGTTGATGTTGCCAAAAACAAAAGAAAAACCCCAAATATAGAACACATTGTGAAGTCAAACATAAATTATCATTTTATTATCAAAGACACTACTTTCTACCATACACATACATAATTGAGGGTTGACTGTGATTTTAAAAAGTTACTAGATTCTCTTTGGTTTAGAGCTCTAACCTGGAGTGTTTTCACTATTATTGCCCAAAGAGCCTGTGCAGAATTGGAATAGAGCATTCACAGTACAAGATAAATTTAAGGGAACTTTACCCCTCAGCACTAGATCTGTCCCTCCACCCCAACCCATCCATAGTGGTGAAGGAGGCCAATGGTCTCCAAGGTCTTTCTCTAGCCTAGTGTGACCCATGAATACCTTTCAGCCCCAAACATTAAAAATAAAGTTGCTTCTGTGCCAGTTGAAAAGGTTGGGTTTACTCCTTTAGAATTTAGTGATTTAACCCACTATGTGTCCAAGGACCCAAATTTGGGCACACACCCACACTGTGCCCTTGGGAAAACACCTACACCATGAGGATGCTCTGGGAAATGCCTTGCTATCTGACCATTAGATTGAGAAAGTAATCATTGAATATTTGCCATGATATCCATCTCTCCACATTAGATACTGCAGGATAGTGGAAGATTATTCTAGATATTTTCTGGTCTACTTCTTTCATTTTACCCCCCAAATTCTGTGAGTAAACAGCCAGATTATATTAACTATTATTGTTATTAGCATTATCTAACCTCAGATAAAGCACACACCTCTTTCTACCAGTGGCTCATCTTAAATCTTTATTCTAACTATATACCTGCCCCAGGGGCCAGACCTTGAGGTTAAGAAGATGGGAATATTTCCCTGGAAAAGGTAAGGCATGTGATAAGAATGGTTTTGGTTTTAATTTACTCAGCAAAACAAACCTTGTTAACTACTCTTCTTTAGGTTTAAGTTCCAGCCTTAGATACAATGGCTAGAAATCACTTTGCATATGACCGACTACCTATTGGTAATTTTCATAAATCTTAGAAATTAATCATGATTTTAAATATAGAAAATATTTGACATTACTCAGATCATATTTTTAAACTGGGATTTCTGAAATTGTAAGTAGAGACAGAAAGACATAATGTGATTTTAGGTATATGCTCATGATTTGGAGTAATAGAAAGGAAGACTGCTTGAATCAATGGAAAGTCTAAAAATAATATATTTTAAAGGAAATTCAGTTTTATTATTTTTCAAGTTATGATAATTCCAATGAATCAATGAACTATTTTATGTAGTACATGCTCAATAAATGTCAAGTGATGAATGAATGAAAATTGGACAGATTCAATTTATAGATAATAATTTGTTTACTCATTCATATATTCTTTGTGCAGCCTTGCTTACTCCATTCACTTATTTAATTAAGAATGTGTCTGGTCAGTAAAAGCAATAGGGATCATGCTCTGTCCTAAATCTTACAATTTCTGACTAAAAAATGCCTCAGTTAGTCTGAGCTTAATATGTACATTGAAAGGTAATTGAAAAGTGTAAATGAAGTTCAACTTGAAGGTAATCACAAAGGGCAATTTATTTTACATTGTTTCTGAGCTTTGGGTAGGTACTGCCCTCTTGGTTAGATCTTGAAATGCTGCCTATAGCTTCTTTCTGGACCGATGTATCTATTAGCCTTGCCTGCTGTAGGTGACAAGCACAAATTACCCAAATATGATGAGTCTTATGGAATCACAGAAGCTACAGGTGACAAGGAGATTTGTCACAGCATAGCAAGCCCAAATTCCCATGGGCCCTGTACCACATTTTCGTCTATCTCGTATTGGATTTCATTCTAATCCTGGTTAAAAGAACAATATTCCCAGTTGAGCACTACTGTTTGGGAATGGACGGCTACCCTGGGTGGCTTTAGGATTCTGTGACTGCCTGGAGGGGTGTAGAGACAGTCTGATACGGTGGAGTAGGATTGGGGGGCAGAACAAGCCAAAAGAGAGATTCAAGACAAAAATTGCTGTCAGTAAGAGGGTCAGAATTTTGGACCACTCTGATCACTACTTTAATACAAACAGGAATTCTTTCTAAATTATAAATGTTTTCTTTATTTTACTTCCTTTACTATTAGTGGGTTTATTACAGGTGGATGCCACTTGCATTAGGACATTTGGAACTTTTTTTTTCATTTTTTTTTTTAATCCTCCAACTATATCTTCCTGTCTCTGCTTTGCCACTCTGTTTGCACATCTCTGCATATGTCTATGGCCAAAAAACTTCCGTGCATTTCTGATGATGATTCCTTTATAGGAGGAGAAGTGTTTGTGGTATCTTTAGG
Organism: Lagenorhynchus albirostris; assembly: GCF_949774975.1. Taxonomy (NCBI): domain Eukaryota; kingdom Metazoa; phylum Chordata; class Mammalia; order Artiodactyla; family Delphinidae; genus Lagenorhynchus; species Lagenorhynchus albirostris. The sequence goes on along the minus strand of NC_083099.1, from coordinate 83,955,493 downwards.
GTACTGCCTCCTTTCAGCCATGAGGAGAGGACTTTCAAGCCTCTTTGAATGATAATGTCTTTGGTATCTCCTGCTGGACAGTGCTCATTGGACTCACGGTAGAAGAATTCTCTGCTATGTCTCTTCTTCTCCATGATAACCCGCTGACTTTCCCTAGTAGAGGACTCCAAAACTTCTGCTCTGGCTATATTCAGTGATGTCGTATTACCAAGGGAACACATCCCGGAGGCTAGAAATCAGAGATGTTGACTGGGTAGCTCTCACAGGGCACTTGACTAGCACTAGTAGAAAGTGTAACTGGGTTATCCTAGATTTTCTGTATGTTGATTTTGGCTGCATTTTATTTTCGTGGTCTCTTTACCCTTTTCTAACTGAGGCCATCAATAATGATCCAGGAAAGAGAGGAGTTCTATTCATCATTCCTCTGAATAGAAACTCAGTATCTTTCTACCTCTCTTCCTTCTTTTTCTTCCTCCTTCTTCTTCCCTCCCTCCCTCTCTTCCTCTCTCCCTTTGTTCTTTCCTTTTTCCCTTTCATTTATATTAGCTTTCTACCATGCTAGGCATTAGCGTCACAAAGATGCATTAGTGATGGTCGCTGATCTTAAGGAGTTCTGATTTGGTAGTAGGCGTGGGATGAAATTCAGGGAGTGGTTTTGAAAACTATCACAGTAATAATCTCAACTCAGTTAAATTCTACAAAAAGATATGGAGTATCTTTATATGCCAATATACTGTGGGACAAAATATGGATGAGACAGTGCTTCTGCAGTTTGCTACATGCTAAAAAGGTTTTATGTAATGTGTGCCTCTATAGCCAAATTATTAGCAAAAGAATAATGCAAATTTTATAGTTTCTGGAAAGATAATTATGTGTAAAAAAATGAAATACCCAACCCACATTTTTGGAGTTGGAGAAATTCTTTACTTTCCCCAGAACAAAATGTTCCAAAGGCCCAAGATAACCATCCATGATATTCTTAGCTCTCCAGAGGATAGACCCACTTCCACCACACTCCGTGTTACATGTGAGATTAACCAAGGATATTTACACTTATTTGACACAGTGCCTCAGAAGCAGTTTTGATTTGATATGTGGTTTCAACCACTTCCCAAGTTTATACACAATTCATAAAGAGTGAAAATTTGGGGTGTGAAAGTCCATAAATGCTATCTATAAAACAGGAGCACCCTGTCAGCTACTCAGTAGCATGCTGCTTAAATACTGTTGATTAGTAAGCTTTTATAGAGCACTTTTATATTGCTCTAGTAATCATTTTTATTGGCTTTTCTTGAAAACACTCCAGTGACATTTGATAATATTTTTCTTTCTGCTTTTACATTCTGAGAACAGGGGCAAAGTAAATGAATATTCTGCCCACAGACACAGTGACAAAGTAGGGGTCAAACTGATAGACCCCCTAAATCCTCACCTTAATCTTGGCCTTGCAGTTCTTTACCTCTCTTTTAAGGTGCTATGTTTTATCTCAATTCCTGCGTTTTCTCTATCTTAGCAGTTGTGAAAATTTCTGATTATTGTCAGGAAATACTAGCCAGGTCCTAGGACATTCTGTGCCCTCCATGCCCAGTAAGATATAGCAAGGAAAGAATGCTGGAGACCAGGAGTATAGCCTCAATAATTTTACTAATGAGATGTGTGATATGAGGCAAGTCATTGCTTCTCTCTGGGCTTCAGTTGTCTCTTCATTAAGAGAAGGGGTTAAGGTAGTTGGTTTTTAAGGTTTAAAATATATAGTTTCTACTGAGCCTGCGCTCTAGAGCTCACGTGCCACAACTACTGAAGCCTGCACGCCTAGAGCCCGTGCTTCTCAACAAGAGAAGACACCGCACCGCAACGAATAGTAACCCCCGCTCGCCGCAACCAGAGAAAGCCCGCACGCAGCAACAAAGACCCAATGCAGCCAAAAATAAAAAATTTAAGAAATAAACTTTAAAAAAAAGATCAGCCAAGTAAATAAATAATAAAATATATAGTTTCTATAACAGGTAGCACTTAATGAGCATTTATGAAGTGTCAGACCCGGTGCTAAGTGCTATGTGGGGATTATCCTATTTAATCATCAGAACCATTCTGTGGTGTAAGTGCTTCAATTTCCCCTTCCACTTTTACAGATGTGGAAACTGAGGTTAAGAGACATTGAGGCACCTCATCAGCATCAACAGCTGGCAAGTAGCTAAACCATGAGCTGAACCCCGGCAGCTTGATTGCCGAGGTCATACATTGAACCCTGACACCCAGGGAGAAATGAAGACGAGAGGAATGTCTAAGAACCCAGGCATCGTGTCCTAATCTAAGACCATGCCCCTCATTTGTATAATTGGATACTCCAGACTCTTGTCTGGGAATCATTAATGATTGCATTTATAGGCAGGTATCCAGTAACTAACCACACTCCTTGGTCATAACTTTCTCACAGCTCCGTCACCCCAGAGTTATTGGGGGTATTAAACTGGTTTTGAGTCTTGAGTTTTTAGTTTGAAAATCCTTCAAGTACTGTTTGATTAGGCCCCAGAGAGCTGTAAGATCAGTTAAAATTGATTGTTCTTAACAGGAGTACTGCTGACTCCATTAAACATGCCAGAGCTGAAATTTAGAAATTGAAATGTTCGGAATTCAATCAGATGAAAGCAATTTCATGTATTCTAGACAATTTCTATCCTAAATTTATCAGAATTAGTATCTTTCAAAATTCTTGTTTATATTGTTGCTCCCTTTTGGCCAGCACATTTCCAAAGGACCCCCAATACCTTTATATTTATAACTAGAATAGTATAAAGAACTTAATAGGTAGAACAGATAGGAGAGCAATCACTGTCTCTTCAAACAAAAAATTTAAGCTTTTAATAACTTTTTATATTTAATAACTACTATCACCTTATTAAAAAAGCCAATAAACAGAAAAGCATGTAGCTCCCCCAATTTTAAAGTGGTGAAACTATATTTGGAAGTGAAACTCAAACAATATTTCTTAAAGTGTAGAATATTTTTCAGACACTAATGCATGTTTATCAAATATCTTTTCCTCATTTTTCTCTGCATACACACACGCACACATGCATATCTACCCAATTCTGAAAGGATTACAAGGAGGAAGAACCAAGAGTAGCAAGAGTTACATAGTCCATTTGGCTGAAGATGGGGAGAGAGCAGAACACCCGATCTAATGGACTAGAAAGCACTGAGTGGTCGTTACTCTTATTTTGTCCTCACAATTGTAGCTTCATTAAGTAAAGAATGAAAAGCTTTCTATAACCAGGCATAAAAGGAAGGGAAGAAGGAAAGCAATAATGCTGCTTAAAGCTGCAAGACTGGAGCCCTTGAAGATCTCCCAAGACTATACGGTTTACAGTATGCACAGAGGAGGGAAAGGTTTGGAAGGATGTGTAAGTTTTGCCAGCCGTCTTAGTCATGTTTTAATTTTGTGCCCTAAGGAAATGACTGAATCAGGTGCTGAACCGCAGACCAATTCATATCATCAAGAACATTTGGGTCACTGCTTTCTTCAAAAAGTCTTTAGCCAGTTGTTAATCTCACAACACTAAAGCTTGGCTCTCTAAGCAAATAATTTATTTTGAGGCTTATTTAAAAGAATTGCCCATAAATTGTTTTCACAAGGATGATGAATAACATCATGTTTTTTAATAGATCCAGTATCTTGTAGGAAGTATATAGAGCAAATGCTCTGTATTTCCAGCATAATAGACTAAAGACTGCCTATGGTCAAGAGACCTGGATTCTTGTTCAGATTCTGCTGATGATTTCAGGACAGCTCTTTTGCCCTCTAGAGGAGCCTGGTTTCAATATCTTCAAAGTAAATGGGTTCAACTAGGTTTTCTCTGCTTTCTAGCTTCAGAAGGCAAGTGTGCAGTGGTAGACTAAAGAGGCATCTGGAAGAGTGGGCATATGGCCTCTTACTCAACCATTCTCACTTCCCTGTAGTGCCTTATTTTCTAAACTATTAGATAGTGGGTTTAGGGGACAGGGCAGATAGTAGAAGAAGTCTGGATGGACAGGCGAAGATTTCAGGAAGAGACAGCACTAAGAAAGTTTATGGTTACACTGGAAGCCCAGGAGACTGCAAGGAAATCTCAGTGGAATTTTCTAACCCACCTTACACTTGAGATTGAAAATAAAGAGTTGACAATGATGTTTTCAGATATGGTTAGACTTGCTTTTAACCTCCCTGAGATGGAAAACTACAGCTCGAGTGGCTATAATTTACTGTCAATAATTTCACTTTCATCTTAGACTTAATTTATTATTAGTTTATTTTTTAATACCCATATTATTTCATTAAAGTAATTTAAACAGCTTCAAGGGTATATAAAGCCTTGGATTCTTGTATAGAGCAATGGATGCATTTGACAGACAATTGTGGTTGATAAGCTTTTCAAAGATTTTGTCAGTAGACCTTCATTAAAACATAAGAATGATAGGAATAGGCCTAATACGACTTTCCTCCAATTCTGTTATTTACTGTACAGTCACATAATTGGATCTTCGACCATCAGTGAAACTGACTAACAGGCCCAAGTGTTTGGAACTGGGTTATTGTACATCCCAAGAAAAGATGCAGTAGGTGATGCCCAAGTTAGATATGCTTACTCAGCAATTCTCACATGTATTGTCACTTTTTGAATCACAAATTAGGAGACTGTGGAAGATAAAATCTTTTAGTTCGATCATCTCACACCATTCTATTTGGAATGGAAACTGCAGTATCTTCAGGGGAAAAGAAAGTACCCTAGGAGGGCTATTTGCCTTTCCTTATGAATCATGTTCAATATTAATGTTCTTTCCTGGAGGCATATATATGGTCAAGTAAGTCCTGAGGCTAATTTTTTGTTTTTTGTTTTTTTTTTCAGTATGAGTTGGTAGAATCTTTTGGAATTCGGAATAGAAACCAGAAACGATTCACCTAAGTGGTCCCTTCTGTGTGTCTCTCAGAGTGGAGATGAACATTTTGATAGATCCACAAGAATATTCTCTTTGCCTTGGGGTATGAAAAAGTGAAGAATATAATTTAGATATGTTTTAGGACCGTATCCATGACTATAGCATAATTGTCTGCCAACTCACAAGCACATACATACACATACACACACACACACACACACACACACACACACACACACACAGATTCAATATGTAGGGAAAAGCCTGTTCAGAGGTTCAGGCCATTAGAGAAAATCTAGAAGAACAATGAACTACACATTTTTTCACTCTTCAGGCCAACAAGAAGTGGAAAATGGCTCCAGGCACATCTCTCTGTCTCTTAGAGGGGGTGTGGGGAGAGTAAAGCTCTTTTCTCTGCTGGTTGTGTTATTGAGACGTGTTTGTCAATCTACAATGAGATGGGGAGAGCTAGGCATTAGGATTAAGGCTACCTATGATGAAATTTATAGTGTATGAAAATTAAAGTCCTGATTAGGCTAATTAGGGAGAGAGAGTCCAGGAAGGCTTCTTGGCGTAGAGTTACTGCAGCTGAATCTTGAAGGACAAGATGTATGTAATAAAAAGGGATATCTTTTATTTAAAAAAACTCGAGAAACCGCCTTTCATTCAAATTAACACAAAAATACAGATAACTTAAGTCATGTCATAATTCAGCAGTAGCTTTCGAAGATTAACCATCAGTGGAAAAAGTAGCTCCATCGTGTGTTTTGTTTATTGTTGAAACTCTTGCCCCTATAACAATGGGAAATAGAAGGCAACCAGTAAGTATTTGCTGAATGAATTAAGAATGAATGAACAGGGACTTCTCTGGTGGTCCAGTGGTTAAGACTTCGCCTTCCAGTGCAGGGGGTGAGGGTTCGATCCCTGGTCAGGGAGCTAAGATCCCACATGCCTCGCCGCCAAAAAACAGAAGCAATATTGTAACAAATTCAATAAAGACTTTAAAAATGGTCCACATCAAAAAAATCATTAAAAAAAAAAGAATGAATGAACAATGTTATCACAGTAGAGAAAGTACTAAAATTGACCTAAAAGACTGGATTCTAACCTTAACCTAATTCTAACTTTAAGCACTCAAATTACTTCGAGTGTGAGTTTACCCTTTCATAAAACAAAAATGTTGGACAGAGGGTTTCCAAATCACTACCGTTTCTAAGATAGCTCAACAATGCCCATTATGACACATTCCAACTTCTTTGCAGATTCTAAGTGACAAGGGGACGCAGACACTTGCTCAAACAGAAAGCTGTGCCGCTGTCCCCCTTTCTTGTATTTTGGAAGCTGAATACACAAGCTTCCCAGAAAGTTCTGTGGTTACTCAGGGGCATACATCATCCTCGAGGTAGCCAGAATCCACACCACTTAGGGCTTCAGAGACCAATGTGAGCATTTTGCATTATGTTCAGGAACATATTGAAAACTAGAGGAAACCAAAGCTGCTCCCTTCTGAAAGCAGGTGATTAATTTCATTCCAGCCCCATGAGTGACCTGTGTGGCTCTTGCCAGTGTGTGACAGGTACACCCAGGGAAGGAATGATCTGCCAGTTTCCTTGGCACCTTTTCCTCATCTGACACGTTTAAGTAATCTTTGCAGGGTGTTAAGAGTCTCCTGAACCTGCTGTGCCCCTGCTATAGGGTGAATTGTTAATATGTTCCCAAACTAACAGCGCTGGGACAGAGACCAGAAAATAGTCTTTCCCACTCCCGTTGCTGATTCTCCTTTTCCACAGTAGTGTAAACATAATTTGCATACAGCTTGTGAGCTGTTCAGACTGCAGACCACAGGGGACATTGGACTGGGAGGCTGAATAGATTCCCCCTGCCGCATGTAAACTGTAACTTGCAGCAACTCTCATGTATTTGATAAAAAGACAGAAAGGACTCCTCTTTGTGAAACTACTCTAGTTCAATTTAAAGGGCTAAGAAAGGCCAGGTTTAGCAATGTGATTATAGCATTCTCCCCAGTGCTGTAATCAGATCCTGTGAGAAAGAAAAGCAGTTATGAAAGATGTTTGTCTCCCTCCTTCCTTCTCCTTCAATACAGGTGGCTTAACTCTAGTAGGTGGAGAAGAGAACCTGGCTTCTATGGGAAGATACAAGCCGGTTTCCTTTTTCTAGCCTGTTTTTAAAAAAGGAAAAACAGAGGGTAAAAAAATGAAGCAAAACCTTGTCACTTTCTGATTGGCTGTTTATGTATGCTTTTTACCCCAGCAGAAAAGTAGACATTTAAGATGTACCATTGTATTTGTAGTACATGGAGAGTGGTCTGGATACAAGGCTGGTGTAGTTGTCAAAGTATGTAACGCCTGGGAGGAGGAACCCTTCTCTGTTTTCCTAACATCCTGATAGAGCAGGTTTTTGTAAGAGTGCCATACAATAAGTGAAGAAATTGTTTTGCATGTTCAAGATTAATCTGGAATTCTGGTTACATGTTTATCCCATTAGGAGTCTCCACCAAAAGGTTAGTTTGAAATATGAGTTAGAATGAGCATTTATCACACTTTCAGATACTACTGAATAATATTTCTCTTTCCCACTCCTCTCCCTATATTTCTCTTAGTCACTGTCTGGCCATCTGCCCTGAGGTACATGATGATTGTGACTATACATGGGTATATGTTGCAATGTAAAAAAAAAAAAAAAAAAAAAAAAACCCAAAACATAAAAATCATTCATGATTGATGGTTTTATTAGATATCTGCAGTAATGTGTTGGTAAACTGGCTCTCAAAACAAAACAACAAACAAACAAAAAACCCCAAACTCAAAAAGCCCTGATCTGTAGTGTTTGTTGCAAATACACCCACTGTGGCTGATTTCAGGCTACCCATGTGTTGCCAGTGAACACAGTTTGGGAAGCGAGGCTGACAACTTGCTCTCAGTAGCCAGTGGGAGCCAACTCCATCGTATCCCAAATCAATATATTTTCATAATTTAATAAACTTTACTTTTGGTAACTAAAATACTGGAACAATAATTATCAGTTCCCAAACAATGTATTAGTATGGAAACACACAAATATCAATTTATAACATTCACTTACTTATATACATATGTATGTGAGGCCTTGAGAACTAGTTTTAACATTTGCAGTGAATTCTGTTGTGCATTGTACCCTTATTATAAAGGTTAAGAAAAAGGGTAAAGTTTAGGATTGCAGTAATTACTACTGAAGGGATGGATGGATGGATATATGCCCTCAAAAATGATCTGAGCTACATCTTTTTAATGAATTGAAAGGGCTTTTATCTTTTCAGAGATGAATTCAGCATTTGGATTGAATTGTGACCATGGCTGACTTTTCTAATTTCTAGTGCACAGGAAGGGTTGCCTCTTTCCTTTCCTCCTAGTAATTTTTAGTGCAGATGATGCTTTTTTTTTTTTTTTTTTTTTTTTTTTTTTTTTTTTGCGGCACGCGGCCTCTCACTGCTGTGGCCCATCCCGTTGCGGAGCACAGGCTCCGGACGCGCAGGCTCAGCAGCCATGGCTCACGGGCGCAGCCGCTCTGCGGCATGTGGGATCTTTCTGGACCGGGGCACGAACCCGCGTCCCCTGCATCGGCAGGCGGACTCCCAACCACTGCGCCACCAGGGAAGCCCACAGATGATGCTTTTAATTCTAGGCAGAGCATTGTGAAGCAATGAATTCACAGACGGTATGATCAGATTAGGGAGTAATTTTTGAAGAGTGAAGCTTTCAAAATTTTTGGCCTGGGCATCATTTGTTCAAATAAGTTTCAAATATATATACTAATCCCCCAAACAGAGCTGATCTGGTTGAGAATGGTAGGGGGAAATGGCGATGGCTGGAGAGGCCCAGAGTTCCTTTTACTCTGCTTCTCTCCCTCCCGTCTAAATGGACCTTCTCTGGGCTCTGAAGTATAGTTTGAAAAATATAAATTTAAGGAATTTCTCTGGTACTGACTTTCTACACATGTCCAGCAAAATGGTCAAGTCAGGTCTGAACCTGTCAGTCTCACTGTAGTGGTCTTCAAAATGAGTATGAATGGCTGCAGTCACACTGATTAAGTAGTAGGTTCTGTATATTATTTAGAAGGTGAAGAGAACTACCCCCGCACCCCATATTGTAGTGCAACTGTTTAGTCATAGATAGGATTGGTCTGAGTAGCCTCCAGGCACGGTGTTAGGTACATTAAACTATGTTCTATTTTCTTTTGGTTCCAAATAGTATTAAAGCCATGCAAATTTATTTTATAAACAAGAAGCCCAAGTTTTACTTTCTGAAACCTTGTTTTAAAATCCTAACTCAGTGAATTTTGAATCGTTTTCCTTGGAGCCCTGAAGTTCAGGGAGTAGGACCTCAGAAGTGGTTTCTGGGAATTAAGTTGTTTCACAGAGGCCAGGTTGGTGGGCATCGGGGTCCTCTACCATCCCACAATCCCCTATTCCTCCACTGACTATTTCTGGATCTTAGTAAAACTTTGGCATTTTAACTAATAATAATTGAAAATTACTGTTGTCAACTTAAGGCCATTTCAAAAGCCTTTGAGTTTTGGCATGATTAAAAGTCAACTGAATGTAATTCGGAACCCATATTTTAATTCGGGCATCACTCTATACTCAGCTTCAATTGTTTGTTTTACAAACAGATGATCTTCCCAGATACAGGACTTGTTCAAATTCTAATTGTTCAAATTCAAATAGGAATTGTTCGGATTGTTCAGATTCTATAAGAATTTGTTTCTTATTCAAATTGTTAAAAAATGGAAGTTGGATGACTCACCCAGGGTTACTTACCAAGGCTAAATAAGATTACTACATCCATAGCTTCTGAGTCTTAAACAAAAGGAAACAGACTAATAATGCAACAATATTTTTTAGTTCTACTCCAATTTGCAACATAATTGTATAAACAAAACATTCTCTCTGATGAGATACCACTTAAGGAATTCCATCTATGTAATTGTGAAATAGCCACAAAAATAAGATTTCTAGAAAGCTAAAGCCCAAAATCTGTCTCAAGAGTTCTAAAAAATCTGTCACCTTTCTTTCTTCTGCTCCTCAATCCCAGTGAATAATGGATGTCTGTGCCTCTGTCTAAAAGGATGCCGAAAGTGAAATACCCATGTGCAACAGTCAGTTCTTATTTAACTCTGCAGATTAACATCCTAAATGTCACTTGAATGATTAACATCATGTTGTGAAACAGCCCAGCTGGGTAAAAAGGAGTAGATCCAATAATGACAAGATAATCTTAGGCTTAGGGTTAGAGGGGTTTTGACTTGTAATTTCTAACAGGCAACTTGAAGACCGCTCATACAAAGCTACAAATACCTTGCACCTATCCATACAAATCCCCTACACAATACCTTCCACTGTTTACCTTTGGAATGAAATCTAACTTATAACCATGACCTACAAGGCCCCATATGACCTGACTTCTGCTTCTCTCTCTGATCGTATGTCCTACTCTGCCCTTCCTCACTCTTCTCCAGCCATCCCACATTTCTTAGTGTCTCTTGAACACACTCAGCTTGTTCCTACTTAGGACCATTGCATTTGCTTTCTCCCTCAATCTTCCCATAGCCACTTCTTAGCCCCGAGGTCTCCATTTGGATACCACTTGCTCAGAGAAGACTTCCCTGACTGTTTTGACAAGAACAGCACCACACCTGCCAGCCCCATCAGTTCTACCCAATTTGTGTTCTCACTATCACTCTCAGTGTCTAAAATGACTGTGTTTATCTACCTAAAGTGACTTCTCTGTCTCTCACTAGACTTTCTGTTCCCTGAAGGCAAGGATGTGGCATCCTTCAGCACAGCATCCCCAGTGCTCAGAATGGACCCCAGCATGTAGATAGCCCTCAATGGACATCATTGATTAATAATATGAATTTCACCTATGGAGAGATTTTTCTTCGTAAGCAACTTGAGAAAGGAAAAACATCATTTTAATTTTGAAATGTGAAGACCCGCCAAAAAAGCTAAGAATTTTTTAGGCAAGGGTCCAACTTTATTGCTTACAGCCAAACTCTCATAGACTTTATAAATCAGGATCCTCTTTTCCATGACTTGTCATCCAGGCAGCAGACACTTTGCATCTGGAGGAGGGTGTTTGGCTCAGAAGGGAAATTGGTCTGAGTGTGAAAAGAAGTTGGGACCCCTAGGAAGAACCAGGTGAGGTGTTGGTGGGAACTCTGCCCTGAAGAAAGACGAAAGAGGAAGTAGAAGGGTGCAAGAATGGGGTAGAAATTGGCAGAGGAAAAAGGGAGAAGAAAAGTCCAGCAGTGGAAATATCAGAGGGGACAGAAAGAAGAGAAGATGAAAGGAGAAAGGGGAGAAAGCAGGACTGGAGGGGCAGTGATGGGCGGAGCAGAGGAGAGGCATGAGAGCTGTGGGTCCCTCTGACTCTGCTGCCAGCACACCCTCTGGAGTGGGCGGGACACATTTACCTTCCCCTCTGGTAAGAGGATATGGTTTGGAAGGTGTCTTTCCTGTCTAGCACTCTCTATTCTCCACTGCACAAATAGCAGGCCCTAAAAGGCTCTCTGGCAAATGGATTTTCTGTCTCGGAGCAGATCTTAGTGGCAGATGGGGCCCGGCTCCCCAAGGACAGACCCGTCCCCCCTCCCCACCCCCAAGGCTCACTATTGTTCCAGCCCTTCTGCAGCATCAGTCCGCAGCCAACGCAGCTTCAGCAGCCAGTGCAGCCTCAGCAAAGCGAGAGATGCTGCCTCTGCCTGCTTCCAGGCAGGAAAAGAAAAGAGGAGGTGAGCTTTACTGCCCCACAAGTTTAGATGGAGCTCTGTTTTCATCCTAATACGTTATGGACTCCAAGGCACGTATCAGAAACATTCTTTACTTAGAATGCCTCACAGGGAAACAGTTTTGGAACTGTATTATCCTGGGTTCACACTGTGTGGCTCTTATGATTTGTTTAATCCCCAACCTCTTTATTTATAAGATGGAGATAATAACACCACCCTCAAACAGATGCTGTGAGGATTTAATAATTTAACATATTTAAGGAACCTGGTACACGGTAGGTCTTCAAAGAACATTACTTTGCTTTACCTTTTTTTCTGATAATCTGAAATAAGGAGTTCTCATACTCCCCTCTCCCCATATGGAAATCCTCTGGACAGATCTTCAAACTGAAGAGGGTGAAAGCAAGGATCTTCTATCATCCTTTCATATGTACATTTATTAGTAGAAGAGATTCTTTTATTCAGTAAATAAATAACCACCTTTTTTTGGGGGGGGGACCCAAAGTAAAATATCTCAAAGAGTATCAAGTACTACAAAAGAAAAATGCATTACTTAGTGGATGCTGCAACAGTAGACAGAGAATTGCGACAGCCGTGGCTTTAGCCAGCTCTCTTCCTGGAAGACTGCAGTGCAAGGGAAAGCTCACAGGTGCTAGAATTGGACCTACCTATGTTTGAATCAAAGGCCTGGTCTCTAATCAGCTTTATGCCACTAGCTCAACATCAGATTTGTCATCTTTGAAATAATATAGTATCTTCGTTGCTGAACTTGGTAGTTGCTAGTACTAAATAGATCACATGTAAGGTGCCTACTATGGTATTTTATTGAACACATAGTAAGTGTCTGATAGAAAGTCACCATTGCTTCTGGTTTCTTTCAATTGAAGCTACTGGGAAACTTTTTTTTTTCCCTTGGTACTACTTCTAGTTTTATAAAGGAAATTGATGAGCAAATAGGACGTGTTTTATGGCCAAAAGGAGAGACGTAATGATTTGCAGCCTCTTCTGGGAGTCAGAGACTATTCTATTTGGCCTACCTTGTAGCTCAGCAAGATTACCAAGTCCTTACATTATCAGTAATGATGGAGCTTGGAAGCCAGCCAAGGCCACCAGGTAGTGACGTTAGGATTAATTTAGCCTCCATGTAATTGGTCCCTGGGAAACTGCGATCTAGGGATTCAACAGAAAATGTTGGGGTCCCTTAAGGGAAATAACTAATAAACTCTTTCTAGGTAGATACCAACTATAAACTGTCGCATCTTGGATTTCAATCTCACAAACTTACACCTAAAAGGAAACTTTAAAACCTCCTAGACATGGGAACTGGGTGGACTTCAGAAGGGTCCTTTAATCCCCTGAAATTATTTGCAAAATGTTATACTGGGTGTGAATATGGGTGATATTCTGGTGTCCTTGTCTTTTATCAGATATTCAACTGGGACCATGACACATAAAGATTAAGATCCACTGTACTCGGACACCCTCCAGGAGATGTTGTATTGTGGTGTGTTTTAATGAAAGATGAAATATGCTCTGGGATCCAGCTTGCACCGTCTGTCCATGGTCACACACTGAGTTTGGATCAGAATAGAGGAGATAAACCCAGAAGTCGCAAAGACTGTATTTATTTATTAATATGCATAATTTCCATACTGCACTAGGCACTGTGGGGGATATCCATGCTTAAAAGTGAATATCTGTTATCATGGAAGTTACAATCCGGTTGAGAAAGAAAAGTACGGGTTGTAAAAGAAAAACAAATCCAGGACCAGTCAAGAGCAATGTAAGGAAGTACCAGTTTGCAGGCTGCAGTCTGTAATTGCAAAGAAGGAATTCTGAAGTTGGGATGATGGGTAGGGTCCTAAGGAAAGAAATGAACATTTCTGTGGTGGATTGGTGAAGATGCTGGCCCAGTAGCTCGTGTCAGTGTGGGAGGATGGGATATGCCGAACCTACTTATTAGAAGCCTTAAAGTGGTCAGAGGACTTCACCCTCAGTGTAGCAGTTAATAGAGGGTGAATAGAGGGTGGTTGAAGTTTTTACTTTATTATATTATTTTTGCTCCAAGAATGACTCCGATGTTTCTACAAGTTCTACACACAGCACAATCTACACGTACTAATAATTTTAGCTTATTCGTTAAAGGAGCTCCAATGAACAGTTTTAGACTGAGCTTTCAATCGTTTTGGAAGGACTAAAAAATAAAAAATAATTTCAGGACAGCCTAAAAATAGAATCCAGTCACAATAGGCGGTTCCAAACCTATTGCATGGCTCTGTCACTTGCCCGAAGCCCTTTCTTCCTGGAGAGTGATTCCGGACTTTGCCTTCCACCCAGGCTTCCAGGCTGGGAACGGAATTACGCTGGTGCCCTCTGCTGGGAGAACATGGGAAGTTCAGCAGGAAACAATGGTGTCCTGGTCTTTGCACTGTAGGGGCTGAGTCGGTGATTCTGGGCCCACGGCAGCCTCCAGGCTGGATTCATTTAGTGCTATTTACAGACTTCCCAGTCAGGTATGCTCTGGCATCATGCCCAAATTCATTAACCAGGAGTAATCAGATTTTTACTGTAAGGAAATTGTCAGCTAGTTTTTTAAAATAGTCCAAGAAAACTGTCCCCTTTTACCCCAGCAGTTTGAGAGCTGGACCCTCCTTTCACTGAACACAATACCATGACTCATGGTGGGTGGTGGCCATCTTGCTACCAAACAATACCTCTTGAGAGGCCAGGGAGAGACTCTGAGGCCATTTTTTTTATCCTGTTCAATTATTGTTTTCTTTTAATGGCGGGGAAAGCACATTGAAATTCATCGCTGACTTCCTGGCTCAGATCATCAGAATTAATGGCATGGTGTTAAATTAGATTTAGAGTGCCTACTCTGGTGTTCCTGTAGTACCCTGCTCAGCTGATTTTTTGCTAGAGGGGAAAAAAAATCAGTTGTAATTATAATTAGGAAAGGGGTAGGGGAGTGCTGAGAAGGAACCCAAAAGAGCGAAGAGTTGTGAATTCTCATGTGTGGAAATTGGAGGCAAACTTCTAAAATAAAATGATGGGCATAGGGGAGGAGAGGATAGATTGAAACGATCATTTCCAATACTCCACTTTTATTTTATTTTATTTTTTTAGGATCAATAGCCTGGACATGGAGGTCTGCCTCTGGTTTCCATAACAACCTGGCTTATTGAAAGACTGCAGGCTCTGCAAATCCCCAATTATCAGCCTTGCAGGGCTTATTAATGGAGCTGAGGATCCCAGTGAGGCAGGCAGCTTATTGCTGCCACGTGCCTGGTGGGCTGGCGGGAGGGTGGAGGAGATGGGAAGGGGAGATGTATGATGAGACAGCAGCTATTTGTCCCCCTGTCACTTAGGGGGCTGCAGCCGTACAGCAGGCTGTGTGAGTGGCTCTTGAAGCCTTGAGTGGCAACGGCCGCTGTTGCAGAAATCGAAATGGAGATTTTCTCCAGCCCCACCCCAAAAGCCATCCATCTGGAATAAATCCATATGAATATATCACATGCCCCGTATGCTTATTGAGCTCCTATAATTAATTGAGGCTTCCTCACAAAGACAGTGGTGACTCTATATTACTAATATTAACTCAAGTCTTAATTAACATGTGAAGCCAACCTAATGCATATTAGATAGCTTTGAATTACTCAGCCTTTGGTTTGGCGTTCGCTTATTAAGTCTTCACTATAGAGTAACTGCAATAGCAACAGTAATACTGAGGATGATAACAATATAAATAACACTTACTTGTCTTGTGCCAGGCTCTCTGCTAAATGCTCTACATGGAGTTCCTTGTTTAAGCCTCGTAATGACCCTATGATGAGCGGTATCATTGTCCCTTTTACAGAAGTCAGAGAACTTAAACGACTTAGGTCACATGGCTAGTGAGTGTGAATACATCAGGGTCTCATTGCTGCTCCCTGCATATAATTATTTTTATTCTCCCCTTTTATTTAATTTGGCATCCTCAAGACAGAAAAGGAGCAGCGCATTTCCAGTAAATTCCGTGTTCTCCAGTGTGATTGGGGAATGGGACATTCTGGCTAATCAAATGTTTTGATTAATATTTGCCATCATATGTTTATTGGATTTCCAATTGGGAAAGGTTTGGGATGTAATAAAATATATACACCATTAGAAGTACAGTAAGCATAGTCATAAAATGCTTCAGGACCATTATACGAATGTCAATTTTTATTGTGATGCGGGAAGTGTTAGTTGATAAAGATGTCTGTTTGACAGCATGACGGATGAACTGTTTTTGTGACATAGAGATATCAATGCCTTAGCACTTTGAACTTTATCTATTTCAAAGTACTTTATGTGAACCACCACTGAAGCTCCATGTGATCAGAAAAAAATCTTGTGGGGTCTTCCAGAGTTAAAGAATATTAGTGCTTGGAAAACCTCAAACTCATTAAACACTGTGGATCCCCAGACTAAGTTTTTATTAAACCAGAACCTTACGCTGTGTGGAAAATGAAATATGACACTCCCTTGAGGTGGTTCCATCCAAATCTGCCATAGAGCACTGTGAGAGTGGATCAAGGTTGGCAGAATTTTCATTATAGTTGCTCAAACAATTTTTTTTATGCTTTTAGTCTCCAGAACCAGGAATAGAACTTGTTCACAAGGACCATATCTTATTAAGGATTAAGAGAAGTGATGATAAGGGCTGTTCAAGTTAATACTTACTGATCACATCGACTAATCATCTTATATTATCATACTTTACAGCAATCCTATGAGGTAGGTACTATCCCCATTCAGTAGATGAAGAAATCAAGGTACAGAGGGGTTATATAACATGCTCAGAGTATCACATTTGGGAAGTGGTGGGTTCTCAATTCAAACTCAGGCTGTCAAGCTCCTGACTCTGTATTAATCAGAGCTGTCTACAGTCAGTGGCTCAAATTTGTTTCTTCCCAACCTTGAATCCATGACAATCACACCTACCCTCTCACCCTCCAATGAAACTTTTGCCAAAGTCACAGATGACTTCCTCATTGCTAAAATCCAGTGGTCCATTCCATGGCTCATCTTCTTTGGCCTACCAATAGCATTTCATAGTTGATGGCTTTCTACTCTTTGAAGTACTTTAGTTACTCTTCTTCCAGCGTATTACCTATTCCTGAGTTTTTCTGCTAACACATTGGCTATTCCTTTTCAGTTTCTCTTGTCCTTGCTTCTTCATCCCCTGGTTTCTAATTGTTGGAGTCTCTCACAGCTCAGCCTTGGACCTCCTCTTCTCCATCTACATTTACTCTTTTGGTGATTGCTCCCAGTTCATGGCTTCAAGTATTGCCTACAACCTGATAACTCCCAATGATCCCTCAGTAGCCCAGACCTCTCTCCCCACTCCAGACCACCGCTTACTCAACTTGTGTATCGAATAGACACCACAAGCTAAACATTTTGAAAACCAAACTCCTATCTTTTCTCCCTGAACCTGCTCCTTCTTGAGTCTCCTCACCTCAGGAAATGGCAAGCTCACCTTTTCCTGAACCTCAGGCCACATATCTTAGAATTATCCCCAACTCTTTTGTCTTTTCCAATATTAAATCTGTTAGCAAATCTTGTTGGCTCCACGTTCAAAATATATCTAGAATCTGAGCACAATTTCACTTTCTCTTGCATCCATCTCATTTCAATAAAAGCCAAGGTCTTAACATGGCCTCAGAGCCCTCCATGATTAGCATCCCATGGAGGTCACCACTTGAAGTCCACTTTCTCCACGCCCCTCTCTTGCTCCCTTCCAGCATCATAATGCCTGTGCTACAGCCCTGGCAAACCACATGGGCTCACATCCAGGGCGTTTGAACTACCAGTCCCTCTGTCTAGAACCACCCCACCCCACCCGCCTTTTAGATCCTCATAGATTCCACTCTCTAACCTTCTTCAGCTTCTGTTCACATGTCACCGTCTCAACGAGACTTTCCCTCTGACGGAGATTGTCACACCACCCTCATTCCGTCACTCTCTATTGTCCTTCCCCACATTATGTTTTTCATAGCTCTTATCACCACCTGACATGCTATATATTTTACCTGTTAATCTATAGAATAATATAAACTCCACGAACAGGGTATTGTTTGCTTTATTATTATTTTGTACACTGCTATACCCCAGCAACTAGAATAGGAACAGAATGCTCAGTAGAAGTGTGAAGATGAAGGTGCCTCCTTAGTCAAACAGAGTAGCTGAGTCAGTGCTGATGGTCAATGCATAGGTGGCAAAGGTGACCCAAAGTCCCTCTCACACTCAGTTGGTTTACTCCTTATCACCACTGAAGGAACTTCTCCTCTGCCTCCTGGACAGACATTCCTCCATCTTCCTCTTTCCTTGGAGTCTCCTATAATTCTTACATGTAATACCATCCCTCCTAGGGATTGGAAGATGTTGGCAGCTGAGCAGTGACTATAACCTGGCTGTCAGTGGCACCAGAGGACCAGATCTGTGTCCTAGTCTTACTGCGTTATAGTCACTCCCTACATGGAACACAGTCATAGGGAAGAAAGTGGTTTCATCTCCCCATGCAAAGTATCCATCTCTAAAAGAGGACCATTTTAGCAATTCCAGACCACTGGGAGTTCTGCCCTGACTGAAAATAGATGACATAAACACATTTTTGCTTAGGAGGGAGCTGCCTTTCTCTCAGGTTAAGTCATCAAATCAAAGTCATGAAAGCTTTAATGTCTAATAAGGAGTCTCTGGTGGATTAAAATGTTCTACTTATTACAAATGATAGTTAACTCAGTATTTACTTATTAGTAGCCCTTTCTGAGTATGTTGAATTTGCCTACATGTTGCTTATAGCTAAATATGGTTGGAACATTTTTTCATACAGGAGCGTTTCTTCAGAGGAAACACTGCATAAAAATGTACAAAATGTATATATATATATATATATATATATATACACACACACACACACACACACACATATACACACACATCTCTTGGTTTTGATCAGTCAGAGTCCAAGGGTTAATTCTCACACCATCTATTAGCTTTGCACAATTTAGGAAACAGTTTTGTGACCCAGATAACACCAACAAAGTTAGCAGGTCTTCTGTTAGACTCTAACTGTGATGGGTAAGATTGCCTGAGTAAAGGCAAAACACTGTGAGACAGACAATAAATGTAGTCTGTATAGCTGTAGACAAACTCTGGTGAGAAAGGGCTGCTCTGCATCACCAAAGGGTCTGGGGGTCCCTGGGGGGGTTGTATGTGGTGGTACTTGGTCAAGGAAGTGGAGTGGAGAGATGGGGTTGGGGGGGTGGGAATGGATACAAAATTAGGTGGTGAGAGGGGTGGAGGGGAGGGGTGACAAGGCTACCTGAAAATCTCCATCCAAAAAGAATGTGTGGTGGGAAGGGACCAGGGTTACAGCAAACAACTGTAACACTTGAAAATCTATGGATTGGAAACCTCTGATGATAGGCATCTGTCTATGAAGAAGAGAACAAAATACATTTATATGACAGATGATTTGGCCCTAAACTGGTATCTCTTCATTTCTTACTCATTCCCTCAACAATCCCACCACCAACCTCCTTTATTTAAACAGCATCCTAACCCTTTCCTAGGACAAAGGAAAATGGGAGCAACAGGAAGGGTGGACACTTCATGTACAGAGCTGTGAGTATTCTTTATCTCTAAGTGCTTGTAAAAGTGACAACCATTCTTGGGGACCGGAATTTCCCACTCCCAAGCCTGCCTCAGGCAATTGTTGATCATGTCTGTTTACTGTCAAAAGCTTTGGTTTACTGAGGAAGTTGAAGGGAATGTAATCATTGCAACTCAGCTCTTCATCTTTAGCAACCTGTGTCCTGACACCTGCTGGGGATGGCACATTTGTATCTTGTCACCACTTGTGGAATGTGCATGAGAAAAATGGTAAGCGGGGTAATGCCCCCATTTCACAGAGAGTTGTGTTTCCTCTTGCTCTCTCCCCTATTACTCTAACACTCTCTCGCCATTATCCCAACCTTCCTTCCTCTCCCCGCTGCCACCAAGCTCCCAACAGGATCTCCTGAGAGTCGTTACTCCTCAGCCCATCAGTCAAAGTTGTGGGTTTCCATGGTTACCAGGCAGCTGGTGTCTAGACACTCTGAGAGATGCCTTGCAATTGATCTGTGGATCTAGCTTCTATCACACACACCCTTCCCCCTCCCACCTCCTCTTTCCTCCCATTTCCTCTTTATTTACAGCAGGTAGTAATGCCAACACAGGATGGAATTTCCTTTTGACAGGCCATTAAAGGAAGGAGGGGAAGAGAGAGAGGGTGAAAAACTCAAACTTGCTGTCTCGTCATATCAGAGAAGTGAGAAAACAACTGAAATGACAGACCCGATGTGGCTCGCTCTTTCTTCCTCGGGAAAGATTTTATTTAATTAAAATATGTTAAATTAGGGAACAGTGCCACTAGTCCATTGGGAGCCATCAGCTTCTTTAAGAGCCAGTAAAACCTTTCAGGATAGGGCTTCGGCTGATGACACTGGACTGAGGTAGAATCTTTTCACTGTCTCTGGGCGATCAATGTAATTTCTCTTTCTATGCTCAGGGGAATCACACATTCATTAAGTATGACAAGAGGGAGAACTCTGGAGGGGGATACAGGCAATTACAAGGAAAGACCTGAACACTGACACCTCAAATCTGGAAAAGTTATGTTTAATCTCTCCCGTTTCTCCCAAGAAAGAGAAAAGCAGCTCCTAACAGCCAGGATCTGGCCTGGCACCCACAGGTGGGCTTTAGTCTTCTCCTATTAACATACACAGTTTCAGAGGACACAACATCGGACTTTGTGTGATGGTTCCAGACAAAGCAAGACCCCTGTAATCACGTCTGAATACGGACTAAGTATAGACATTGTCTAAACCATAAAATGGCCAAATATTTCCCTAGCCTGGCTGTATGAATGATAATGCTTACCTCATTCTTCCTTCCTTCTAGATAATATTTATTAAGATGACCAATCATAGGGACTTCCCTGGTAGTGCAGTGGTTAAGAATCCACCTACCAATGCAGGGGACACGGGTTCGATCCCTGGTCTGGGAAGATCCCACATGCCATGGAGCAACTAAGCCCGTGGGCCACAACTACTGAGCCTGTGTGCCACAACTACTGAAGCCCACGTGCCTAGAGCCTGTGCTCCACAACAAGAGCAGCTACCGCAGTGAGAAGGCCGTGCACCGCAATGAAGAGTAGCCCCCACTCTCCACAACTAGAGAAAGCCTGAACACAACAACGAAGACCCAACACAGCCAAAAATAAATAAATTTAAAAATAATTTTTAAAAAGTGATGCCAAAAAAAAGATGCCCAATCATAAAATGACACCTATTTTGTGATAGCATCCAATAAAGAGCAAAGCTCTGCTTCCTTGACTCTACCTCCAAATCCTGTAGCACAAGCCCAGATAAGTCCTTTCTAACCCCCTCTTACTGCCATTCCTCATGATTCCATGTTGTGTGCTCTCGCTAGCTGTGACGTGTCAATAGACCAAGCTGTGTTCAACTATGGGTATGTTTCTAGTAGTCTTCTGTGAGACTCTGCCACATAAAATTTCTTTCTACATTATAATTTATACTCAAGTTAGCTTCAGTAAAAAAGTCATTTTCTCCCACATTTTTGGAATATTTTCAATACTTTATCCCCAAATTTATTACTAACTCTCCCTGAGTTCACCAATTCTCCTTCTAAGATCTCATAAAAATCTAACCTAAAAAACAAAATTAACTGCTATTTTATTTTTCCTATCCCTAGTATTTTCTTGTGTTTGGTCTCAACATTGGACAAGAAGGCCCAGGTCCCTGGATGAGTTTAAAAGCCTTTGGGAATTCTATGAACTTAGCAGTGATGGCAAAGACATGAGGGTCAGACAGCAGACATAAAACATGTCCAAGCAAATTATAGTGAGACTATGACCAAAAAATTTTATTTAGTACACTTTCATTTAAATCGCAAGGAAAGTCATGTCCCCTCTTTTAGACTCAGTGATGTACAATAGTTTGTTGGGACAGCAGCTATATCCTCTTTCTTTTCGCATTATCATCCATAGGCTTTAAATAACTATTATAGTTACCCCTATCAGGGACAGCGGAGGAGCATGCAAGAGGGTCACCTTGGAGGCAGAAAGATGTGCTAAGAGGTGGCTCTATTGGCTCAGACGTTAGTGTTGCCACCACCCCCTGAAGTGCTAGCCTGGTGTACTGTGCTGTGTCCCTTTAGGCCACAGCAATGAGGTCACTTGCCATCTGTTTTCCAAGTTGAGTTCTATGTCTGGTTCTGGAATCAATGTCATTCTCATTCCTAGACTAGGAAGAATTAGAGAGCCCTACACACAATTGACTCAGCCTCAAGTCAACTTGTGCCCAAACACCAATAATTGGTCTCTCACTTGGGAACAGTTCTACTAACTAAACTTCATCTTGGTTTTGCTCTACCTAGGTCCCTGTCTCATTCATTTCATTTGTACTCTGATTTCTCTTGAGACTAAGACCCTGCCTTATTCTCATCCTGTCTCCTAGAGATGGGAATCTTGTTCTTGGTTCCATGATTAGGGGACCCTATTGCTGGCTGAGAGACTTGCCCACATGTCCATGGTCTATCTATACTGGCCTCTTTCTAGCTGCTGTGTTCTATCAGCTTCCAACGCCTGTTGACTATCCTTGCTGTTGACCTTCCGTTTGACCATTGCCTTTAACCATATATACTTCAGATATTGTGTTATTATTACCCACCTGTCCTTCCTTCCTCTGACTACTACTGGCTCTGTGCCCAAGCTGTAGTAGTATTGCTAGTCTCTTTTCCCTGTGAGTTTGGCACATTTTTCATCAAGTATATCAGTACAGTACTTATATTTAATTGTTTTTTCCATTTCATGGCCTCAATTGGAAATATGTGTTGCTGAGAAAGGAGAATCAATAGACACAGATAGATGCACATAGAGAGGGAGGATTTTAAATTTGGATCTCTGAAAGAATGATAAGGCCAATCTCATTATATTTGTAGCGATAGTGGTTGTGTGATGTCCAATATAGACTGAGATATAGAATTGGAGCCAGGAGTAGAGTCAAGGATGTAGAGAAGTATTTGGCAGTAGAAATTGGAATTTGATGTATACGAGGCCAGGAGTCATTAAAGCTTGTGTTAAAGAAAGTACTATGCTTACAGTGATGTCTAGGGATTAACAATATGACAATGATAATATAAATGTGGTGGTTACCTGGTTATGGGGTCTGGGTCAAAGTCATTAGAGAGAATGAGTTATTTGATGCAGAGCCTGCAAAGAGAATGTAGAATTGAATCTTGGATTGTGTCTTGTTAGGGGATAAGGAACAAACACTAGACCCAGAATGGCAAAGAAAAGTAAGGAAACAGCAAACATAGATCCAGAACATGGTCTTCATTAAAGTTAAGAAAAAAGGACTATTTTAAGAAGATGTCAAAAACAAAAATACACCAACAATTAAGGCGTTGGTTTTGTTCAAACTATTGCAATAGGGACCCCAGCTCCCAAGATCACAGTGTCTTGGCAGGGTAGCTTTTCCTTAGACTTTTATAGGAGGAGTAGACAAATTACAGGTGGGGTGATTTACAAATGAGGTTATTTTGCAATCAGGGGAAGTCTAGTCAGCTGAACAAGATTTATTTATCACTGGTCTACCTTGTTTCAAAGAGACAAACAATTCTATCCTCATTCATGAAACAAAGAATAGAAAGTTCAAGGCAAAGGAGGAAAGATCTGTGTTTGGCCTTGTTACAGGTAAACAAGGGAGTCACTCATGAGTCTTCTGGAGTCATGAGAGAGAGTGGACAGCAGATCATATGGAGAAGAGTATTTACAGTAAGCCATTTCCTAGAGCACAAAAGGATGGGGAGACTTCAGAAAACAAAAGTTTGGGAGAATTTCTTAACTGCCCCTATTTTCTGGAGCATAGAGCTCAAGTAAAAGTCAACACTGTCAAAAGGAGTAGTCAGAAAAAGATCAAGAGCAATGGTAAATGAGAAAAGGCCTTATGATGTGGATATCATTTTGAGGGAGGGGTTGAATTTGAGGAGAGCACTGTTAGAAAAATGATAGAGTTGAAGTCAGCTCCTAGAGAACTAAGAGAGGTGAGATGAAGAAAAGGCGTAATTTGAATTTATTTTTTCATGAAGTTTGTTGATTGAAGAGAAAAAGAACAGGTTGGTAAATTTCTTGAAGAAAGAGGCTGTTATCTTTGCATTTTTGGACTGTCTTGTACAAAAGAAAACATATTGAGGACATATTTTGTTCTGTGTTATTCTAGAGGAAAGAACTCCATAAAAACTTAGGAGAGGTAGGTGTTAGATGACTATCAGGAAGAATTTACAGTTAGAGCTGGAGTGGCCTGTTGAAGCAGAGTCTGCCTGTCTGCTAGGAGGATTCTGGGAGATTCCTGTATTAGGTGAGTTGTTGCTGGCGGGTCTCCAGAGCCCCCTTTCTATTCTAAGGTCTCTGTATGCAGTCTGATTACTTTCAAATAAATAGGATTTTGAAAGAAAGAAGAGAGTAGGAGGTAGATTCTAGACATAAGGTATGTCTTAGAAAATAGTTTTATTGGAGAAAAAACACTGGGTGGAGAAGATAGAAAGCCTTCAGCAGGATGATTTTTCCGATGGCAGTGCTATAGGATGGGCAGGACACATATGGTTCTATGGTTCTATCTAAGGTAAGCTATAGACTCACCATGAATCTTTATTCTTTAACTGCTAATTGTCCCAATGTCTCTAAATAACCAAGACTATTACATTCTTTGCCACTAAATATAAGAGCTCTGAGATCTTCACTAAAAAGAGAGAAATCAGTACAAATATGAATATTACTTTTTCGATATAGTTCTGGTTGTGTTCCAGTGGGTACTATTGATTCTTAAAGCAATTTTTCATTCAAAGGCAGTGCCATAATTTGACAGGCCCTAGGAAGCCAAAATACACAATGAGTGCAAAATGAATTGTCCCAGCAAGAGATGGGGATTGTATCTATTTACCTGCACACAAACATATAACAACAGACAACTTTTATAGGGCTTTCTTGTTACAATAATATTTTTTTAATTAATTTCAAAATTGAGTTAACCTTCTCAGTGGGCTTTTGAACACTCTGCTTTCATTGGGAAGTGGAGGGGGTGATAGATGGGGGAATGATATGCACTTTTATTTGCTCTTATCAGGACATAGTACTGATCTCTTAGAGATTTCTAGGTATGACAGCATTTGTAGTAATTTCGCTACTTCTGGACTTTCATTACCCAGCAACTCTTTAGTCATTGAGTTTATGAAACCTGCCATAATCAGTGATTACTATTCAGCCTACGCCACCAATTTTAGAGGTCCCCATGTTTTCCCCTCTCTGTATAGAATATCCACATCCCCTCTCACCAGTTGTGCATAATGTGTTGAAGTCTGATGCAACAGTAATCCTCATCCCTGGTTCTGCAAGCCTCCAGAGTATCTAAAATTACTTCTGGTAGCTCTTAAAGTAAAATGATATTGAGTTTACCTTTTATTCCATAAAGGAGAGAAGGAATGGAGGGAGTGAGGGGGAAGGAGTGAGGGAGGAACAGACTTACACAGTGCATTTAGGATTACTGGAGAGAGATGCCACTTAAAATCAAGCAGTGGAATTCATCATCCCCAAAGGTTGTGAGAGACATGATGGTGTTATGGGAGGATCACTGAATTCTCATTAGCTGTGAGACTTTGGGCAAGTCACAGAAATGCTCTACCTTCAGTTTTCCTCAGAGAGAGTGAGGGGCTGAGATCAGATAATATCTAAGATCTCCTTCAGCTTTCATTATTCTGTAATTTTACAATTAGGAGCTCACTCCGTAACAATATATACAGATTTTGTATTTTTGTCCTGAATTATGTGGTTTATCCATTTGCAATGATAAAATTAGCAAGACAACTGCCAAGTCTTTAGTTTTCTTTGTGCTGTGTAGATACAGCCATAAGGGAAAATTAAACAACACAGATAAATAATTGTTTAGCTAATCTCAGTTACTACCCAAACACATCATGGTGAGACATGGCAAGGCATGAGCTGAATATGACTCATAAGTATAGTGCTTCTCTTTTAAAATTTACATGTTATCCAAGCAATAGATATTCATATGTAGGAAAAATTTTTAGGCAGCTGTAGTCACTACTGGAGAGACCCTTATAGAGTTAGAATTATTTCTAGTTCGGGTTTCTATATTTTAACTGTGGAGTCAGATAATCAAATCATGTAATCAAATATCAGATCATGAGATTTGGCAGATCTAGACCTGCTTTTGCTTTTAAAGACAAATGTTGAAAATATTTGTAATATGTTTTGTAATACGGCATGTTAACTCAATATATGTTAAAACATTACAAATCATTGGTTGAATTTTTAAAACCAGTATAATCTAGAAAATAGTTCACTAACTTTCTCAAGGTCTGACAAACACAAATTACTACACTTTTGTAACTGATCACTAGATAAGATCTAGGATGACTCATTGTTGAAAACAGTGAGCATAATAGAAGTATCTAAGGAAACACAATTGTTTGAAATGGCTGGTATAATACCTAAGCAGCTTGTTTTGATAAATGTGAAAAACTTCAAGAAAGAATAGCTAAGAGAGTAGATTCAGTGAAAAATGACCAACAAACACAATTAGCCTGTCCGACATTTCCTCATCTCCTAAGTATGGACCTACATAATTAACATCAAATACATGAAGTTTGATTTTTAGAAAATTATTAACTTTCTCTGAAATGCAGGAAGGGGAATTATGAATAAACTTTAGTGGAGAAAAACAATGCTAACTTCAATCATGTTTGATCAATATTCCAAAAGAAGTATGGCGTTTCTTTGCCTGTAATTCTTGTAAGAAAGTGGCCACTTCCTACTCCATCTTTAATCTCTTTACTCTTCAAGGTTTGCTGGAATTCCATGCTTGAGAAGTCCTAGAAACGAGACAGTACAGTGCATAGGCAGAAGGAATAACCCCCTCAGAGCAGTCTTCCACACAGCCCTAGGGATTTCTCCCCCAAAACATGCCTTGTCCACAGAGGACTGCAAGCCTTTCCGGAAATGGAAAGTTCTTTCTCATAATAAAGCTGAAAATTTTCACTGTAAATGATCATTTTCCTTAAGGTTAAGGGACAAAAAGTCCTAGGTTTCTTTCAAGTCTTGGGTTCAATAATTATAGTAAATCAGGGCATTTTTCTTAAAATTGGATGTACTGTCTTAAGCCTGGGTAATTGCCATCCCCCCTGTAACTTGCCTACTGGAACAAGATTTACGACACATCTGAGGGCAAGGGGTTCCTTGGTTCTTGCTGAGTCAGTATAGTAAATGTACTTTTGCTACAAACTGGAGGGAATCCAATGGAGCGAAGCCCAAGGATAAGGTGGTTTCCTTTGAAATCAACTGACTGCTATTTAAGCGTGAAATAGAGAAGACTGTCCTCTTCTGAAGTAGAGGCAATAGCAGAGAAGTTCTTGGCTTTTGAGACATTACTATTTAGCAGCCTTGATTCTTGCATCATAGAATCATGCCTCTCAAGTTTGGCCAACAGTCAGCTTTGCCCTGGTGCTCATTTTTGGACTTTAGACCTTGACTTCAAAGGCTTTTTTTCAAAGAATTATTGTTTTTTTACTCTACGAGCAGAAACTTTATAAGGGACAAACTTCTCTCTCCCTTTCTCAGGATACTTGAAGAAAGTTTCTCTTTGGCTATAGTCTAAGAGTGGATATGCATGAATTAGTGGAGAGAGAGAGAGAAGATAATTCTCATTTATTAGGCACATAGGTGAGCAAGGGAGTGACACTGTGTGAGGCTGTCTTTTTTTTCCTCTCATTTAATGCTCATCACAAATCTATGAGGTAGATATTATTACTTCCACTTTGCTGACAAAGGACTAGGAGAGCACAGATGATATATATTGAACGCCAGTATGTGAAAGCCCTTAGCACTGGGCTTGGCACATAGTAAACATTAAACCAATGTTAGTTCCCTCCCACTCACTTAATAATAATCGCCAATATTTATTGAGCAGTTTACTGAAACATGCCATTCATTATTAAGTACTTTAAATAATTAACACATTTGAGTGTTTTAGTAACCCCGTGAGGTGGGTACCAATATTAATACCAATTACAGATAAGGAAAGTGAGGCAATAAGAGGTTAAATAACTCACTCCAAGTCATGGTGTCAGAGATAGAATTTAAATGCAAATAACTGGCTCCAGAGCCAGCTGTCCTAACCCCTACCCTGTGACATCTAAAAATAGTGATGCTGATAGTAGATATCTATTTTTTACATTTGGGTTTTTTATATCTGAATAATTTGTTATAAAATTAGAAGACATAAAATTAAAATTAGTAAAAAAAAAAAAAGGAAGATGATGGAATAATTCTTTCCATGCCTGATGCCTATAAATCAGAATAATATTGTTTCCTTTTCATAATACAATATTTTGAAATTCAGGCATACCTCTGGTATTTGGTCATGACAACAATACAGGTCCACAGATTTTAGGCTTGAGGTAATTAAGGTTTTATCTACATGACACAAAGCATATTTGGAATTGTCCCCTTTTTTCATCACTTTCGTCCCTCCTATAAATATTAAATGCCTATCTTGTGATAAGCATGACGCTAGGAGTTGAAGTTAATATAGATGCCTTGATTCATTAAAAATATATATATTTGCCAGCACTTTTCTAAGCATTTGGGATTCATCAGTGAACAAAATAAAAAATCTCTGCCTCTGTGGAGTTCAAATTATGGCAAATGTATCAGACTTTTCATTTGAGAAATTAGTTCACAGTCAAGAAGACTAGAAAAGATACCACAAACTAGGATATAATGCAAGGGATATAATTTCTATACAAATAAAGAGTAGGAAGTGATTAATTCCATGTAGGATAGGTTTGGAGGTATGGAAACAACAATTGAGCTGGGTCATGAGGGCTAAGCTGCAAACCCAAATGATTCAAACCTTGAAGACTTGCTATGTACATTGACTAAGGAAATTGTCTGGCCTGCCTCCCATCTCCAGTCCTTGATTTTTGGTTAAAGGAATAACTTTGGTCCCATTCCCCAGAATCAGAGCCTGGGAAGGGACTCCTGTGCGAATACTTTATTGGTGGAAATCCATAAGGGAATGAAGAAAGAAGAGAAGCCAGGGGAAGAAGACAGCAAAATGGGTTCAGGAAAAGCACGGTCTCAGCCTAATCCCACAATTTGTGCTGAAGCACAAGTTGCATCACAGACAGAGATTGTCTGTGTCTGGAGTCACGGGGGGCAGAAGGGGCATGACCTCTCAGGCACCTCAGGTTGAGGTGATTCAGTTTACATCCCCCGCCCAAGGAGCAGGTGTGGGTCATTGGCAGACAACCCCTCCAGCAGCTGGGAGCTGGGGACATGAGCCTGGGAAAAGGGATCTGAGAATGTCACCAGCAACATCTGTAAAAGGAGCCTAGGACAACTGGAAGGTATAGGTAGAGATGTAGAGATGTTGAGAATATTTGAACAGCAAGTGAGGGGAGAGAGAATATTGAGAATTGGATTTTTTGGTATCTCTTTCTGCTTTGGTAGGCCATTTATAATATCTGCCATAGTCATTATTTTTTACTTCATTCACTAAAAAAAATCTTGAGACGTGAATAATTTAAATTTAGCAAAATGGAAAAGTTCGCACTGTTAGTTAGGACTCCTGATTTGGAGTTAGTTCTTGAAGACAAATACAGTGTGACTATCTTTTATTCTGATTAAAGGGAACTGCTTCCATTTTGAAGTCAGAGTCCAGAAATGTATCTTCCTGGTATAATTTAAGAGTCTTATGTCAGACACTCCTTCCCCTTTTATTTTTCCAATGATAATGTTTTAAAATTTTTAAATGCCTTTAGGCAATACCTGCTCTTACAAGGCCTCCGTTGACCCCGCCACTGGATTTTACCTATGGCTAGATTTTCACATTCACATTAGCTGCCTGGCGCCGTAGACAGTTGAGTTTGTAAAGGCTTAGAGCGATGCAGCTAAGATTTTCTCCTAGCTAGATTCTCCTCACCTGGGATACTATGAGGTGAAAGGGGAGATGCAGAGTTGAACTCTGGTCAGATGGGATTTTGAATTTTTAAAAATATATATAATCTACAGAAGAGGGTAAGACAAATTTTAGGCTGAACGTCTTCGGATAGTCACTACTAGCAGCACACTATATCACATCACTTCTCTATCCCTGACACAGCCCTTCTCAAAATGTCTCAGTGTCATAGGAGCTGTCATTGTTTGTACTGACTCCCCATTCCTCCACTCCTCCCGCATCCTAACTGTACGGAATGCCTCGGAAGATCTACAGATTCAACTTCCAGCTCAGCACAATGTAGCTGAGGGGAGGGATGAAGGAGTGAGTGTACTTGACTTTTATGCTAGAGTGGAAATACCCCCCAAATTTTTATTTTTATTTTCAGCCTTTAAAAGTTGACTTATTCACTGTAATAATGATAAGAGATCATGTTAACTCCATTCAGCTTTACATGTTTATCCCATCTTGTTCCAAAAATGACTTAAGGCAATTATGCAAGCCACATAAATTGTAATTTTTGATCTTTCTGTGTGTTTCTAATGGAGGAAGAAGGTAGGACACTCGTTTTTGATGGTTTGATAGACATTTTGTAGAGAGAATGTTTAAGATGTTTTCAAGGCCAACTTGTACCGTCTTTGACTTTTATTTTAATTTTTTAAAATCTCTGGGTCATTTGTGTTTCAGAATAAAACACTAAATTTTGTTCCAAAGGTTAGAAATCCTAGATTCGTTCTCAATTTCTGTAACAGAGTAGATCTATTTAACTAATAAATCGCTTGTATTCTTATTTAGAGACTTTATAGGAACATTCTAGGGGAGAAGTCCTCTTAGTCGTTTATCTGAGAAAGATGATTTTTTTTTTTCCTGTGGGAAATTGCTTTTTTTCCTCCTGGGATGAAACTGTTAAACTTAATGGATGTTTTTTCCGAATCCCACAGGCTGGATTAAAATCTCAACATACTATATGCTGCACTTTAAATTTTATAAAGTGCTTTTAAATACCTTCCTTCAATAAGGTGAGGCAGTCATTATTATCCATACTTCTTATAGATTAGAAAATGGAGGCAAAGGAAAAGTAACTTCTCTGAGGTCAGATGACTAATTGGTAGCAAGCCTAGATAGAAATCAGCTTGGTCCTAGGCTGAAACTTTGGAGAGAAGAAGACTTGTATATGTATGTTTCAGATATCACTGGGACTTCGCCTCTGAATTTTCTCCTTGGTTAGGTTTTTGTCTGCTACTCTTTGAAATCCTCAAGTGAGTAGTGTGATAAGCAATAGGATTATTTGCTTTCAAAGTCTCAGAAAGCACTGAGTGGGAGCATAGGTGACACTTGCACCACTCTGCCGACACAAAATGCTGTATACTGGCTCAGTGTTTTGAGAGGGACTTGAAATGGAAAACATGGTAAAAATGAAAAACAAAAAATAGCAAAATGTGACCACCCACAGCCATGATCCAGGCTCCAGACTGATATCTGGTACACAGGTCAAGAGGAAGACCATGTAAGTAACAAAGGGACGTATGAGAGGTAGCTACAGAATTTTTTTTTATTACTTTCCTTTGAGCCTTTGAGGTAATGATGCTTAATATTCAAGAAAAGTGAAAATCAAAAGGGAAAGGAAGCAAACAGCCCAGCCCAGTGGTGATTGGTAGAGTAATTGTGGGCATGGCCCCAGGATGATAGCAGCTTCTATTTAATCAATGTTGACAAGGCTGGGGAGAGCTGGGCAGGTCCCAAGAGGTAATGTTTTACTGGGAAATCCACTCAACCTAATTTCAGTAATGGAGGGCTGTGGAGGGGCCTGGACCGGTGCCAGTAAACAGGGCCATTAGAGCTCAGTGTAGGCGATGGCAGCTGGGAACACCGCCATCTCTCCAGCAGCACTGCAGCCGGGCTGCCTGGCTGAGCACACAAGCAGCCGCTGCTGCATATGCTCCTGGTATTTGCTCACCAACAGAATGTGCAGACGTGCTATTCTCACCCTTTCGAGGAAATGAATGGAATGCATAAAGAGAAGAGCTGCTTCCAGAATCTATTTCAGCAAGAATCAGAGAGCCAGTTAGAGTCACATATTTCAAGGACCACTGTGAAATCATCCACCGGGGTCCCCTACCACCACCCGGTTCCAAATGGATATGGAAATGACTTTTATTTTTATTGCTGACTTAATGTGGTCTTGATCTTTCTTAGGACTGGTCGTTGTGGGTCAAGAATAAGAAAACGACTAGAGTTTTCCATATTTCAAAATTTATGAGATTCATTAGAGACGTTCAACTTTGCAAATCCAAGAGAAGTGGCCTAGGAGAAAATATGCCCCTTTGGGCTGAGCTCTTCTTGTCTAGATATTACTTTTTCCTTTATCACCCCTTCTCCCACAAACAATAATTACTAGCATATGAATTCCAAGAAGGCAGTGCTTTTTGCTTGATGTTTTCATTGTTGTATCACCACTGCACTGCATTGCATTTGAAATGCATGGCACATATCGCTTCTCGGCCTTTTGGCTAAGATCAAGTGAAATGCATGGCACATTCCCTGGTGGCGCAGTGGTTGAGAGTCTGCCTGCCAATGCAGGGGACACGGGTTCGAGCCCTGGTCTGGGAAGATCCCACATGCCGCGGAGCAACTAGGCCCGTGAGCCACAACTACTGAGCCTGCGCATCTGGAGCTTGTGCTCGGCAACAAGAGAGGCCGCGACAGTGAGAGGCCTGCGCACTGCGATGAAGAGTGGCCCCCGCTCGCCGCAACTAGAGAAAGCCCTCACACAGAAACAAAGACCCAACATAGCCAAAAATAAATAAATAAAAATTAAAAAAAAAAAACTATTAGAAATGCATGGCACAGTGTGTAGCATGTAGTAAAGACCCAGGACCTTTTACTGAATAAATGAATGAATTAATGAACACATTTCTTTCTTCCCTTTTGAAGCAACCTTCAACTCTAGAACATGAAGAATACATGGTTTTACTGTCATGATGTTAACTTTCTCTTTTTAAAGTAACAGAAATGATAAAATTCATGGCAGCTGCTAGTGAACATAGTTATTTCTAAGAGGTCTTTGGGCCCAGAAGAAGTAATATTTTTGTCAAGGCTAACATGCCACGGCTGGAGAAGGGTATAGCTCTTTATCAGATTCTAACATTATCTCTTCAAATTGACTGTGATTTTTGAGAATTTATTTAATACAAATAATATTTATTAAAATTGCTCAATTTTATTTTATTAAGAGGCAAATTTTTCCCCCTTTTAGACCAAACTGCTAAAACACATCATCAGTTTTTGTTTTATTTATTTATTTGGGGGCATAGTCTATATCATAATAAAATTGGATTCCAGGGTTGATTTCTGGGGTGAAGACTGATTTTGGGGAAGAAACCCATCCTAGGTAGAATAATAATGATTCCTAGTGAGGATGCTCACTAGTCACATGATATATACACATAGATAGGAGATATATACAGTCGACCCTTGAACAACACAGGTTTGAACTGCACGGGTCCACTTATATGTGGATTCATTTTAATAGTGAACACTACAGTACTACACGATCCATGTTGGTTGAATCTGTGGACGTTGGATGTTGGATACAGAGGAACTGCAGATACGGATGAACCATGTATATGGAAGGCCCACTATAAATTATACATGGATTATTTTCACCTACACAGAGGGTCGGCGCCCCCAACCCAGTTGTTGTTCAAGGGTCAACTGTGATTTGCTTTGTGATCTTTCTTTTCCTGTAATGCCTTAACCAAAATAACAGTATTAATGTTAGGTTTTCATATTTAATATGAGTAAAAGTACTATTCAGAGCTAAACTGAAATAAGGAGAACACTTTCTGTTCTTTAACTTGCTGGATTTCAGCTGTCACATCAGGCTTTCCTCATTCGCCAGCTCCAGGCCCATTTACTTCCCTCACTTGCTTTATGTCACTTGGTACTGAAAATCCCTTTCAGTCTTTAGCTTCCACAGCCTCTTCTTAAGCAACAACTGTCTCAGAGAGAGGTTGAGCCTCTAGATGGGGAATGTGATTATTTACGCTAATTGGATCATGATCACTGGAGTGCCCAGCTGGCCTCAGCCATTCATCCATCTTTGAACTCACCATGATGATCAAAGGTTTTGCATAAAATACTAAAAAGAATACATATTAACTCATCTCTAGCATTTACAAATTATGTAATTAGTGCCAGAAAGGGCCAAGACCAGATTTCATATTATTCAAGACTAATCAGAATTCTTCCGTCCATTCTGAACTGCTTTTACAAAGACCAATTTTTAGACTTCATAGTCTCCAGGCCTACATACCTGTGGACCCCCTGCTATAGCTCCTACTCTGAGCCCATCCACCCTTCTTGGGCAAAGGGACGAGCTGGGAGAGCAATGTAAAATAGATGCTACCTAGATGGCTCTGTCCTAGGTTGAAATTCACTGTTGCCATTCACAGAGAGTGTGTTCCTTTATCTTGTTGTGCATCAGCTTCCCCGCCTATAAAACTGGGATGATAAAGGTAGCTGTGAGAATTAATCAAATGACACAAGTGCACTTAGAACTGTTCTAAACATGTAGGAAAGACTCAAATATGGTAGCTATAGCTAAACACTTTATACAAGGGGTCAGGAAAGTTACAATTTATGGTTCTTTCCACAAAGACCTTCTTGACCTTCTCTGGTCGAATTTGACTACCTGATATAATGGGGAAACCTGGACAAGTAGAAGACCTAGATTTTAGTCCTGGCTTGACATGAGCAAACCATATGATTTAGAGAAAAATCTCTTTATCTGAACTTCAGTTTCCTCTTCTATGAAATGAGGATGTCCATTCATTCTTTCATTCAGCAAGTATTTATTGAAGGCCTTTCCTGCGCGAGGTTCTGCACTGGACATGGGGGATTCAAAGTTGTACAAAAGTAGATACTGTCGTTACCCTTGAAGACTTATGGTTTAGTCACTGGGTGATCTTAGAGGTCCCTCTCACTGCCAATATTCTATAATTATGGATTCCATTGCCTATTAAATGTTTATTACAAAAGGCTTAAACAAGAGCGAGGGTATTTACTGGTTTTCTCACTTTTCTTCTCAATACCTAGAAGAATGTCTGGCACATTGCAGGTGTTCGATACCAATTTATAGAACAACTAAATAATTATATTTCAAACACTTGAAAGCATTTGAGAGAAAGAAGCATTTGAGAGAAAGAATATGTAGATATTGAAGCTCTTTTAATAAGGAACAGACAGCAATGACTTCCTGTCACAATAAACAGATGCATGTCAAGTTTCACTGTTTCTCCTGGGCCTAGGCAAAGAATGACAAGAGAAAGTGGGGGAATTTGGAAGGATTTAACCTGATTCCACTCCAGAAGTGGACGGAAACTGTGGCTATTTAAAATTATCTGGATCTTTTTTCCTTCTTTTTCTCCTTTTGAACTGTGTTCCCTTATTTCACAAATATACCTCTGTTCTCACCTTAACCAGCCTGATTTCAGCTTTTCTCTTGAGTTTCCTAATCTCCTTCAAATCATACATAATAGCTCCAAAGTTTTTATTTAGTAAGAGAGGTTTGAAGTCTTCTCTTGCTCCTGTAGCTAATCCTTCTATGTTCTTCTAGACAGTTTAAATCAATATTCTGTTTCTTTTGCAGTTTGAAGAGGGCACTAAATAGGTGGTTTCTTGGAACTGGTAAAGATGATAAACCACTGTGGGCATACCTGTAGTCTCCAAAATTTGGGCATAGCTAGGGAAATAAATAAATTATCTGAAAGAATTGAAAATTACTATAAAAAGATCTAACAAATATGGAAGCTTTCTTCTGATAGAAAATTAAATGATCCATTAGCGCACCAAAGTTCTATAATACACGAGGAACACTGCTGGTACATAGAGTATTATGAAGATCAGAACTGAGTTAGTTTCACCCAAAAATTTTTGTTGGAAAATGTGATCAGTGTGCTGGTTCTTCAAGAGTTAATAATGATCACCTTGGAGGGATCTAGCCTTAAAAAAATTCTTTATGAGTAGTAGTAGATAGCCTCACTAGGATAACTCCATTTTGAAAGTAACTTACAGTCTGTTGCAAATCCCACAAAATAAATCAGACTTAAAAACTTTGATCAAAAACAAGTCATTGTAAGGTAAAATGACCTATCATAGTTACTATTTACCAGACCAGCCTCATTTGATTCTTAAAAAAACACATCTGTTTTCAAAACGATAAGCATTTTCTGCTACTGAAGAGACTTAAAAGAATATTAATAGACAGGTGTCCAAAGAAGGAATCCCCAAAATTATATTTAGCGGCAGTGGTCTTGTTTGGATATAAATGTTCAGCTTTATCTGAATATAAATATATAGCTGACTGATTTCAAAGAAACATACATTTTTATGAGCTCTTCTAATGGTCTCCTAAACGTTCCCCATTTCTCTAGTCTCAACATCTCTCAAGTCTTAGAAATACTTGTGTGAAATATTGACCCTTGGCTGGCACCCGGGAACTTGAATTTTGAGAGGGTTCTCACCACTTCCTAACTAAGAGTGTTCACTGTGCCTAAACTCTTTGCGCCAACAATGTGGTTTATGCTGGACATCTGTTTTCCTCCTGGGAGTCTGGATTTGGTACATGCTAGGTAGAGGATGCCTACACAACCAGTCTCCAATAAAAACCCTGGACTTGTAAGCTCAGGTGAGCTTCCCTAGTCTATGACATCTCACACATGTCACATTTCATTGCTGGAGGAATTAAGCACATCTTGTATGAGTCCATGAGGAGAGGACTCATGGAATCTTGTGCCTGGTTTCCTCCAAACATCACTCCGTACAACTTTTCCCTTTGCTTTTTTTGGTTTTATATCCTTTCACTGTAGTAAATGGTAGCCATGAGTAGGACTATATGCTCAGTCTTGTGAGTCCTCCTAGCAAATCGCTGAATCTGGGGGGAGTCTTGGGGACCCTGGTACAGGAGTTTAGTTTAATAACAGATGTGATGTCAAGGCAAATTCTCTTTCCATTAGCTGGCATACTAGTAAGCTGTCTGTAGTATGAAATCAGTTGACTGAGTTCTAGCAGGAAACCAGGCAGAAGAGTAATTAGAAAATCACCTCTTTCCTAAGGACAAAAATGATCTTTAAAAAGAAACAAAGTCTTTCTTATTAAGCAAAACACACTTGCCCTATGGATAAGTGTACTCATTTGGAATGTTTTTGACTGCCAGAAACTAAAAACTACTACAGTGGCTTAAAGAAGTTAGTTATTTGTCTCACATTAATAAGAAAAAGTCTGAGGAAAAGTGTCCAGGAGTAGTATGGTCGGTCACAAGTAGGTTTTTTTCTATCTCTCTGCTTCACCATTCTTAGTGTATAGTTTTTATCTTCGTGGTCACAAGGTGACTGCTACACTACCAGGTAGTTTGATGTCACAGTCATCAGGAATAGGAGAAAGTAAAGAGCAAACACCTCCTCTGGAGCCTTCCCAGGGAAGTCTGTCTCTACCGATTTGGCCATCACTGTGTGATATGGACATCCCTAGCTCCAAGGGGAGCTGAAAATGCAAGTATTTCACTTTCCAGCCTTTATAATATTAGAAATAAGGGGTGAGAGAGTTGGAATGGATGTTGAATGATCCACATAAAATATCTGTCATGATAAGTCTGACATTAATGCAAAAGAAATACATGATCGTTGTGGACCCCCCATGTGTGGATACCTTAACTGTAAGGCTGAGAGATTAAAGACCATAGTAGTTTCTCTTTAGTGAACTCCTCGCCCACGATATCACAGCTTTGTTCCTGAGCTCTTCCCTATGTGTCACTGAACAATTTCCTGTGGGTAAGCTCTTCTGAACCTGGAAATTACATTACTGAGATAGCAATAATCTCTTTTTATCTTAAATCTTTTATGAAGTGGTATGAAAAGAAGAAATGCATTGCACTATCATCTGAACAGATGAGACAAAATACTAACTCTGCTTCCCCTGCCCTAACCCCATCTGTTTTCTTCCTCAGAAGCTGTAGACGAAACCAAACCTAAGGAAAGTGCCCGGCAGGATGAGGGTAAAGGAGAAGAACGTGAGGCGGACCAAGAACATGCCTGAACTTTAAGAAATGGCTTTCCACATCCCCACTCTCCCCTCTCCTGAACCCTGTCGCTCCTCACCCTCTTCTCAACTCCTCTCTGAAGTTTCCCTTCCTGTCCTACTCACGTCTGTGAGTCTGTCCTCTCCCACCCACTAGCCCTCTTT
Organism: Lagenorhynchus albirostris; assembly: GCF_949774975.1. Classification (NCBI taxonomy): domain Eukaryota; kingdom Metazoa; phylum Chordata; class Mammalia; order Artiodactyla; family Delphinidae; genus Lagenorhynchus; species Lagenorhynchus albirostris. The sequence continues at coordinate 83,917,448 of NC_083099.1, read as the reverse complement.
CTCTCTGTGTGGCAAACATTTAAAAAAAAAAAAAAAAGCAGGAAAGATCCCAAGTCAAACAGTGTGGCTTAAACATTTTTTGTTTCTTGGTGTTGTTATGGCGAGTTTTTGGTAATGATGATCCAATCATTTTGGGAAATTCTTGCACTGTATCCAAGTTTTTTGATCTGGTGCGTGTGGCCCTGTGGGAGTCCACTTTCCTCTCTATCTCTCTCTGTTCCAAGTGTGTGTGCAATGTTCCGTTCATCTGAGGAGTCCAAAATATCGAGTGAATTCAAAACCATTTTTCTTTTCCTCCTTTTCAATGTGATGGAATGAACAAAAAGGAAAAAATTCAAAACCCAGTTTGTTTTGAAAATAAAGAAATAAAGCAAATGTGCCAATTAGCGTTAACTTGCGGCTCTAAGGCTCCTTTTTCAATCTGAATATTAATAAACCATGAGAGTAATCAAACTCCCAATGGCTCTGTGTTTCTGTTCCATCTTCTCATGAGTTGGTTTGACACACTGGGCTTCTTACATTTTATCTTTGTTCTGGCCTCCCAGTCTGACACCAACCACCCTGACAAAGAAAAGATGGATGAAACCATAAGGCTTCAGTCAGAACCAATGGCGTAGGTCCTTGATGGGGCTCTTGGGTGCTATTTTATTTTGTAGGGCTGCTGTAACAAAGTACCACAGACTGGGTGGTTTAAACAACAACAGACATTTATTTGCTAACGGTTCTGGAGGCTTGAAGTCCAGAATCGAGGTGCTGGCAGGGTTGATTCCTTCTCAGAATTGTGAGGGAAGCATGTGTTCCAGGCCTCTCTCCTCAGCTTGTAAAGGGCCATCTTCTTCCTACATCTCTTCACATCGTCTCTGGGTATCTCAATAGCCAGATTTCCCCTTTTTGCCACATTGGATTAGGGCCCACCCTAATGACCTAACCTTAACTTTATTACCTCTGTCAAATCCCTGTCTCCAAATAAGGTCTCATCTGAAGGTATTTGGGGTTAGGATTTCAACATGTGAATTGGGGGAGGAGGGGCGCAATTCAACCCATATCAGGCACTAAGACTTGCTTCTACTAAAATCACTTCAGCATATTTTCATGACTCAGAAGTATCCAATGGAAAGTTATTCTAGGTTTTGCTAAGTTAAATAATGTAAGACATGCATAACTCTTAGAAACCCCCCAGGCTTTTGTTTAGATAATTTATTTTTAACCCAAGTATTGACATGGTCCATTTAATTTTTTCAGTTTATTAACTTCTCTTAGACTTATCCCCACACAAGGCAGCTGACAGACTCTTGATTAGTCATAATCATTGTTCCTGCCAATGGTGATAGTATACAAAGAAAAGGTCTATATTTAGCACATCTATCCTTTTCAAATTTCCTTCCAGTTTCTGTTTTCTAATACCCTCTACCAGAAGGTAAACAGTTCCCATGAGAAACAAAACAATGTCCCTAAATCTTGAAGCATCTGATGGTGTTCTTTCTCCCTCTAAATTTCCTAAGTCAATCCTGGTACAAATTCTTAACATGTCATACTCTGTCCTGACCCTGATTCTCATAGACAAGCATTGCCAATGGACTCCCTTAAGCTTTCTGCATTCATCTGCACATAGAAATTCCCAACAAGGAAGAGAAAATTGTGTCAAAGCCTTCAAAATAATGAAGATCATGGAAATAAGTGATCTTAGGAGATACAACCTACACCCCGGGAACTCTCCTCAGCTTTGTGTGGAGCTGGTGCCCAGTTAATGCTTTGAAGAAAGCTGATGTCACATGAAAGATGAGTCCTTACTGGATCAAGGGGTTTTTCCTCATCACTGACACTAAGTGGAAGAAGAAATCACAAGGAAAAAGGTCTATAAGGAAAAGCATAAAAAGGTCAAAAGGAAAGCATCAATAACATATTAAAACAATTAAAGAGTTTTGAACTTATTCTGAGTTGGTATGATTTCCACCGAAGACTTTGAAAGTATCTGGGACTCAATCTTGTTCAGATTATGGTCTCATCAGATGTGAGAAAAGGTGTTGAAAAATGTTATCCATGGGTTGGAGCCATATTGGCAGGATATTGCTGTAAGAGTTGTTTTACCCCAAAGTTTTTTGGTAGGATAAATGCTTTCATTTCTTTCCCAAATCTACACTTCAAAGCAACATTCCTGTGACCTGACACAATTCAACTCCTTCAAAGTATAATTCTAAACTTCTTCCACTGAATCCATATTCATAGAAAATAATAGCATATGACCCTTTAAGTCTATATTAACATACACTGTTCAGTGGTCTTACTAGTGGTGTCAGAGTTGGAATTTCGTTTTTACTTATGAATATCTATGTTTATTTGATTTTTTAAAATCTTGTCTCCTTAATAGAATTATAAAAATGGAGGAAGACACATCAGAGAGGCTTGTAATGATCCTAAAACACACGCCAAGGATAACTGCAGCCCTCACACTGGTGCAAAACAATGTGACTCCAATATATACACAACACACACAAAGTCAGGTGATACTGGGAAATATAGACCATTCAAGATACAAAAACAAATAGATTCTAAATTCTGTTTAGAATTTGATGACTCTAAACCATCTACATCTGGATTACTGTTTAAAAAATAAAAACTAGGTTGAGGACAAGTTAAAAATCCCTCAACAGTGACAAGTGATTCTTTCAGGTGGTAATAAGATCATATTCTGGGCACCAGGCCCAATGTTCAATTTATAGCAAAACCATGGCCATTTGTGCATGAAGTAAACTCTTTGGACCAAGCTATGTTATTTAGGTCTAAAATGTTCTGGCATGACGTAATACATTTGATCTCTTTGAAGATGAAGAAGTTTCTAAAATAGAACCTTTTATTCCCATTGCCCTACACACACTTTGCTCATCCTTCAACCTTTTCCACCATCATCCACCCAGTGGCTTAGTTCAGAAATCTAGAAAGCAGCCTGATTCCTCTTTTTCTCATATAACATTGAATTCATGAGCAAACCTGCTGATGTTGATTCCAAAAGAGAATGAGGATAAAACTTGTGCCCGCTGTTCTGACCAAACCTACACTTTCCGTAGTTACTTTGAGGTGATCTAAGGTTTTCTGTTTTTTGTTTTTTTAGTAGTAGTCTCTTCCCATATTCAGCTCATAAGAGAGACCGAGGGGGGATTACCAAACTCTCTATCTCAACTCCCTAGAGAAAGGCACACTGGAGCTCTCAAAAATGCATTATTTCCAACATCAGCCAGTTCCAGGAAAGCTGGTTTTGCAGTTGGCACGGAATCCTGAGCAACAGGAAAATCAGATTAATGAATGATTTTCATAGAGCATTATTAAGATCACCACAAAGTCCATTCACTTTTTTTTTTTACCTTCCATACATTGTCTGTTGTCATGGAAACAGCTTCTGCTAAGCTGCCTATGAAAATAATTTAATGATTGGTGACCCTTCTAGCTAAATGTTAGCTAATGAACATTAAAACTGTGGGCTTTTGGGGCTTCCCTGGTGGCGCAGTGGTTGAGAGTCCACCTGCCGCTGCAGGGGACGTGGGTTCGCGCCCTGGTCCGGGAGGATCCCACTATACCGCGGAGCGGCTGGGCCCGTGAGCCATGGCCGCTGAGCCTGCGCGTCCGGAGCCTGTGCTCCGCAACGGGAGAGGCCACAACAGTGAGAGGCCCGCGTACCGCAAAAAACTGTGGGCTTTCTTTATTTCAAAAAAACTCACTTTTTTTCCCTAGGGGATTAAAACTCACGCCTGCCTATCATGTAGGAAAAGGCTGCATCCATACTCACCATCTCTTTCAGTCACATATTTACTTGTATATAACTGCAATTTTGTGCTTCCTTCCTAGAAAAAAATTCACAGTCATAAGGAATGAGGGCAAGATTATAGCTATGAGAACGATGAGTCATTAAATGTTCTTGGAGAATTTTATTAAAGTGGCAAGGACATTTTAAATATACACTTTCTAGCAGATTGGTTACCTGGTTTGTTTTTTTACAGGTGTGAGTCCTTGTTGGTAAATACAGCATATTTAGTGTCACAGATGGTACCTTACTAAGTACATCTTTGATGAAGCGAGATGCCTCCATACAAAGAAAAATGTTGCCAATTAACATTGCCTTGTATATAATCAGGCTATGAAAGCACACGGGAGTGTCATTAGAACCTTAAAATAATTTTATTGTTTAATTACCCAAATAATACTCTTTCATTGTAGAAAGGTAGAAAATATAAATTAAAAAAAGAAGTTAAAAATAATCTACAGTTTACCACCCAGAACTGAGCATCTAACCATTTAGAGATACATCTTCATATTGACTGTCTATGTGCTTATCTGCCTTCCTCCTTTCCCATATATTATCCACTTATCTATTAAGCTATATTCTTATGTGTATATAGATACATATTTAAAGCTAAAATAGGCTCATGCTGTACATATTATTTTGTAAACTGCTTTCCACACTGCAGACATTTTCATTCAGACTGCTAAATAAGAGAGGACCTTGTGGTTTCCACATCTGCTTTCCAGTGCCTTAGTGAAGCCTGAGGTAAAAGGAAAAGTGTGCAATTCTGTATACACTTATTAAAATATCATTCTGTATTTTGAACCAAATGGGAAGTTTAATAAAAGCTCTACAATAAAAAACATAACTATATAGAAAGCTCCACATTGCCTAATCAGTTGGCACACCATCCTCAGCCCTCACAAACCCGCCTGCTGGTGGACATGGGCCGTGTTGCCTGGCCAGGGAGCTGAGGGTTGATGGGGAAGGAATGGTGCCATTGTGCAATAATATAGGGTCATGAAACAAACAAAGAACAAACAAAATTTTTTATTTGAAATTTTAATATTCTGTTTATCATAGATATTTTTACATTAATTTTGATTTTTAAAATATTGCATTAAATATTATTTATCTTGATCACTCATTTTTTGATATACCCTCACCCTAACCCTGGCCCTGCTAGAATCATGTTCTCTAGATAAACATTTTCTAATGATGGTTGGGCAGCTGTGATTATGTGAGGTCTTGGTGATACCCAGGGACTGTAAGGCTTGAGAGTGTGGGTTGGCCCATCAGGACCTGAGAATTATATGTCTAATATTCCCAAAAGTTTCCTTGCTTTCGACAGATATAGACACCATGGAGTGGTTCCAAGTTGGTCAGGGCTGGGACGAACTGAAGAATTCATGACCTGGGCTTCCCTGGTGGCACAGTGGTTGAGAATCCGCCCGCCAAAGCAGGGGACACGGGTTCGATTCCTGGTCCGGGAAGATCCCACATGCCACGGAGCAACTAAGCCTGTGCACCACAACTACTGAGCCTGCGCTCCAGAGCCCGTGAGCCACAACTACTGAAACTCCTGCGCCTAGAACCCATGCTCCACAACAAGAAGCCACCGCAATGAGAAGCCTGCGCACCGCAATGAAGAGTAGCCCCCGCTCCCCTCAACTAGAGAAAGCCCACACACAGCAACAAAGACCCAACACAGCCAAAAATAAAATAAATAAATGTAAAGAATTCATGACCTACCTTAACATTCTGAAAATAAATCAAAAATAAACAAGAATAATCTAGGGCTGCCAAACCAAACCACCAGTTTGCGATGCCTGGTGGGCTTTCACCACCCGTCCCAGCTGTGTTTATCTCTATGCTGGGGAGAGCACGGTTATAAAGCAAGACTCAGTCAGTTCAAAACTCATGTTCATGAAGGGCTCATTGATTGTACACCATTGGTACAAATTTATTTTTAAACTCTAGATAAGAAGATGATGGATATTTCATTTTATGCAGTGAAGTAAAAAGAAGGTATCTCTCTCCCCTGGAATTTTTTTTTAAGCCTGGAGGGAAGAATTATACTTTTTAAAAATTCCCCACCATATTAGGGAAAGAATGATGCAGAGTAGAAACAAAAGGAAGAGTTTTGTGTCTGTCTTTTTTCTTTTTTCTACCCTCATGGTCCTTCCCCCTTCTTCCTTTAGTAAGTAGAATAGAATAACACCTAGAAGCCCAGGAGTGTTAATTAAACAAGGGGGGATAGGCAGTGGCAGGGTGAGGAAAGCAGCACCTGGGTCTCAGCTCTTACAGCAGCAACAGACAGGGAGGGCTCTAAGTATCGCTTCCACCTGGGAGGGAAGGCAGCCTCTGCCTTAGCAATGGGGTCACCAACAGTGCTCTGCAGTGCTACCCTCACCGAATTTCTAAGCTCCTGCCAGCCTGGACCTAGGAATCCTGCCTTCCCATCCCTGATGTAGCCCACCCTGTCTGCATAAACGATTCCTGCCAGACTGCAAACTGCTTAGGTGTAGAATTTTTGTCCTACTTAGTCTTATACTTTGGTTACCCAAGTGTCTGAAAATAGCAGGCAGATACGAAATAAATGCTTCAAGAATGCACGAATGGACGAATGAATAAATGAATACAAGGGCTTTGATTCTTGCCTGTCACTCTCTAACTTTTTTCTCCTTCCTTCAGTTTTGCAAACTTCCCATGGGAGTTCCAAGTTACAGCTCAGGCCCCTTGTCCGAGAAGAGAGAGAAGCATTTGCCTGAGAACCTAGCACTCTCATGTATCTACCCAATGATGAACTTGGGGTAACAATGGCTACATGACTCTCTCAAGTCTTGATTCAGTCACTCAATGGTGGCTGAGAGATTCCATCCACTGCAGCCTCCTCATTGTCCCTGCTTGCTCCACTCCTGACATTGCATCTTGGTCCTCCATTGCCACTTCTGCCCCTTCTATTCCTTCTGCTTGAATGCTCTTCCCTAGAAATCCACGTGTTTCTTTCAAGTCGTTTCTGAAACATCATCTTCTCATCAGAGCCTCCCAAGAGCAGCTTGCTCAATATTTTCTATCACCCTTTCCTCTGAAAGTATTTCAAGTAGAGATAAGTCTTATCTCCATTAAAATACTGTATCCTTTACTCAGTTGCTTTATTCACCTATCTTCCATCACTAGATCGCTAGACTATAAGCTTCATGAAATTAAGAACTTTCTCTCTTTTGTTTCTGTTTCCAGCTCTTAAGACACTGCCTGGCATTTAGTAGGATCTCAGTAAATGGAAATGAATGACTCTCTCTCAAAACTGTAATCACAAATTTTACTTTAAGTGTTTTATTTAAATTTGGCACATGCTTTTTGACCTTATCACTTTTAAAACAATAGAGTTATCCATAGGGCAGTGTCTCATAACATTACTTAGCAGTGGACATCTGTTGTTCTTGCCCACCTGACATCCTTTCCATTCCTCTGACAATAGACTACCTCTTTCTTACGTTGAATCTATGCTGTTTAGTTTTAATAGAGCTGACTCAGAATCTTTTCCTCTCCTCCTCAACATAGGATAGATATAAGAACCAAGCCTGGCCAATCAGACCTTACATCTGGACACAGTGATTGGATTAAGCCAGTCCTCCCATGGAATTTTCTGCCAGAGAAAGCAGGAAAAAAACTTTTTTCCTGGTAGCATTTCTAGACAAGTGAATGCATTTCACAGATGATGACTGTTTTCTCACCACATGGAAAGAGCCTACCCCCAAAATGGAAAGAGACACAGTCCTGGTAACATTGTTTGGTCGCCTAGTTCTAACAATGCCTGAAGCAAGTACTATTCTTGGACTTTTCAGTTATGTGTGTTAATTCCTGTTTTTGCTTGAGCTACTTTGAATGGTGCTTCTGCCATGTACAATGTAAAAGATTCCTGATACATCAGTCCCTCCTTCTTGCCCCAGCTCCAGTAACCTTCCACCCAGTTGGTCCTGGTTCCTTGGCCCCTGGACATTTTCACAATATCTGTGGCATAAGCATGGTGATTTGCTGTCCAAAGTATATAGTATATCCTCATTCTTCCCTCACATGTTGATTTGATACTTTCAAGATTTAACTAACAAACTGAAAATGCTGAGAGACAATACCATTATGGCTACTGAGGAGAAAAACATGGTAGCCAAGGTTGGAAGTGAGTTTCAGGGATGGCAATGACACTTTCCCCACCCCCAAACTCGGAATGAAAGTCATAAAGCATGTTGTATATTTAGAAGAGTGGGATATTGGATGTGATCTAATTTTGAAATCATAGGTATCACCTTTAAATATCAAACCCTATTTTACAACAGAACAGCATATGGTATGAAAGGAATTATACATCTTAATGAACATGGATCCTTTCCTATTAGCAAATTATGTTGAACAAATATTTTTAAATATTTACTCTGGATATGTTACTGTTATGCTGCAATAGAGTAGGTGTTTAATAACATAAAAATTAGTATAATTTTTTGCCAGATAAGAAAGATACTATATATATATATATATATATATTTATACATGATATACACACATATATGTAAATATAAGTATATATGCATGTATACATATATACATATTTAATATGTGTATGGTGTGTGTGTGTGTATATATATATATATAAGTGTATATAATAATTTGATAAGGTGTAGAAAGTGAGATAAGAAATAAAAAATTGAAAACAAAAATAAAAACTAAAACACTGGAGCCTCACCTTAACAGCTGTAATAAAACCAGTTGTCACTAGTATCTATCCTGGATTTTTTCTAAAGGAATCAGGATATAGGAAGAACTCATTTAACCAGGGTATCACTTAAAATAGGGATGATTACCGAGCACCCCAGGCCTGCTCTGGAAAGGGGCTTTATCGTATTCCTGAACAGGCAAAGTCATGATGTTTTGCCTCTCCTCTTTGCTGGCCTTTTCTCCAAATAGTCTTTGTGATGCATAAATTGGTGCTATTGTGTCATGTTGTATATTATTAAGTTCAAATCCTTACCTGCTACTTTAAAGCCATTACCAGGGCAACTCAGATGGACTCACTTCTCCTAGTTATACATGCTCAGTCTCTGTTTTCTGACTACTCCACAGGAGCCTAGAAGCTGCTACAGTTTCAGGACATAAATTGATTCCACAGAAATGTATTAAACCCTTGCACTGCCCTAAACACAGGAGATAGCACAAGAAATAAGACGTGTTCCATACAGTTAAAGGATGCTGACCTGAAACAAGGGCAGGGCAGGGTTGTGAGGGCTGCTCTAGGGGAATAAACAGTTCTGTGAGAACCAGGTAGATGTGTACCTAAACTGTGCAGAGAATAATAAAGACTTCCTGGAGGACAGGAAGAAGTCAGAAATGCTTAGTCTTAAGTAATGAAGAAGACTGTTGGGTGAAGAAGTTGGAGAGAGATATTCCAGCCAGAGAGACCACCCTTAGACTTAAAGACACAAAACAACTTGATAGAATTGGACATGGCAAGAGGTCTGTATGTCTGGAGATTAGATTATAAGGGGATATGTGGTTTTGTATACAGATGAGGCTGGAAAAAAGTGCTGGAATTATTTGTAAATTGTTTAGAAAACTAAGGAGTTTTGACTTTATTGTAAAAATAGTTGGTATATAGGGACTCAACTACTAGAATCCATCTGGCATAGAATTCAAGGGGTTTGTAAACTTAAATGGAAAATAAAATACATCTTTATTTTTACTAATTATTATGTAAAATAATAATTATTATAGTGTTTCCTTCTGTCTTTGTCTTCTTGGGCTGCTAAAACAAAATACATAGACTGAATGGCTTAAACAACAGACATTTACTTCTCATGGATTTGGAGGTTGGGAAATCCAAGATCAAGGTGATAGCAGATTTGATTCTTGATGTGGACCCTCTTCCTGGCTTACAGATTGCCACCTTCTTGCAGTATCTTCACATGGCAGAGAGAGAAAGAGCTCTGGTGTCTTTCTCATCCTACAAGGGCACTAATCCCATCATGGTGGCTCCACCCTCATGACCTCATCCAAATCTATTTACCTCCCCAAAGCCTCATATTTGATACTGTAATGTTGAGAGTTAGGGCTTTAGTCTACGAATTTTTGGGGGGGAAAGAAACATTGAGTCATAACACCTTCAATTATTAATGTAACTAACAAAATATAGTGGTACTGAAACAGAGCAGGACCCTATGGTCCTCCCCCACCACCCCCATGTCCTCAACCTGCCTTTTGTCTGTGGAAAAAATTTAGCTAAAGAGTAAGTTTAATTGGACAAGTGAGAAAATGCAGAAACAAAGGAAAACAGTCAAAGGAGACCAAATAATAGTAGTTTAGTATTAAGCATAGTCAAGGACCTTTAGTTCCTCCTTAAGGGCTATAGATAATATTCTGAGCCATATCCCATGAGCTGTCTTATGGATACTGAAACCCCCCACCAAGTGGAAGAAGTTAACTACATGATGACCAGGCTGGAGCCATGACATAAGCTGCCACAATTCCAAGAACTGGCCTCAAAGAAATGGAAACAAACCTGCCCTGGAACTGAAGATTAACTGTACCTAAAACAATCAAGATGATGCAGGTCAGACCACTGATGACCAATTTCAAGATGACTGTCAGAGCTGACTGTATTATTTCTGCATGTAGCCCCCTCCCTCTGTCTATAAAAGCTCTTGCCCCCTGACTGACGGGAGGGGAGTCGTTCTTTGGGCAGGCGTCCGCCCTCCCCCTCATTTGCCGGCATCCAAAATAAAGCAAACTTTCCTTTCCAACAACCTGGCCTCTTTAGTGGCTTTTGAGCCGTGAGCAGCCAGACCCCACTTTTGGTTGCAGTACTAGCAATACCTGTGACCCTGTTATCAGAAGAAATTAGTTATTTTTATTTCATATTACAGTTGTTACAGATACCTTAAAATGTTTATGCTAATCTCATCTTCAAAATTTTGATGAGATCTACTGCTACATCATGTTATTAACAAAGAAGCACATTGATAACTGTATCACAAATTTTTGAAACAATTCAGTAACTTATTTCACAATAATTTGTGCTGTAATTGTATGCATACTATTTGATTATTTTCAGGCAATAGTCTGAGAAGGAGAATAATGAGTGCTGATTCTTGGTCAGCTGCCAAAGGATCTATGGAACAAAAAAGGTTAAGAAGTTTATATTAGAGATATTTTAGAGACTAGATTTGTGGTTTAAAAAGAAAACTAAGGGTAACCTGGGACAAAGTAGGAGAGTGGCATGGACATATATACACTACCAAACATAAAATAGATAGCTAGTGGGAAATAGCCGCATAGCACAGGGAGCTCAGCTCGGTGGTTTGTGACCCCCTAGATGGGTGGGAGGGAGGGAGACGCAAGAGGGAAGAGATATGGGAACATATGTATATGTATAACTGATTCACTTTGTTATAAAGCAGAAACTAACACACCATTGTAAAGCAATTATACTCCAATAAAGATGTTAAAAAAAAAAAGAAAACTGACAATACTGCAGGGTACAAAGAAGTTGAAAAGGTGAAGCCTCTTGCGAGGAGGCTAAAGTTATTCTTTAGGTGAGATACGATGGGGAATGAACAGAAACACTGGAAATGAGAGTGAGAAGAAGGAAGCTGTGGGAAGAAGTGAGGAGGAAAAGATGAGGCAGTGGAAACAGCGCGTGCAAAGCCCTGAAGTGGGCAAGAGCTGGCTGTGTTCTAGGAAACAAAAGCAGAGCAGTCTGGCTAGAGGTGATGATTAGTGGGGAGAGTGGGATGATGATTAGTGGGGAGAGTGTGAGACTGCCAGGGTAGAATAGGCCAGGTCACTGGGTCATGGTAGCCTTGATAAGGAGATTGCACCTTACCCTAAGTAGAACAGGAGGCTGCTTAGGAACTCAAGGGAGTCAGTGTGATTTGATTTATCTTAAAAAAAGTAAACTCTGATTGTTGTGTAAAGTGAGGATTGCAGGCAAAAAAGAATGGAAGTGGGAGGCTGAAAGATGATGGTGGCTAGGACAGGGGACATGATGGTAGAGAAGGAGGGGAGAGGTTAAATATGATGTGATGGTTAATTTTATGTGTCCCTTGGCTGGGCCATTGTGTCCAGCTAATTGATCAAACATTATTCTAGGTTTTCCGTGAGGGTGTTTTTGGATGAGATTAATATTTAAATTGGAGGGCTTCGAGTAAAGCAGATCACCCTTAAATATGTGATTGGACCTCATCCAATCAGTTGAAGACCTGAATAAAATAAAAAGATTAACCCTTCCCCAAGTAAGAGAGAGTTCTCCAGTAGACAGACTGAACTCAAACTGGAACATTAGCCCCTCTGTTTCTCCAGTCTGCCAGTTCACCCTGCAGATTATGGACTTGTCAGCCTCCATAATTATGTGAGCCAATCCTTATAATAAAACCTCTTTTCCTCTATGTACATATCCCGTTGGTTCAGTTTCTCTGGAGAACACTAACTAATACCTATGGTACGGTTAAGTGTGGCTGATAGACTGTATCTGAAGTGCAAGAGAAAGGGAGGTATACAGGATGTTTCTCAAACTTTTGTCATGAATAACTAGGTATACGATGGTGCTATTCACTGGGGAAGCAAAGAGTGAGGGAGAAACAGGTTTGAAAGATTAAATGAGTTCAGCTTGGATATGTTAATTTTGATATGCATATGATACATTTAATTGGAGATGTCAAGTAGGAAGATGAATTTATGGAACTCTAACATAGAAGAAAGAGCTGAGCTGGAGCTATAAAAGTTGAATGCTGTAGATAGTATTTCAGTCAAACTGAAGAGAGAAGACTAAGCCCTGGGAAACTCATAGAGAGGAACTAATAAAACAAACCAAGAGGCAACACCAAAAAAGTCAGGAGAAAGGCCATGAAAGTGTAAAATTCTTGAAAAAGAGGAGTATTTCAAGAAGGAAGGAAATATGGGTTCACTGTACTAAATATAAAATTTATTTTATTGGTGTATAATATACATATAATTAGATGCATGTATTTTAACTATATATTCAATAGGCTTTGATAAATGTATACACCTGTGTAACTCTCATTACAGTCAAGATACAGGATATTTTCACTACCCCTCCAAAGGTTTCTTTTTTGCCCTTTCCCAGTCCATTTCCAACCCTACCCTAACTCCCAGCAAACACTGATCCTCTTTCTTCACTATATATGTGAATTGTCCCTTCCAGATTTTCACATGAAAAGAATCATATGGTATGTACGCTTTTGTGTCTGGCGTCTTTCAAGCAGCATCTTTTTGAGATTTATCCGGCTTGTTTAACGTACCAGTAGTTCATGTCTTTGCATTGCTGAATATTATTCTATTGTATAAATACAATGTAATCTATTTATGCACTCACCTATTGTTGTATATTTGGATTGTTTCTAGTTTGAGGCGATTATGAATTAAATTGCTGTTAACATTTACGTACAAGTCTTTGTGCTAACACATGTTTTTATTTCTCTTGGGTAAGTAATTAAGAGTGAAATTGCTGGATCATACAGTAAGTGAATATTTAATTTTTTAGGAAGCTGACAAACTGTTTTCCCAAGTGGTTATACCATTTTTTTATTCTAATCAGCAATGCAGTATAGTTCCACTTATTCCAAATCGCCCCTCACCAATGTACCTGATAATGTCAGTCATTATAATTTTAGCACTTTAGTGGGTGTGTAGAGGTATGTCACTGTGCTTGTAATTTGTCTTCCACTGATTAGTGATCAAAATCCCAGCAAGCTTTATTGGGAAAAATTGACAAGCTGATTTTTAAATTTATTTGGAAAGGCAAAAGGCCTAAAATAGGCAACATAATTTGGGGAAAGAATTAGCTTGTACAATTTACTATAAATATAAATGTAAAATTTACTCTAAATCTACAGGAATCAAGACAATATGTATTGCCATATGTCAAAGGAAAAGAAAACCAAGTTAGGAAGTAGACCCACAGTTAATATGTTCAATTGATTTTTTTTTAAGATTTTTTTTTGATGTGGACCATTTTTTTTAAGTCTTATTGAATTTGTTACAATATTGTTTCTCTCTTTTTTTTTTTTTTGCGGTAAGCGGGCCTCTCACTGTTGTGGCCTCTCCCGTTGCGGAGCACAGGATCCGGACGCGAAGGCTCAGCGGCCATGGCTCACTGGCCCAGCCGCTCCGCGGCATGTGGGATCTTCCCGGACCGGGGCGCGAACCCGGGTCCCCTGCATCGGCAGGCGGACTCTCAACCACTGCGCCACCAGGGAAGCCCTGTTTCTCTTCTATGTTTTGGGTTTTTTGGCCGCAAGGCATGTGGGATCTTAGCTCCCCGACCAGGGATCAAACCCACTTCCCCTGTATTGGAAGGTGAAGTCTTAACCACTGCACCACCAGAGAAGGCCTTGTTCAATTGATTTTTGATAAAGAGTCAAGATAATTCAATGGGGAAAAGGATAGTTATTTCCATAAAAGGCACTAGAACAATGAATAACTGTATGGAATAAAATAAACCTCAACCCTTACATCAAATCATATATGAAATTGAACTCATACTCAAATTGAACTCAAACATTGCCTATTACACGTAGAGTCTATTACTCTACGTGTAATAGACTTAAATGTAAAAGCTAAAATTATAAAACATCTAAAAAATATAAGAGAAAATCTTTGTAATCTTGGGATAGGCAATGATTTCTTATATAAGACAAAAAAATCATGATTTATAAGAGAAAAATTTGATAAAATGAATCTCATTAAAGATTGAAACACCTGATCTTTCAAAGACAGTAGAAAGGAAATGAATAGACAAACTACACATTGAGACAAATATTGAAAGAAAATTCTTACAACTCAATAGTAAAAGTACATATAAGATATATAAAATGTATATAATATGTAAATGATCCAATGAAACACCAAAAGATTTTTACAGAGCTTTCATACAATAGCCATTAAAATAATTCTAAATAACAGCTTCTTTTCTAACTGACTGAGTAACTAACTAACTAACTAAATAAATAAAGGAACAGTATCACATTAGGTATATACATTTCTTGAAGATGAATCTCATTTTAGAACTATTAACATGTGAAAAATCCACATTTTAGGAATCAGAAAACATAATTTGTCTGTACCCATCTTCAAACTGTCTACCTTCCAGGTTGTGACTGTCCTAGCACTCAGGGACCTCCTGCCTCTCAGTTCCTCCCTAAATCTTTCTCAAATATATTAGAGAGGACCTTTTCACTCCATTTCCTATGTAGATTCAGAACTGACACTTTCTCCTGTTACTCAAGACTCCCCAAAATCTCAAGTTCAAACATCTTCAGCCCAGTTTAGAAGCCATCTTCCAGGTTTATTATAACTACTCTATATTCAATTAACATGAAATTGCTTAGAAAACTTGAGTAAATATAATGTCATTTGCAAAATGGCCCCTCCCTCCTTGGCTTTGGCATCCTGCCAGCTAAATCTTCCTTAACACGGGTAAGCCCTTACCTTGAGAGCAATCTCAAGTTATATAAAGTAATAGCAAGCTGAATCATGCATCACTGACAAAATTTCCAGATCATTTCTAATTGCTTTGTCTTTGTATTAGACTTCGTCATAAGTAAAAGAAAGAATAACTGGATTTTCTGCTGATGGTAAAATTTACAAAGCTGACGACTGGAAAAAAGAAAAGAACATGTTCTGATTGGTATGACCAGGTTGAATAGTCAAGAGAGTGAGCAGAGCATAAATCCAGAGTCCTCAAAATCTATATTAATACTCTATGCTGATTCTTTTTTCATCTCTCTCATATTAAGTTGGCTTATTTAGCAAACGAAAGGGGAAATTTTTTTAGAAAGACAGAAATCTTCTCTTACTTTTCTGTAAGGAGCTAAAAGAAGGAAATATCTGCAGGGAAATGCTGAAGCATAATTATTATAAGTAGGGTTCCCTTTACCATTATTCCAGCTTCACATTACACCTTCAGAAACAATCGTTCTTCTTTCTTTGCCAGCACCAAGCAGAGCTAAAGTGGCAGGTGCTGAAGTGGGGTGAGAGAAACAGTTTTACCCTACTCCCACAATATCGACTCCAGCTCTGCTGACAGGTCTACTTCTGTGACTTAAGCAGACTGGAGGTCCATGATTACGCTGGGCAACATTCCTCTCCTCCAGGAAACCGCCCTCTTTGGGATTTGGTCATGTAGTGGACTCCTGAGAAATAACACAGGGAAGAATTTATCAGAAGTTGGTGATAGATTGCCAACGGGATGTAAAGGGTGAAAGAGAGAGAGAAATTGAGGGTGGCTGTTTGGTTGTCAGTGTGAGAATTTAGAATGATGCTGGTGGCAAGGAAGACATATGGGACTGTGTGATCGCAGGGACATTTGACATTAGATAAACAACTTGGCTGTTTGCCTCTTTAAGCCCCATTTATTACTACTTAGACTGAATTGATTTTTGCATGGCAAATATTGACCCATCTTTCAAAAGCCCCAGCTAAAATGTCACCTCCGTGGAGAAACCTTTCAGACACTCCCCAGGCATTTAGTTGCCTCTCCAGGGCCCACAGAGTACACAGTGCATGCACTGGTCATGCTGCTATATTTCCCATGCTGTAATTTGCTGCTTATATACTTTCTCTCTTTGACCAATGAGTCAGCATGGCATGGTGAAAAGAGCACTGCTTTGGAATAGACAGACCTAGTTCCAATCCCTCTCTGTCACTATAACACAGAGAACTCAGAGATAACTAGGTTACGTGTAACATGGGGACACTAGCGATTCTGTGGGATTGTGGTGAAGATTAAATCAGAAAGGTATCCCAGAGCTTGGCACAAAGGTGGCACTTAATTAACACTCTTCTTGTCTCTTTCTTTATCTTGTCAAGATCATGTGCTCCTTGAAGGCAGGAATTGGGTTCTTGGGATCCCTGGTTCCAGGCACAGTGTAGGCACCCAATAAATTTTCTGAATGAATAAATTGGTCCACTGTGTCCTTTAGCTCTGTGAAGTCACCTCTTCTCACCATCACTGTGCAGTCTTTATGTTTCCATCTTCTTCACTACACTGGGAGATACTCAAAAGCAGTGGACCATTAATACCTGTACCACCAGAATACTCCTGCTATTCGCCAACTCTTCATGGCTCTCTGTCTTCTGGCCACGTGCTAGGGTTGTACTTCTTGTTCTCCTTGTGGCTGTGTCTGGGTCATGTGACTAGCTCTAGGCACTGAGTTATAAGTAGTAGTGGCTTCCTGACATAAGCAAATATGTGCCCATGTGAAACTCTCAAATTCTTTCTTTCCATCTCTGCAACTTGTGGTACTCAAGGTGGCCAATGGCTTGTGTCCCTGAGAGACTACAGAGCAGAGATCCCACCTCCCAGCCGCAATCTAGGAGGGACAAGTTTAAATAGTTAAGAATATACCTTAGTTGATTTGGGGGATGTTCACTAAGATTTGGGGGATGTTCATTATTGCAGCTTAATCTCACCTGTCCTGACTGATAGAGGCAGTAATGGATAGAATGTCTAGCATTCTATTCAATAAAAGGCAATTATCAGGAGGCATGTTCAATAAGCCCAATGTACAGTATTTTACTCTTTAAGAAGAATTTTAGAGGTATTCTCTCATTAACCTTACATAATCCCATGAAATGGCTGAGGGAGGGATATCATCCCCATCTTATATCCATGAGAACTTCAGCAAGTTATGCAAAAATTTTCAGAGTTGGGAGTAGAATCCATGGTTTTTGCCTTCCAGATAGTTGACCTTTGACAAAACCACACAGGAAATATTAGAAATATATAATTCACATTGATAGAACTCCTACTCTTGAGAAGCTTACAAATTCAATGGGAGTGAAAAGACTTGAAATAGTTGTAAAGCAGCAATGAAAGCTTGGACTTTGTTTAAGCTCTAAATTATAGGTATAAGGGAATGAGCTACAGAAGATCAAAACCAGGTAAGATTAATTTGCAATAGGAGAGTAAAGCAGGAGTCTTCATAAAAAGACGAAATTTGAGATCAGGTATATAGCATTTTGTCTGAAAGAATTTGCTCTGATGAAACTACAAATTATGTATTGTATCAGACAATTGGTTAATTCTTACTCATATTTCAGGACTCAGTTCAGATGCCGCCACTGCTGAGAGGTCTTTCCTGACTCTCCCCATCTGCTTTAAGGTTCCTCTTACCATGGCACTTAACTTCTCTGCTAGCACTCCACTGTATTAACATTAAAATCGCCCATTTAATTGTCTACCCAGTGAATTGCTGATTAGATGTTAAATTCAGTTATCTATTAGACTCTAGGTTACTAAGGGCAGGGACCAAGTGTGTTTTGCACACCCAGCATATAATGCTGAGGCTGATGATTCAGTAGTCACGCAATAATGTCTGTGATGTGGACTGAAAATCTGTGTCTCCCCAAAATTCGTATCTTAAAGCCTAATCCCTAATGTGATGGTATTAGGAAGTGGGACCTTTGAGAGGTGTTTAGGTCATGAGAGTGGAACCCTCAAGAATGGGATTAGTGCCCTTATAAAAAAGGCCCCACAGAGCTCTCTAGTTCCTTCCACAATGTGAGGACACAGGGAGAAGTCAGCAGTCTGCAACCCAGAAGAGGGTCTTCACCAGAAACCGACCATGCTGGCACCTTGATCTTGGACTTTTAGCCTCCAGAACCGTGAGAGATAAATTGTCATTTTTCATAAGCCATCCAGTCTATGGTATCCTGTTATAGCAGCCTGAACTGACTAGGATAGTTTGCGAGTAGAAACTGCAGTACTTTTCAATGGCCTAGAGAAAATTCTTTAATCTGGAGAATACTTTACAGATTAACTGATTCCAAAACATCTTGGTCAGTGTCTAGGCCATCTCTACCCTTGAGGAGTTTACACAGAGCTCATCAGTGGGAAAAGAGTTCCCATTTCTCCTACTCCAGTAATGCCAGAGTTCAAAATAGACACCCATTTGGGCTCTGAATTGATAATGACAAACATGGATGGTCTGACAACTCAGAATTGATTTTTATATTGTATGGAGGGGGCTAAAGAAAGGGAAAGAGGCATATTTTCCCACCAGACCAGAAAGCAGAAGGTATCCCCTATTATACACCTACTGAATTAACTGGTCCTGACATTAATAAAGGCTTTCTAGCTTGCCGTATGCATGAGTGGGCTTAAAAGCCCTGTTTCCCCAGGGCCATTAGAAAGAGGACTGGGTCAGCTATGACATATGCGTCTGTCAGGCCGACGGTGACTGCTTGTCGGAGATGCCAGGCCTGGCTGCAGACTTGACCGATGGGGCTGAGGTGGTGCACAGCTGTGGTTTGGAAAGAAGTTGGGTAAAGAAGAGAGTTTCTACGAATATAGGAAAAAGTGTGGAAGAGGAATACATAGTAAAAAGAAGGAACATTTAATAAGTGATTAATCTGTGCTCTGAGATGCATGTGATTTGCCATGTTTAAGTCTCATCACACTATTCTAAAGTGAGTGTCAGGACTTCCCTGGCAGTCCAGTGGTTGGGACTTTGCCTTCCAGTGCAGGGGGTGCAGGTTTGACTCTGATCAGGAAGCCGGGATCCCACATGCCTTGCGGCCAAAAAATCAAAACATAAAACAGAAGCAATATTGTCACAAATTCAATAAAGACTTTAAAAAATGGTCCACATCAAAAAAAAAATCTTTTAAAAATAAATAAATAAATAAAATCAGTGCTGTGTCACTCTCTCCCTGATCCTGAATTTCTTCATCTTAACATGGAAATAAAATGCCTTTCAAGATAATGCCAGTCAATGTGAGAAACCAGGACTCTTGGAAGAGAAAGGTTTATCTTTAACCACTTGCTATTTGGCTTCTCTGTGCCTTTTCGTGCTGATAGGCACAAGGACGTTGGATGTCTGAAAAGAATTGGCCAAGAGAAACTAGACGGAGAAAGGCTAGAGAAGAAATGGAGATTTTTGTCACTGTGAGAAGCATTTTATTTAGTCTCTGCCTGTTTTGCTCTGAAATCACCTTAGTACCTCTGAGCATTTCATTATTCAGCTCCTTCTCCATTTACAGAAAAGTGTACAAGGTTTAATGGAGTCCCTTGGCTTTTCTCTTTGAAATATTCATGGGCTTTAACAGTTTCTTTCATGCTCACCTTCTCCTCCATTAGGGAAGAGACCCTGGAGGAGACAGCTGAGAGGAAGCAGCACAGTAGGAGGTGTGTGCATGTGTGGCAGGGGCTTACTCCCAGGTCCAGGAGCAGAAAGAAAATGCTCATCCCCCCAAGGATCTTGCCAGCCTCTCCCAGATCTGAAAGAAAGGGAGTGAGGAATGGCGCATTCTGGGAAATGGCGTTTGACTATGTCTTTTCTCTGCCTGAGTCTGCCCTCCCCACTAGACAAGAGTCTACCAGGGATCAAATAATGAGGAATTGCGTCCATGAAAGGGCTTGGTGAAGGGTCAGCAAACAAGACTAAAGCATGAATGGACCTCACGCTTCTCAAGAGGGCACCTTCGCATCACCACCTTGGGGCCCCTGTTCTACCTTCAGACCTGTTCACCCAGCTCCTTTCCCTTCTATCATCCATCTGTTGTCTCTCAGTCACAGGAGTAACATAGCCTCATACAGTGACATAGCACGGACCCTCGATGATTTTAATCCTGGTTTACTAAAGTGAAAACAGGAAAAAAATATATATGTAGCTTTCATTTAATACTACTGCCTATCTACCAAACATGAATCCTTTCTAGAGTAAAGTCTAGCTCTTTTAACAGCTGTCCTTTACAGAGTACCTATTATGTGCCAGGTACCATAACTATCTTGTCAAGTAAATCCTCTTTGAGAGAGAAGGAATTTGAGGCTGAGAGAAATCAAATAACTCCAAGGCTCTCTTGGATGAGAGCCACCTCCAAGGCGTCTTCCTTGCCACCTCAGTTAAGTAGATCACCAGTCAACTTCTCTACAAGGGTCAAATGAGTAGAATCCTCCAGTTTCCCATCTCTAAGGCCTGAGATGGAGCTGAACATAAGCATCAGGTTTCAACTGCATATGCCCCACTGTGTCAGAATCTGATAAAATACATCAGGATTAGGGTCCAAAAGAGGGCTGTGAGAGTGAAATGAAACTGAATCTTGAATGCCAACCTCTTCTTTCATAAAATACCTCCATCTCACAAAATCAGCACATTTACATTTTCAGACAATCTCATTGCCAAACTGGTAATGACCTCATCATCTGCTGCTCATTTAAGTTAACATATTTATCTGCAAATTGCACCTGCAGCCTGTCCCTACATAACATTAGCAACCATTCTATATCTTCTGGATCCCTCTGGTCCCTTGTTTTCAGTGAAATGTAGCTAATACTACATACTTCCTCAGATTACTGTGACAATTACATGAAATAATATATGCAAAAATGTTAACAAAATAGATGCCCAGATGTGGTCAGTCTATTGCAAAAATAGTTGCAGTTCTTGAGCCCATTGTGTGTTCATGTCCTTTGTAATATGACTTTGGAGTTTCTCCCCTTAAGAGGTGGTGCCTATTTCCTAATCTGGGCATCTGGACTGGCCTCCTACTTGCTTTGGCTAGTAGAATGTGGCAGAAGAGATGGTGCATCTTATAGACTTTTGCCCTCTCTATTGTCCTGCTGCTTTTACCATGAATAAGCCTGGGCTACCCTGCAGGAGGGGTGTCAAAGAAACATGGAGAAGAACCAAGGCTGTCCTCAACCAGGCAACAAAGAGCCAACAGCTAACCCCCAACCAGCGAGGGAATCCATCCAACTTCAGCAGAGCCTTTACCCAGATGACTGGAGATGCATGATTGAAGCCAACTGAGACCAAAAGAAGCACCCATAGACTTCAGAGCAATAGTAAATCGTTGCTGTTTTAAGCTATTAGGTTTTGGGATGATTTGTTATGAAACAGGAATTTAGTGATATCCTAAGCCTTACCCTGATCCTCTGGATCAGAAGACATAGGGATGGAACACAGGCTTCTGCAACTTTATAATATCCCAGCTCCACACCTGGGATGTTAGCTTAAAAAATGCACTTTTCTAGGGTCTATCTCAGGCCTAAATCAGAAATCAGAAGTAAAGGGACATGGGATTTGCATGTTTAACAAGCTCCTCAAATGACTCAATGACTGGTAAGAACCAATGCTCTAAGACAGCCCTTTTCAAACTTGAAAGTACACACCACACTTTGAGTGAACTTATCTCTGTCTAGCTAGAGACATAGAACTATAATCTCAGACTTAAAAATAAAGTCTCCTTCAGTTGAATTAGGAAGGAAAAATGCTACAGCTAAAACTATGCAATAGTTTACAAACACACATATTTACACATAAAAATTCATGAATCAGATTTTGGCAAGAACGAGTGGCAAGGTTCAAAGGCTCTGACTGTAAAGCTTGGCCACACACTGGAATCGCCTGGGGAGCCTTAAGAACTGAGCTTGAGTCTCAGACCCAGAAATTCTAATTTAATTGCTATATTGTATGGACTGGGCGCTGGGGTTTTTAAAACGTCCCCAGGTGACTCTAGCGTGCAGCCAAGTTTGAGAACCACAACTCTAAATTCTGCTGTGCAGCACCATTTCCAGTTAAATAAGAAAAAGCTTTTAATAAATCAAATAAAACAGGTGTGTGTCATGTGGTCATTAACATTCCCTATGATGGTCCAAATTACCTACTCTTCAGGAAGATTTGTAGCTCAATTGACATCATTTATCAGCAGCCTGGAAGGAATCATGGGATGCAGAAATCTGGCCAGATCCTTCTTAAATTGCTAACACAGTAACTTCTCCCATAAGTTTGGATGATTTGACCATTGGGCATTCTACACATATTCTACACATATTTTTTAGAAATATGCACTTATTTTAGGAGTATTTTTCACAGTGCATTAAGTGCATTGTCTATAACTGTGACTGGAGCGCATATTTGATGAGGAATCTTAGTTTGAACAAAGAGCAATCCTGCCATAGCCTTAAATGGTTTTAGTCCTGGTTGACAATGGCCAACTCTACAAACATCACCATGAGTAGATGCCTTGATTAATTAAAGTGTCATCACTATCACTAATGCAGTGTTATGTGCAGTCCCATACCACCACCTTCCCTTATTATTTGAAATCTAGATTAATATAATTCCTTAACATAAGCAAGGATAGGAGGAGAAAGAACACAGCACACAGGTTGATGCTTAAAATTTTTGCCAACTCGTCTGATAACTAAGCATTTTTAAAGCTGTGATTTTAATTACTCAATCAAGCACAGGCTGAAACAACTCTTCTACTGGACTGGTTCTTTCCTGCTGAGTCTTTATTGTGAAATAGGAATTTAAAGATATTAATGCTCAAAATTACCTTATCTGTGATGATTATGACAATATAACCAACAACAAATACAAGACAATTCTTGAACACTTACTATATTGCAGGGACTGTACTAAGGCCTTATAAACATTGACTTACTTATTTAATTCTTACAGTTGCCTTGTAATATAGGAACTATTATTATTATTATCTGCATTTTACACATGAAGAAACTAAAGCACAGAAAAGTTAAATAATCTCCATAAAGGTCCCTCAACAAATAAGTAAATAAATGCAGTGGAGTCAGGATTGGATCTTTGGCTGATAGACTCAACCTCTAGAGTATATTGCTATATGTAGCATGCAATGTACTGTAATGCCACTTACCAGAATCAGCGTATATGTAGAGTTGGGTAGAAACTTAGAGATATTTCCAAATCCTCTCTTTTATTTTATGGATGAGAAAACAAAATCTCAGAAAGTTAAAGTGATTTGTTCCAGGTCATTGTGCAAGTTTCTGGCAGCAATAAAATTAGGATCCATGATTCCTCAGAAAATGTACTTATAGTTCCACATTTTAAAA
Organism: Lagenorhynchus albirostris; assembly: GCF_949774975.1. Classification (NCBI taxonomy): domain Eukaryota; kingdom Metazoa; phylum Chordata; class Mammalia; order Artiodactyla; family Delphinidae; genus Lagenorhynchus; species Lagenorhynchus albirostris. The sequence continues at coordinate 83,893,791 of NC_083099.1, read as the reverse complement.
ATTTCTTAAATTTTGAATTATTATCCATAAAATCCAAGTTCAGGAAATGTTTTCGTATTCTAACACATATGCAAAGTGATTAGCTCATGCAGTGAATACTCAAAAATATTAGTACTTCTCTTGGCATTTTTCACTAAGATGCTTTCTCTTTTTATTAATTATTCAGAAGAATTAAAAAAATATACTTGACCTCTATCCAGTACACACTCTCAAAACTCTCTCTTCTTGGCTTCTTTTGATTGCTTTCCACCTCTAAAAAGTTCACTTTCAGTCTTCTTCAAGGCTTCTTTTCCTTCACCTATTCCTTAATGCTAATGTTTCTAGATTTTGTCCTCCATTCTTATCTCTTCCCAGTCTATACAGCCTCCCTGGACAATTTCCTCCTGTCTATTGTTTCATCTACTTCCTGTGTGCCAATGAGTTAAAAAAAAACCAAACTGTATCTTGAGGTAAGACACCTCTCCTGAGCTACAGTCGTACAGTTTAAACTGCCTACTATTTACCTAGATGTCATCCTCTCTGAGGTTTAGGGACAATATGATTCAATGTAGAACATTTGAGGGAATGGTGGTGTTGGCAGATGTTTGTGTGAGACAGCTGAAGTTTCAACCAAGTTGTCTGAAATGGATCACCTGTCCCCCTGACATTTAACAGCAAAACAGACTAATTCAAGACTACAGAGATGTCCAGGGGGTTAGCCTGCCCTCTTTACAGGTAGGATCCAGAACTCATCATTTCAAAGATTTATTTTAAAGCCTCTATTTTAGGATATAAAAGTCTTTTCTTCTTCTTTTATTTTTTCCTAAGCAAACTATATATTTATATGGATGAGCAAGTGTATGTGTATTTATACATATATCAGTACATATACCTGCATACCTATATACACACATATACATTTGTATACATAATAAACATTCATATGTGCATACATATACATATACACATTTCCCCCTTCTCGTAGCATGGTTGAAAGGTAGCAGAGTGGGGTGGGAGTGGAGGCCACGACATTCACATATTTATTTGTAGCATGAAAATATTCATCCGACTGTGTACGCACTTTGCAAGAGTGAAATGTTTATCAAAGTGTTCACAGATTGTGCCATGCTGCTATGAAATCATCCTAATGTGCCCAGAATCATCCCAACTACCAGGTATTCATATGCCTCCCACAGATCTTTCTACAGGGGCATGTCGTTGAGTGAGGTGTCTTGTTTCTGTCCACCTGCCTTTCCAGATGCAGAGCCATCCGGAAGCCGCATGGTTGGAGCAGTTGTCTGGAGACAGCGAAGAGCAGGCAGAAGGCTGCACTTTCCTGGTGGAGAGCAGAGTAAACTCCCACTGTTGCCACAGTGCTTTAGTCCACAGGGGTGGAAATGTTCCCTTCCAGGTGACGTTCAGCACATAGATTTAGTTTTATATTTTATGAGGGTATTAATTCTGAGTCCGATTTTCATTTTTACTCTGTGGCGGTACAAATTCCTAAATTCAATTTCCTATAGACACAAAATATATTACCTTGGTTTTACCATACTCTGGATATGGAAAAACATAAAAAGGAGAGAGACAGGTTTTTATTTCTACTTCCCACCTCAATTTATCAACGACCCTTCCCACCCTAAAATAGAATTGTCTTAATATTAGTATTATTTCAAATTCCGATTTTCATTTTTACTCTGTGGCGGTACAAATTCCTAAATTCAATTTCCTATAGACACAAAATATATTACCTTGGTTTTACCATACTCTGGATATGGAAAAACATAAAAAGGAGAGAGACAGGTTTTTATTTCTACTTCCCACCTCAATTTATCAATGACCCTTCCCACCCTAAAATAGAATTGTCTTAATATTAGTATTATTTCAAATTCCCCCTGCACCTGGATCATTGCCTATAAACTTGAGGGCTTAATGAGTGCTATTATTTAATAAAATTCAGAAAACTGCATGTATAAATTCTATAATTAAAGATCTCCATGAATTAGCATTTGTTATCTGTATATAATTAAAACTTATCTCTTCCTCAAGTTTTCAATTTTTACATATAACATTTTACGTTAATTTTAAAAAAGCTTGAAATCAGTGTAGTATAGTAGAAAGGGTATGAGACACAAAAAGCTTGGAATTTTAAACTTCTTTTGCATTTAGTAACTGTGTGACCTTAGCCAAGTTACTATTTTTTAGCTTTAGTTTTCATATCTGTAAATTGGTAATAACAATGCCTATATCTTGGGATTAAATTCAACACCTTCTAGAGGTTAGTTCAGAGCCTCTCACCGCCTCTAGGACATGTGAGGGAGGGTGACATGAATCTTCATCCTGTTCAGCATGGCTGGACTACAAGGGAGAGAGATGGCTTTTGTGCCAGTGAAGCAGGAGCTCTGCAAGTAGGAGTAATAGTCATTGGACTTAGCCTTGGTTCTTCAGGTCCTAGCAGTGCTCAGAATCTCTCCTCTGCTAGTCTCTGAAGCTCTCCCACGCACTGACCCCTCTAGCACTGCAATTCCCCCCTCCTTGCTGATCCCAATAGATTACTAGTTTTCACCAAAGGTTTTGGATGAAGGTGCAGATGCTCCTCTTTACTTTTTCCAGGTGTCCCCCACAGCAAGAGGGAAAGATGATGCAGATAAAACCAATTTGTAAGAAACACGCCAAAGCAGTGTGGTTGTTCTGTTGCAAAGGGATTTTGTTAATGTGGATGTACTGAAAACAAGCACTCTAGATTGTTGCCAGAAAAGAGAAGCAGCAGGCTGAGCCCCAGTTGTAAATTAATAACTGAAAAGCTGTCCTGCAGAGAAAGAGGCATCCAGACTCTGCTCTGAGCTTCAACCTCTCTCAGGTTTCTTTCTTGTAGGATAGAGCTGGAGGACGATTTTCATGGTGGCAAGACAAAAGAAGTATAAACGGCTCAGCTATGGCTCAGCTCACCTTCCTCCTTGACCACAGGGCCCAAAAAATGGTGGATTCTTCAAAGACTTAGAAGGACCAGAGACGGAAAATCTGCAAAGAAAATTCTTCTCTTAAAAAAAAAAAAAAAAAAAAATTACAAGGTCTGATCTACAAAACTGATGGTCTCTGATTTTAAATGTCTCCATAGCACAAGGCTTTTTATTCTGGATGATGTGGGCTATAAAGAAGGTGATAGATGACTCACCCACCCTGACGAATTGGAGCTGACGACTCGGTGTCCTAAATAAAACCAGAAACGATAAAAAGATGAGAAAGGTAAAGCCACATTACTTCACGGCAGGAGCTTGGGAAGAGGATGAAGGCACCAACATCTCAGTGAATTCTTTTTCTCATGGTAGCCACTTGTGCTCTCATTGAGCCCCAAGACCAAGGAGCAGACAGATCAGAAAAGCGATTTCTCATCCCACTCTATTCAGCATTAATGGCATAAAATCCCATTAGTGCACTCTAGGGGTTCATTACAAAACAGACAACGGCCTCTGAATCAGTCTGCCATGCATAATCATCTGGCAACAGGGAAATTACACAATCAAAAATTTAGCAAAGCACCATGAACGGCAGCTATGTGAGGTCATACGCGTTCTTTCTTTTGTGCAGATGAGAGGAATCACTTTAAGGCCAGCAAGATAGATTTTTGCTTCCGAGCTGAAGTCTCATGATCAAGCCAGGAAAGAGATCCTATATTCTTTTAGAAGAGAAAGTAAGAGGAAGGAGTTTTATAATTATTTTATAAACAGATAAAAATAATGTTACCTCCCTTAGATGCTCCTTTGTTCCCAACCAGCCCTTTTAAAGGAAACCCTCCCACGTTCCCTTCTACTACAATCAAGTCCAGGAGGATCGTCCTTTGTCCCTGTCTTCCACCTGTACTCTCTCCTCAGCTTGCTAGGCCTGTTTTCCAGGAGTTTGTCAGACTTTATGGCATGAATTTCCTTCAGATGCATGGTGTCTGTTAGCAAAATATCATCATCATGCATTTCAGTCTTTATTTTCAGATACATTTATTGTTACATTTATACAGCTCCTCTCTGTTCTTAACATGAATTCATATAGTACATTATCTCTATTCCTGCAACTGGGGTGTAACAAATGCTATCAGGATTCTCTCAAATCCTTCTTTCTCTTTCTATTCTCACAGCCATCACCCAGCTTAAAATCTTATTATGCCAAGCGAAGCTTATTGCCATCTTCATCCTGGTCTTTGTATATTCAGTTATTTTTTTCTTCCATTTCCCCTGCTGCTACAGTAATCTTGTAATAGCAATTATTGGTTTAACTCTCTTTTGCTTAAATGGCTTAAATGATTGGCTTAAATAAATGAATTAAATTATTTATCATATAAAAAAAGCCCTTCAGCCCAGCATTTACAGCCCTCAATGTAAAAGGCCCAAGTTACCTTTTCCTAACCCTCCTTTGATCCATCATTTCCCACCTGCCTCTATATTTCCTTCTGCAAAAGCTCTTTGAGCTCACTATGCCAGATCTTCCTGAGTAGCCCTAGGCTCCAGCCATCTGACCACAGACGATTGGACAAGGGGTAGACAACTGACCCAACTAGACCTATCGGATTCTCTGTCCAGAGAATTTGGATTTACGACACAACAACTCAGTTGGTTTTGTAATATTACTGGGCTTAGATGGTAACATGGATGCAAGAGTGTGTGACTGTCACTTTGCCACAGCTACTTGGGGCCCATGGATGCTAAGAACTGGATAAAAGGAGCACTCTGCAGAGAGAAGCATGTAAACAGAGACAAAATCCAGAAAACAGCAAAAATAAGAGGCCCAGAAAGAGAGAGAGAGAGATTAAAAAGTAGATGCAAAAAAAAAAAAAGTAGATGCCTTGGTTCTTGAAGGCATACCTGCTCTTAGCTCTACACAAATATGAGGCTTGGCCGTCCTTCCTGCTCTTGGGTTCCATGAAGTACTCTAGTACTTAGACTAAATACCCTTTGATTTAAGCTAGCTTGAGTGAATTTCTATTTCTTGTAACTAAACAGCCCCTGACTAATAAATATTCCCTAGGGACAGCCAGATTAGCCTTCTTGCCAGGCCTGAAATACATCTTGCCATTTCTCACACCATCTGTCAGAAGGGCCCTCAACTTTCATTTTCTTACATTCCTAACCATTTGTTTCAGTGCCATTCCTTTTATCTACACTTCCATAATTGCCCTCACCTCAAAGACAGAACAACTTTCAGCAATTCTGCCATCTGAAAGTGCCAAGAGAATTTCAGGAAACAACTTCTGATCTATCGGATCTTTACATAAATAGTTCAGGGGAGGAAAACTAGGGCAGTCCTCTGTTTTGTTTCAGAAGAAGGAAAAAACTGTCTCTCATTTCTACTTAGGGGCAAACCAATTCAACAAATTGAAAGACTTCTGGGGCATTGAACTAAGTCTTCCATCTTCAGTCCCCATTTGACTACTGCCTTCACCTTATCCCCTGCCTCTCTACCAAGACCCAATTTTTCTCTTATTTTAACGATGTAATCCCATGACCCCGGTTTAGCGGTGGGTGATACAACCTCCCTGGGTGGACTGGAGGGGTCACCCTGTTCCCTCTCCTCCTGTGTCCTGTGGGCCAAGCCTCTTCTGACTGCCAGCTGACATTGAATTTTCCACCCACAGTCATCTCAAGGTCTCTTTCATTAGCATTAGTGTTCCATGTGCTCCTGCTTATTGAGTATATAGTGCTTTGGATATTTTCCCCAGATGATTCAAGCTGAAACTCATTTTCCCCCTATTTTCACGGATCCTGTTTTGTACTATTTGTACTGTTTTGTACTGCAGAACAATGTTTTTTTCTCTTGTCTTGTGTATTAGAGGAGCCTGCTGAATTATGGGCTTCAAGTGTTTTGCAGTTATAATGTGCACCAGTGTTGAGGCAGGTTGTTGTAGTAATTCCTCCAACATCAGAGGTCTCCGTGGAAGAAGTCTCATTTGATAGCAAATATTGTTTGGATTCTAAGAGTCACTATATTTGGAACTTACTTTAAAAAATCACTTATACATTGGTTAATTCAAGTTTTATTTTTATCAGTCTCTTCAAGATGTCTTTAATTCTGTCGAAATCATATTAAAGATTTCTGATATGATTCTACCACTTGTTCTATTTGGGGGCTATTCCCAGCCATTATAGACCCTGACCCTTGCCAATCAGTGTCGAGTTGATACGTCATTCCTAAACACTTCTCCTTGACTTCCTGGACTAGGGAACCTGACTGTCTAGTCACGTGGCACCTGCTAGACCATGCTTCCTTCTAATCATTCTGTTCCTGAAACCTCCCATGCTCTGTTATAACCAAATTCTTTCCTGAAAAATAGTCATGCAATACATGTATTAGTCAAATCTAAGCAGGCCTTTCTTCTTAATCCCCTGGAAGCCAGATTTCTATTACATGGCCTTGCTCCCTTCACCATAGTTGGACATTCAATCCAAGCTCAGCCATTCATCCTTGTTTCTTTTGGAAATTTGAACAGGAGTAGGAACATCATGTTTATATGCCTATAGGAACAAATAAGTGGAGAGCAAACATCTGATGAATTAGGAGAGAGAAAAGGGAACTTGCTGGATCAATGTCTTTGAACAGACAAGAATGAATAGAATCTAATTCACGAATGCAGAAATTAGCTTTGGATAAGAGTATGGGAATTACCTATTGTAACAGGAGGGAAGAGGTGTACGTAGGTACAGATGCTGGTAGATGATAGTGTAGTTGGATATTTTCCACTGACTCTTTCAGCTTCTTCAGGGAGGTGGGAAATAAGTCATCAGGTGAGACAAGGAGATGTTGGAGGCAAGAAAAGAAAAAATTTGAATAGTTGTAGAGGAGCTTGGGAGCAAGAAGTGAATCACACAGTTTGATTGCTTGCTATTGGTGAGAGCCCGCTTCAGATTCAAGATCATAAATGTAAAGTTAGTGTGGCTGTGTATTTTTCTCTAGTTATGTTCAATGGCACAGGTGCAGTTTGGAGCAAACACAGTTAGATTCCAGCATGGAATTTAACTAAGCATGTACAAGGAAACAAAAAAAGTGGAGAGCTAAGAGAGTGATTTTAATGGCTGAAGAACTTAGGTGGGTAAGGAGAAGAGTGAGGGTAACAAGGGGGCAGGAAGCAATAACAGAGTGGTAGGATCCAAAATCTGGAGATTCACCAAAGCAAAGCATTGTTCAGATTGGGATACTAGAGGAAATTCAGCCAGAAATTTAGAAAATGAAGGTCAGAGAATGGGAGGCAAGAAGATGAGGTTCTTGAGAATCTGCAGTTATTGGTAATGAAAAATAATGGGAGAACAAGTGATTGAAGTTGGGGAAGAACAAGATATCTTGGAGGGAGAGAGTTAAAAAAAAACTGAGAGGTGAGGGTATTGGAAGGATCATCTCAGTGCATAGAGAAATCATGAAGAGGTGGCACAGTGGTTAAGAATCTGCCTGGTGGCACAGTGGTTAAGAATCTGCCTGCCAATGCAGGGGACACGGGTTTAAGCCCTGGTCTGGGAAGATTCCACGTGCCGTGGAGCAACTAAGCCCGTGAGCCACAACTACTGAGCCTGCGCTCTAGAGTCTGCGAGCCACAACTACTGAGCCCATGTACCACAACTACTGAAGCCTGTGTGCCTAGAACCCATGCTCTGCAACAAAAGAAGCCACCTCAATGAGAAGCCCGCGCACCAAAACGAAGAGTAGCCCTCGCTCACCACAACTAGAGAAAGCCCGCACGCGGCAATGAAGATCCAACACAGCCAAAAATAAAATAAATTTTAATAAAAGAAAAAAAATTTTTTAATTGCTTATTAAGAAATCATGAAGAATAAAGGCAATCATATTATTAGAGAGAGTTACAATGAGCCAAAAGTACAAACACTCATGAAAGGAGAGGAAAATGTCTTAGGTGTTGGTAGATGTAAAGGGTAATGGAGGCTATAACCTAATGTCATGGGATTCAAAGTTGGGGGAGTTTCAGAGAGAAGGAAAGGAGAATGGTCTAAAAGTGGCAACGGGGAATAGCTGCTCAAAATGATTAGACAACCAAAGCTTATTGAGCTTATTAATTGCTAGGCATAATCTTAAAGACACTAATATGTTTTAACTCATTTAATCCTCATAACCATTCAATGAAGCAAACACTATGACTACCCCTGTTTTAAGGATGAGAAAATCAAGAGCCAGAAGTATAACTTGCCCATGGTCATACAGGGAGACAGCTTCTAGGGGATGTGCTTTTCTTCTTAAAAAAGTTTTTAAAACCTTTTCATTTATAAATAATTTTAGACTTACAGAAAAGATGCTGAAATAGTACAAAGAGTTTCCATATTCCCTTCTCTTGGCTTGCTCTAATGTTAACATCTTGCATAACCATAGCACTCTTATGAAAAACTGGGACATGAATGTCGCTAGAATATTATTAACTAAACTACAGACTTTATTAGGATTTAATCAATGTTTACCCTAATGTCCTTTTTCTGGTCCAGTATTGGATGCAGGATCACATATTGCCTTTAGTTTTTGTGTCTCCTTAGTGTCCTCCGATCTGTGACAGATTCTCATTCTTTCCTTTTCTTTCATGAACTTGACACTTTTGAAGAGTCCTGCTTGGTTATTTTGTAAAATGTCTCTCAATTTTGGCCTGTCTATTGTTTTCTCACAAGTAAATGGAGGTTATGCCTTTTGGACATGAATATCACAGAAGTGATGGTGTATCCTTCTCAGTACATCATTTCAGGGGGTACACAAAGTCCATATATCTTATGATTAGTGATGTTACTCTGGAGCACTTGGCTAAGGTGATGTCTGTTAGACTTCCCTACCATAAAATTACTGTTTTTTTCCTTTGTAATTGATAAGTATCTTGGGAGATGTACTTTGAGACTATGAAAATATCTTGTTTCCTCTCAAGAAAGGATCTGCTCTTAACTACCATTCTAATTGGAATAGAACTACCATTCTATTCCCCTAATCAGAATAATTTTAGTGGGGAATCAGGAGCATGTTCATAGAAAAGAGGACATTTGATCTAAATCAGATGCTAGATTTTAATAGGCAGAAATAAGAGGGAAGAGTGTTCCTGGCTGAAGGAACAGAATCAGCAAAGTCTCAGAAGTCTGAATGTGCATGTTGCATTCTGTGAGACTGGTGTGTAGACTGTATGTGTGGAGAAATGAGGCTTAAAAGGCATAGGAGCATAGATCGTCCATACCTTGAACTTTCTGCAGAAGAAGTTGGACCTTTTCCCACGTGCCTAGTATTCTTCAGTTTCCAACCAATTGCGATTTGGTGGGGGAGGGGAGAAGTCATACGTTTTAGAGCTTGTATTTTCATCTGTAAAAGGACATTAGATAGTCTCTAAGGCATCTCTCACTCATGAAATTTTGTGATTCTATGAATTGGTAACATATTGATTCTTTCCATGCCATTGTATACATAGCTTTGTGGTTTTCAAAACTCTACCCCCTGAGGCCACTTTCTCTTTTCCTCTCATGAAATCATACTCATAATTTGAGCTGCTTCGGCTGAAAAGGACGCAGGAACTTATTAGCCAGATTCTCCCTCCCCATTCTTTACCATTGTCTCCAATCAAAAATAGGAAAAGAAAGGAAAGGGTTTATCAGGGAGAATGATGGCCTCAAATATGGTCGCAGCGGCATTGACAGGATAACAGGATTTTTTTTTCTTTAATCAGATACAAAATATAGGATTAGCTGTGAGGATTCCCTCCCTTTACTGTACAGTCCTCCATGGGTAGGTAGCAATAAAATTAGAGGCCAGGAACAGTTCCTTCTCCTGGTACCATGAATTTAAATAATTCTAAGATGGTGATAGACAGAAAAGAGGAGAACAATTTACAGAGGATAATTGGAAAAGCAGGGAGGGATGTCAATAAATTGACAGGAAATATAAAAAGCGTTGGTTCTGCTGTGAATTTAGAGAGCCTTCAGAAAGGTCAATTTGATCCTTCCCTTAAGCATTGGGAAAGAAAAAGAAAGTGGTACTCAGATTAGCCGTTAACAGGGCTTCCTATATCCACTCAATTCTATTAGCGAATCAGCTTTGTAGCCAGGCTATATTGATAAAAATAATTCTACATTGCCTCCTTTTTATTACTGAATGCTGTTATGCTTTATGAGAGTCCCCGACTGATGTTAAAATTCCAGATCAATGAGAGACAAACTGTGACGGATTGTCACTAGGTTCTTGATGTTCTCCGTGAGTTTATTCTGTAATGACTCTCTGGGTACTGGGTGGTGCCTTTGATGACTCTCTGCTGTAGACATATACAACAATTTTGAAACCTAACCAATTTATTGGACTTGTTACATTAGATTGCTTGTCTTACATAAAAAATTAGTCAATAGTTTGTGTGAGTTTAACCATTCGAATTTTTTCAAGTGTATTATCATAAATAACATCACAGTTTTTGCTTTCTGGGTTATCAGTATCAGGGATATTTTATGTTACATCTGCATTACACCAGGAAAGATTTAAGATGGCTTCAAGGACACATGCCATACATCAAGATAAGATAAATTAGAAGCAAATGAGAAAGAGAAAAGTTAAACACTGTGTCAGGACATAAATTAGAATCAGAAATGAAACTAATGCAAGAACAGATTCCTATTCTAAGCTTTCTAGCATCCATTTATATAAATTCTAACACTATAAGGGCTTAGGAAACAAGTTTTTCTTAGCGAGGAGTAGGTTTATTTCTTAGACTATAAAAACATTTCTCCTGAGGGTTTTTACAAAAAGGATGCCACATTATCAGGAACAAATTCCTCAACAATATTCTTATGTTTGAGGCACTGCATACTGTAGGGCTGCTTCTTAAAAAGTCCCTCAAGAAAAAAAAAGACTCGTGATATCGTAACAGATACAATGTTGAAAAAGCTACTCTAGAGGGCTTGGAAAGGGGTTGGTAATACAAAATCCATCAAGTTAGCGGCTCTGTTGGCTTCTTTTAATCCAGAGGCAGAGTTTTACAGTGTCTGGAGAAATGGATGTACTGCAAACCATCAGGCTTTACCTGCTCTTCTCAGCTAAGCTTGTGATGGCTATTGGGCAGCAGTCATGCTATAGTCAGGGACACTGTTCATTGGAGGGAACAGAGACCCATATCGCTGGTACAAGAAAATGATGTAGGGATACAGAGAAGACTCCCACAATTTAAATATGAGAAATAAAGAACAGCTGGGCTTTGTGGGAAATGTATCTGGGAACTGCAAAGAAACAAAAGCAGCTGATTTACCTAGCTCTTTCTCTGGGCTTACCTTGTCATCTCCACCAATTTGTATTTCCATTTTGTATCCGGTATTTTCTTCTCTCTGGGGAGGTTTTTCCACCATGGCCCAAAGCAGCTACTCCAGCCCTCAGAGTTAATCACTCAGCATCCACGGATGGTAAACATCATTCACTTGAATTGCCCAAACCCAAAATCCCAGGAAAGGAACCTGACCCAGCTCTTCTCTTTGACCTGTCACAGGCAGCTGTCCAGTGTTCAAAGGTTAGAAATGACCTTTGAGTCAAGTGTTTCTTGGTCCAAAGGGTGTGTCTAGAGGTGTGGGGACACTTGGTACAGATCTTAGGTGTGACACTTCAGCATAAGAGTTATAAGTGGGGAGAGGTTCCAAAGGTGACCAGCCCATCACTCAAATGTGGCATGCCACCTAGCTAGCCATGCTTCTTAAGAAAATAGCCTATTGCTTGGTCATGTGGGGTGGGATGTCTTCTAGACAGGGTAGGTTGGCCCAAACCTATTCAGAAGAATCTCTTGGGGGAAAAAAAAGAGATTTATCTCCTGGCTCTTTTCCACCTTGTTTCCCCTTAGTCAAAATTAGCCCCAGAGAGTAGTAGTTACCCCACACTTACAATTTATGTTACCCAGGTGCTGCCATGCCCTGCAGCTTCATTTAAGTCCAAAAGCAGCGGGAGTAGCCACAGTCCTGACACACATTTTTATCATCATTCAGTCCTTAGCCCATTTTTCCAAACTAGGTGCCCTTTTCGTTGTCTGGTTATGTAAAGAGAAAGTACCTTATGTCCAAAGGGAATTGGTGTACGGTCTTTGCCCATCTTACCTTTTTTGTACCTTCTGTACTAGCTGCAGTGTGGGTAAGAGAGATAGGGGTGGCGAGAGAGGTCACAGATCCACTGTTCCTTTCTCATCCCTTCTTGGTCATACCAAAGCCCAGGGTAACTTACTTGTTTAATTGCACATTTTCTAATATTTAGGATTAACCTTTCTATCTGTTAAAATATTTTAAAATAAATAGGTCTATTCAGTTAATCAGTGGTCTCTGAAGTAGCACAGTACCAGCTGATTCAACCGAGTGCAAAAAGAAAATACTACAATTTCTATTTGTATATTTTTCTTTCACTTTTTAAAAAGATTTATCATTTTAAATTATATTTTAAATTATGTACAACACATTAGTACAGAAATGCAGCTACATATAAATATATGTGTTTGAGGGTTCATGCTCAAGTTATTTTCTAGATTGGGTACATGATCTAAAGTTTGGAGCCCACTGGTGTTGAAATCCCAATGAACGGGCATTACAGTATGGTTTTTATATCTAGAGAAAGATGAATAGTTCCCATTTTGGGCCTGTGGCCAATTCTGCCTCTAATGTCTTCATAAAGATCTGGTCCCATAGCACATTACACTATTCAGCACATTATGCTTTCAAACCACTCACCCTTTATTTAAATATTTATTTCATATGAAACACTGGGAGACAGATTGGATTATGGTCATTTATTTACGTGTTTAATTTTGAATCAGAAAGTTGGAAACAACAAGTTCATAATCAACCCAGGGTGAGGTCCAGCCTTTGAGTATCAGCTTATATCAGCTTACAGTGTTCCTTGGTATCCTTTGAGCAGGGAACCAGAAAGGCAGGCATCTGTTTTTCGTGACCACTCCATTAGATAATATGTACCGCATGCCTTGGAATTGTAGCATATAGGCCCTTCATGTGTATTAAAATTCTTAATATATGCAGATGGTCAACGATTGCTGAACTGGGTGAGGCTGAGAGCCCAGAGGACTCAAGGATCACTATTTCAGTGGTGTGTAAGGGACTGGAGATAGAGGGCTATGGGTATGGGAAGAATGGAAGGGCCCTGATATTTAGGTGAATACTTTCCATTTTATTCTTACAAAGATCCTATAAAATTGGCGTTAATATCATTAGACAAGTCACTCCTTTCCTAAGAGCCTCAGGATTCTCATCCATATAAGGTTACCTTGCAAGTTAGCAGTAAAGATTTGAACCCATGACTCTGACTCCAAAGCCCATGCATTTTCTGCCATAGCGCCTTTCCTCTCAGTAATTTAGATCTGCTCAGAAACCTCGTGTTGACACCCAGGTTAGTGCTCATAAATATAGACATTATGAACTTAATACTTAGTAAGATTCATCTTTTTTATTAGCATTTTGGCTGCGGTACAGAGAGTGGATTAGAAAAGGAAAAATGGAAGCAGGAAACCAGTTAGAAAGCTCTAGCAGTGGATCAGGCTTGTGTTTTGCAGGTGGCAACAGAGTTGAAAATATTTAAGATGTGTTTTGGTGATAGAATTGACAAAGTGAGTTGACGGGATGAAGGAAAGAGAGAAATCAGGATTGACACCTAGATTTTTGCCTTAAGAAATGGGGTGGATCGAGGGTCAATTCAGAAATGGAGACATCTGGAAGAGGGGCAGACTGTGAAAGTTTAGAGTGAAGGACAAAATTAAAGTACAATTTTCAACATGTTAAGCATCATTCAGCATCACATTTGGTGGCTGGCCTTTTCTGAATTTGCCACTTATGCCAGACAGATGGCAATAGGCAATTTTTCTTACATCTTATTTTTTGGGATGGCTCCTGAAGCTGATATTGTATTTATCTTGTAGGACCTTAGTGAACCATCCTTGTCCTGATTTCCGTTGAAAGGCCTGGACTATGTGACTCCATCCAAGTTGGCCTGTCATCCTCTCCGGAGTCCATGCTCTGAAATCACCTAGAGCACTTTCCTCCTTCCTGATCTCTCTCCCACTGAATCTCCATAGCCCCCAAACCAGGAAAGTAATCTGATAAGTATCTGGAAAATATATTGTTGGAGCCCATAGATCTGTGATTTATTTTTGAATATTCAAAATGCACTGCTTTCTCCCAAGCAAAAAATACAGTGAACTTTATGCTGCAATCATAAAGACTCCTATATATGTCTGGTGGCCTTGTGCTATGTCTGCTTGGCTAAGACGGAACCACATTTCCAAGAATTCCCTCATTTCCAGGTTATGGCTGGCCACAAGAGAAAAGTGTATGATATTTTGAAGGCAGAAGAGAAGCACAGCCATCCTGCTTTGAAGGTGGGTGCAGGCCCAGGTGTGGTTACAGCGCACACAGGTTGGTGCCGGTCTGCTGGCTCAGCTTCTTTGAATCCTGGGCTAAGTGTGTGTACAGCTCTGTGAGGAAGAGCTTCGGTTTATCCTGAAAGTCACTCTGATGGGGACCACAGAAAACAGGCAAGGGTCCCAGTTTGTCCCTGCTCAACCCATTTCACATACATCTATCCTTCCTGACCTGCTGAGTCCCAAGAGCAGATGCAGAGACAGTGGACTGCTTAACTCCTTCCCATAATTACATATAAGGGGATAATATTCATACTAATCACCTATATAATAAATTCCTGATTCTGTGTCATTGACGGTGGTTCTGCTTCTCCAATAGAACCGTAACTTATAAATACATAGTGCAGTGCTGCATAGTTAGGATTTCTATACAGTATAAAAGATTACTAATTTTTTTACACTATCATTTTGATTTATGTATCAGATCACAATGTTTTTACCTCTATGTTTAAGCCTAAAATTTTCTATGGATTGAAATAATTATAAAAAGAGTACTTAAATTCCTTTTTAGTATTTCTCAGATTATTACTATGTCAAACCATTAAGAAACAAAAATGTTTCTTTTCATAATTAACATACATTAATTTTGTTGTGCATTTTATTTGCTTTCAACATCAAATTTTACTTATGCCTCCATAAAGCAGAGATGGTTTGCCCTGTATAAATGCTTTCTTAGTTCTTAAAAAATACGAGAGGCCACATTTATGGTAGTCTGACACTTTAAATAATGTCCCATTGCCCATTTCATTCAATAAATTTCCATTCAACAGCATTTGTTGAATACTTACAATATGTCTAGATCTATGAATTTCTATGAGGGATTCAAAAGAAATGTAAGACATAGTTCCTGGTCTCATGAAATTTATAATCTAATAGTTTTCTTTTTATGCTTAATATGCGGCTTTAATTTTTCAACACTTTTAAGTTTCCAGAAAACTTTGAGTTTAGTACAAAGTTATTTTTTCCTCTGAGTCATTAGAGAATGTTACCAGCACAGTGCTTCATAATCCCTGAGTCCGTTATTGTATATTTAAAAAAAAAAGTATTCTGCAGAATCACACTATAATCATCAAATCAGGAATTAACATTGTTACTTTACTCCTATCCTATTTTCAGATCCCACTCAAGTTTCACCAATTATCCTAACATTGGTTTTTATAGAAAAAGATTTAGTTCAGAACATGTGTTGCATTTAGTGATGTTGTCTCTTCAAGTTTCCTTCAATCTGGAATAGTTCCTCAGTCTTTCCTGGTTCGTGACCTTGATAATTTTGAAGACTGTAGGTCAAGAATCTGTAGAATGCCCCTCAATTTGGGCTTATCTCTGTTTCCTCATGATTATGCTTATCACAGAAGTGATGCTGTGCTCCTTCTCTGCATCCTGTCAGGAGCCCATGATTTTTTTTTTTTTTTTTTTTTTTTTTTGCGGTACGCGGACCTCTCACTGTTGTGGCCTCTCCCGTTGCGGAGCACAGGCTCCGGACGCGCAGGCTCAGTGGCCATGGCTCATGGGCCCAGCCGCTCCGCGGCACGTGGGATCTTCCCGGACTGGGGCACGAACCCGTGTCCCCTGCATCGGCAGGCGGACTCTCAACCACTGCGCCACCAGGGAAGCCCAGGAGCCCATGATTTTGATTTGCCCCGTTACTGATGATGTCCACTTTGAGCCCTTAATGAAAGTAGTGTCTTCCAGACTTCTCCACTGCATAGTTCCTCTTTTCCCTTTATGATTAGTGAGTATTCATGGTGTGTGTGGGTGTCGCAGAGGTGGGATAGGGGTTACCCTGAAACTATGTAAATATCTCCCTCCTCATTAAAATGTCAATTTATTCATTGATTTATTTATATCAGTGTGGACTCACCTATTTTACTCAGTGATTTGTAATCTGTTGCTATCATACTTAATTTTAATGTTCACATTAGCCCATATTTTGCCAGTGATACTGCTTTCAAGCTGGCTTCTGACCTTTTCCTATATCTCTCCCGTTCTTTGAGCTTTTGTTTAAAAAAAACTTTTTGACACAGTAAAATGCTCCAGGTTTATTTTATACTTTCTCTGCCCCAACTCTGGAATCAGCTATCTCTCCAAGGACCCCGGTTCCTTTTACTGGAGAATGATATTTAGAAAGCAAGTTCCGGGAACTAAGTGAGCTCATTACTTTGTGTTGTTGCTGCTCTTAGAGGACAGTGTTAGGATTATGGCTGTGTGCACACACATACATGTGCGTACATTTACATCTACATTTATCTACTCCCATCTATCTATCTATTTATCTATCATCTCTATTTGTATCTGCCTATATCGAAAATTGAGTTCACACCAGTACCTCTGATTCCATCCTGTCACGGTAGAGTTCATTCTGTTTTCAATATCCCCCCTTCCTTCTCTGACAAGGAGAAACTTAGTTCCCATTACCCTCAATATGTTTATTTGATCAATCCCCTCCGTGTTACTACTTTCCCATTGCTGCCACCACACTGTGACACTAAGCTTCAGGGCCTCTGACATGCACAGACACCTATGAATGCTGCGAGTGGCTGGGGCTTCTGGCATCTTTTGATGGGAAGGGAAAGCCAGTCATAATTAGGACAGTTGTGCATGTAAACATTTTTGGTAAATTGCCTGAAGAAATCTCAGAAGAAAACAACCTGAATGTCGGAGGCTTCTATTATTTGTGGGGATTTTCTTCTCATTCTAAATAAACATTGACTTTCAGCAGCAACTTTTTTAATAAAAATTGTATATTTTTGTCCTGAGATAGGGTCCTCTAAACGGAATAAGATTAGCCACCCCAAATTCTAAACTTTTACTGTCAGCGGCTACTTCTTTAATAAAAATTTTATATTCTTTTTCTTAGATAAGCTTCTCTAAATTGAATAAAGTTTAGGCACCCCAAATTCTGGATTTTCCTGTCTATGTTATGTATTTCAGGTGCCTTTTCTGATTTAGAGCATGGCCCATAGTTAATCTTGGAGGCAAGCATTGCGATTGTCAAATAAAGACATTGAACCTCTGACAACTTAGGTCATTTGCTCAAAATCACACAGCTTGGAATTTGAAGCCAGCTTTTCTGACATCAAGTCCACTGCTCTTTCTAATATATCGTACTCCCTCGTGGATTATAAGCTTGATATAATGATGGGTTGGAGTTGAAGAGCTACTCGTTTAGGGAGCAGACAGTCTTTTATGCTTGTTGAAACGTGAGTAGGGAAAATATCTTTGTTTTTTCTCCACTAGGCAGGGAGTGCCTGCAAAGTGTATAGATTAGTGTAGACCCTAGGGAGGAGTTGACAAACTACAGCCCACAAGCCAAATCTAGTCTCTTGTTGTTGTTTTTTTTTCCCTGACTGTTTTTGTACGGCCTGAGAGCTACGCTAAGAATGGCTTTTACATTTTTAATTGTTGAAAAAAATTTTAAGAGTAATATTTTGTGACAAGTAGAAATGACAAGAAATTCACATTTCAGTGTTCATAAATAAAGTTTAATTAGGACACAGATATCCTCATTCATTTATGCATTGTTTCATGCAATAATACAGAGTTGAGTAGCTGCAACAGAGACTATATGGCCACAGAGTCTATAATAGATCTACTATCTGGCCCGTTCTGGAAAATGTTTGCTGATTCCTGAACTAGAGTCACACACTCATCTGCATTTAAGACTGGCCACCACCATTTACTAGTCGTATGGCTGTGAGCATTTTATCTAGGTCTCCACGTAGATAGAAAGTGGGGATAACAATGGTGTCCACTTCAGTGGGTTATTATAAGAATCAAATTTAGCATAAGAAGCCCTCTGTAAATATTAGTGTTACAAATATATGGATGCTGGAAAAAAATTACATTTCTTTATTTGTCTAAGACAAATTAAATGATGGTTCAGCTCTCACATATCAAAATTGGCAAGTAAACTTTCCTCCATCATTTTTTTGGGAGGGGGGGTTCTTTCCACCTCCCTTGGGATCATACAAGAATCCCAGGGGATCAGGGGCCTCCCTAAAGAGGTTTCTTGTAGGTGATCTCTGTTCATCTCCTTGATCCAGCTCACATGGTGGGCACTGTGTGGAAGCAGAGTGCTGATCTGTTTGTGATACCCTTTATCAGGCTGTACTTTCCAGGCTCCTGAATCCAACTCCGTCCTCAGATCAGCCATTCCCTTTCTCTTCATGAGAAAGGAGTCTCCTCATCGAGGCTCCTTCTTCTCTGGTAGCTCAGTTCTCAGCTTTTATGATCCCTGAGTACACCAGGAGTCTCATGTTCAGATGCCTCACAAGGCCATGCAGGTGAAAAGCTGAGTGTAAGACAATAGGGTGAGGCAGGTACTGTGGCAAACTTGACCCTGCTCCCCGGTTCCCACCGATGGTTGCCTTTTAGGACCAGTGTCTGAAGATGTTCTACTTGTTCAAGGGAAGCTATAAATCTGGGTGGTTTCATGAAAATTTCCATTACAAAAATACGTTCTGGAGGAAACTCTGGAGGCTGAATCTCGCCTAAAGGTAGCCAAATAACCCTAGCTTCTCTAAAAGTAAATAAGTAAGGCTTCTAGCTGCTCCGGAGGTAGGAAGACCCCAGACCTAACTACCTTCTTGGCAGGGAAAAAATACCTCTCATACTCTCAACCTGAAACCACGGAAATAAGATTGAATTAATTTCTCAATCAACGTTTTGTTGGCATATTACTATTAGTTATTATTTTACTGCCGTTCACGTAAAAGCAGTACATGCCTGGCACATAGTAGCTCTCAATAAATGTTTATTACTATTTCATTAATGGTATTACCCCTCTCCACCCTATTTTGGAATATTTTAGAAGGAGTGGAATCCCAGCAGGGCACCAGGAGTGCGTGTGTGTTTGTGTGTGTGTGTGTGTTTGTGTGCGTGTGTGTGTGTGTGTCGGGGGCTGACCTATGACGCTTTCACAGAGCTGCAATTCCAGCTACAGAGGAGCCTGTAGGTTGACAGGTGGCGTTATCGCCACCTGTCGTCCAGTTCTCCAAACTGTCACTGCTCACAGCCGCACTCGCAGGGCAGGGCTGCTCGCCTGGCTGGCCCCTGTGGGCTGCAAATCAATCTTCTCCTGCAACACACACACACACACACACACACACACACACACACACACACACACACACACACACACACACACACACACACACACACACACACACACACACACACACACACACACACACACACACACACACACACACACACACACACACACACTGTAGGCTGGTCCATCACTGCCTGGCCCCAGGTGGCCAAACACACAATGCCGCCTTTTAGATTCCCCCTGACCTGGCGACAGGGGTGAAATGTCCAGCTACCAGGGGAGGGGGACTAGAGGCAGCGCGAATGGGTGCGCGGGCCACAGGGGCCCAGACTGAGGGCAGCAAACAATTACGTTGGGATCACGCACGACTGCGGGGGCGCCCAGCGGGCTCGCCCAGCTCAGCCTCTTTTCCTTCCCTTATCAGAGGCAGCGTGACTCACGCCTTTGTTTCTGGAAATGATATATCTGTACTAGCCCGAGGCGGAATTCACCCCGCCCGCACTCATCAGGAATCGCTTGCTTATTCGCAGCGCCCAGCTGTGCTCGCCCGAGAGGCGACCTTCCGAGCCCGCCTCCCCAAGCACTCACTCTGGGGTGTGCTCGGCAGGGGCGCTCGGCCGTGGGAGCGCACCTCTGCCCCCTCGTGGCGGGTGCGAGCATCGCAAGCAGCGCCTACCGTACCGCCCACCTGCAGCCCCCGTCATCTCTGGGTGATTCTCAAAGGGAGCATTTTTACAGCTCCATTCAGCCGCTGGGCATAGGAGATGTGGTTCTCAGGTTAATTACTAATGAATGAGAAGGGTGTGTGTGTGTGTGTGTGTGTGTGTGTGTGTGTGTGTGTGAAGGAGGGAGAGAGAGTGATAGAAACTATAAGAGCATGTTTGTGACAGGATAATGGAGAGGAGAGAAAGGAATAGAAAGAATGAAGGAAATTAAGAAGCGAGAGAGGCAAAGTGACAGTGATGTGGGAATAGAATGACAGCAAAGGATGCAGAAAGAACGCGGGGAGCAACAGTTTGATGGGGAATGGGAGGGGACTTATGCATGAAAAAGAGGGGAGGATTTGACATCTGTGAGAGGTAAAGTTTCATTCTGGTGAAGTGAACCTTGTGAACATTTCAATATACTTCTCTCCTATTTTACATCCCATTTTGTTTGGCAGCTGCTAGAAATGAGTTTCCATTTTTCTGTCTTGTTTTAGTATTCTCATGTCTCCCACATCACTAGATCATTAGAGGCAGAAACAATTATGTCATACATTCCTGTCTGACAGAACCCCAGGTGCATGCGGGCTTATTAACGCCCGCCTTGCCCAGCGCCATCAGCCACATCTGCTTTTGTTATCTGATCCAGGTTTCATGCTCACTCTCTCTCCACTGACCTCTATGGGCTAGCTTGTCCTTTGGGAAATAGACCAGTAGCTGCTCAGAATCCAAATGTACATGACAAACACTCTCGAAAAGGCTTCTGCCACCTACTCATCCACAAACAAAGCAAAGCCCAACAGCAACATATACTTTCAAAAATGAGTTCTTTTGAATCATATCTGTAACTCCTGACCTAATCCCTTTCATATTCTCTAGAAGTACAAAAGAAGAAGGGAGATTTTGCGAGGTCTATGCTAGCTATAGCTTGTACAAGCGGTGGGAAGGTTGAAAGGGATTTTCCCTATCCCAGTCTCAGTTACTATTTTGCCAACATTACCCAATCTTGTTCCAGATTTGGGGGATGGGGGTCACATTTAGAAAGGCTGGATAGGATGATTAAAAACTGTTTTGGCAGGAGATAAATCAATGCATATGGGCGTGGGCAGAGATGTCCAAACTCACTCACCACAACAAATGGTCTCATGAAAATGTCTTGGTCAATACAGCTTATTTTGCCATGTGAGGAGTGGTTGTCTATCTGTATGATTGAATGGTGGGGCAGGGGGGAGGATGGCCATCTCATGGTCACTCAGAGGGAGCTCTCAGCAGGGTGGCCATCTTGGTGTTTGACCCTTACTCTGGAACATGCTGGGGACATTCTAGGAATGCACTTTGGAGATAAAATATTTCTCATTGAGCTTAATGGATTGTGATGCAGATAAGAAATAGGAAAAGAAAAATGTTTTGGGCCCTCAAAGTGCAAACACTTTTCGTAATATGGTTATTATCAAATGGGGAGACATATTACTCTTGTCTCAAATTTTGAGGGTCAAAATATGCTCCCCAGAGCCAAGGCAAGATAACACTGTAGAGAAGCATGTTTTTCAGAACCATAGGTTTTTCAAAGCCATAGGTTTTTCAGAAACAGTCAATGATATACCTTCACATCATTAAATAATTGTTTAATTATCTTCCTAATATTTGAACATTTACATTTCACTTCCTCGGTTTCCTTTTCACTCCTTTTGGACAGCTCTTTCTGCTTGAATCTGCTTAGTGCATTTTCTTACCATCCTCCATCAGAGATTCAGCCAAGGATCTCATACTTTAACTGGGTTTCATTGAAGCTGTGACAAGCTGAGTCTACAGTAGTGGTCAATGCATGCTTCTCAGTTCCGTGCTCAGTGCTGTGCCATAATGAGAGCTAGTCTCACAGAATTCAGATGAATCTGTGGATCTGTGCTGTGGAGCTGGGGTGGGTCCCTCTCTAACTGTATTTTCTATTGAGAGTGGAAATGTAGTGTGTGTGTGTGTGTGTGTGTGTGTGTGTGTAGAGTCTCACAGTATGTATATTACGTGCACACACACACACATACATACTAATGTTTCTTACACTTATCCCCAAATTTACCACTTTATAAGCCTCAGTGGTTTGCCTTCAGATTTGGAGTGAGAGTAGAAATACCTGTCCCTATAGTAATTGTCACCCTAGGGTTGAAAAGTAAAAACATTTATCAAAATCTCACATGGACCAATAAGCTTGCTCTCTGCATTGGATTGTTGAGACTACCGAAACAAAATGCCACATACTGGTGACTTAATCAACAGAAATTAATTTTCTCATAGTTCTGGAGGCTAGAAGTCCAAGATCAAAGTGCCAGCTGGGTTGAGGCTCTCCTTGGCTTGCAAATGGCCATGTATTTGCTGTGTCCTTATATGCTCTTTTTCCTGTGTGTTTGCATCCCTGGTGTCTCTTCTTTTTATAAGGACACCATTTGTATTGGGTTAGGGCCCCACCCTTATGACCTCATTTAACTTTGATTACCTCTTTAAAGGCGTATCTCCAAACAGAGTCATATTCTAAGGTTCTGGAGGGCCAGGGTGGGGGTGTGGGGGGTGGTTTAGAGCTTCAACTATGAATTTTGAGGGACCACTATTCAGCCCATAATCCCCTCCAAACAGATTCACATGGGCTAGGGAAGCTGGCCACTGAGTGTCCTCTTCCAGTTTCCACAGGGAGAGAGGTCTGTAATGGAAACCACACTAATATTAGACCAGAAGGCCTAGAGATCAGGACCTGGGGTGCCACTATTCAGCCAGCTGTGTAACATTGGCCAGGCAGTTAATTTTCTGAGGCTTGGTTTCCTTATCTATGAAACATTGACTAACTCTTACTGTCCCACCATTAATTTTCATTGCATTTATTATTACTATTTGGGCCCTGGGATAATTACGTAAAGAAGTTCTGTGAAATGATATATGCTGCTTCAATATATAGTACTTTTACAGTGAATCTTCCAACTGATACCTTTCCTTTGTGCTCAGAGATAGAGTTTGTGGTTATGAGTGGTGCCTGTGGAGGTGTACAGATCTGAGTTTGGATTCCAGTCTATTCACTTCCTTTGGGCCATCATTTAATTTTGAAAGATTCAGTTTCTTTCTATATACCATGAGACTAATAGTATAAACAATCTCACAGAATTCATATGATGATTCGAGAAAATAATACGTACAAAATGTGTGGGCTTGAAAATTGTTTATTTATCACCACTGTCAACAATGTGTTTCTGTAAAGTCTTTCCCTTGCGCTTTCCCACACCACCTTAACCTCCAAATGGAGTTCAGCCTTACTCTTGATTTGGGGTTCCTGAATAATCTTTATGACACCCTTTTGTGCCAATGAGAGCGATTTGTTCTTCACTAGGTTTTCTCTCCTCTTCCTCCTTTCCCCTAACCAGCTTTCGGGGGGATGGAGCTCTGCGCCTTTGTAAAGATGGAAAAAGCATTCATGAATTTTCCTTTCAGAATAATCTCCTCTTTGTTAGAGCAATCCCATGTCATATCACACACGAGCGTCATAGCCATTTCTTCCAATAGGCAGTGTTGATTTGCTGCCACAACTTCATCTCACATAACAGTCTTCTGAAAAGCTACCCCTTCTATTTATAAACTGTGCTCACAGGCCCATCTTTTAGGGATCCCAGTTTGACTTGGACTCAGCTCTAGCCATTCATAGTCTGTTTGGCCAAATGACAGGACTCTGAAAGAGTCATTAAAATGCCATATTTGCATCATGAAAGGAGTGACTTATAAATCATTGTCAAATATCTTCTTTCCAGCCAGAAACTGACAGAAACTCCAACGGACATGAGCTTGCCCTCAGGGAGCAAGTGAATAATTAAGCATGGTGCCTGGCCCACTATAGCCTCTTCATGAAAACCAAATAGCATAGTATTTGGCATTTGTGTTTTCACACCTCTCCAGAGTTTTTTTCTACCACTCGCATTGAACAACTTGTTGATTACTGAGCAGTAAACTTGCATTGGTAGCTGCCACCCCCTTCTGCATGAGTCTCCCTTTTCAGGTTGAATTTTGTACCGTGTCAACAAATGATAGCTTTCTCTCTCCACCTCATCTGGCCATGGATGTCTTCATTAGCTTTCCTTTCTTCTCATCAGTACATCACACAAGCCAATCTCCATTTAGTTCCTTTGTTATTTATGTGGTGATGTTTTAGGGCGTATTTATTTCAAAAAGGATAATGTATTTAGCAAATGTTATATATGCAGGAAGTTTTAAGTGGGACTAAATGCAGCAATTAATGTTAATGAGTCTGCTGTTAACATGTAATATTCTTGGTGTTATAATCATGCATCACCGGATGTGGAGCTCAGTTTATTCAACAGATGCTGATCTTAATGGCTACATTCTCTTCCCATAGATAAGTTAGCTTTACTTAAATGTACCATTAGAAATAACCATTTAAAATGTTAATGAAAACAGAGACTGTATCCACCAGGAATTTTTGTTTTAACCTCTGCTTTATTACTTCTTATTTTCAAAAGGACTTTGGGAAGGTGAGGAGCTTATTGCCTGTTTAAGGTGCTTTAGACAGGAAAAAGAGAAAAGGAAAGCTCAGTTCATTGTAGTTCAGAGGCAGTGTATATAGGCAAGGGCAACAAAAAGGGATTCACAGGAAGGTCAGTATCACAGCAGCCCGGGGACTGCAGGCCTACATTGTTAACACTAACCATACTTGGAAACTAACTCTCCTGTGGTTGCATTTTTCTGTTTTCTTTTCAATGTTCATTTAGGATGTGAGGCAGAACTGGGTAATTGGGGTTCATGGTAGTTCAACTAGTTGATACCCAACTATCTTGTCTTCCTGAAAGTACCATTATTCCATCACAAATTAGGATCAAAGAGGGAAAAATACCAGGATGTTGCTACTTAGGAATAAGGATCTGATCCTTCCCGAATGTCAAGAAGCCTGGTTTGGGCTTTCTCACAGGAAGATGGAATTTGTATAACAAAGGATTAATGGATTCCCAGGGAGAGCTCTGTACCTTTCTCCATTGTATCACTAGTCATGCTCTGAGACAGATTCTCCAGGTCTCGGAACATGGCTGCATGGTGACTGGGGGTAGGGTAGAGGGATGTCTGTGTCTTGGGAGAGCCCATGTGTATTTAATGGGAATGACTTAGGCCTCCTCTTGACTCACTGTCTTTTTAACTGGGCTACATAGCTCTCCAAGCCTGGCTAAATCAGCGCAGGGCAGTGTAACTGGTAGAGGCTGGGGAAGGGCTGCGTGGGGAGGGATTGGCCAGACCTGGGGAGCACAAAGTGCACAATCCAGCTCCCTTGCTTGTAGGAAGTGACTCCAGCCAGAAGGAATTTTCAGCCTTCCCCTGGCGAGTCCTCTTGGTTCTCGGAGCTTTTGTTCTCTTTTTTCTTTCAGAATTTACTCAAATAATAATGTATCTGGGTGAACTGATGCTACTTGAAGGCTACGCGATCTCAGAATTGCTGGTTCAGATCTTGAGAGTTTACATATTAAGGCAAAAACTCAGTAGTGCAAGTTAGGCTAATCATCTAGGAGCCAGAAAATAAGAGAAGGGTAGAGAGGCATGTTCATAGTCCAAGGATTTGAAGTCGAAGTGTGTTAACAGAATAGAGGTCTATGGGTGGAGCCTGTGGTTGCCGCCGTGCTCCTTCCGTTGACCATTGCCTGGGAGCTTCTGCTGACTCTTAAGCTGGAGCTGCTTGGGGCTACAACTGTACCATTTCTCTTAACCGGATCAGCATCCTTCCCCATTCCTGGGTTTCTGATCAGGATCTCCCTCTGGTATTTGCTCCCATTAGTAGGAACATCTTCTCCAGGCACACAGAACCTAAGGTAGAGGTTCTTTGGGGAATAGGAGCCTTTGCTACTAGATCAGCGGATGTCTAGTTTGATCTGGGAGGCTAGACAGGGGCAGGGTGAGCAGGTGGAAATGACACAAAGTAAAGATAACATGGCCAGTCAAAATTTCACACTATCTTAATGAGGGAAAACTTAATGTCTTGTTTTAAAATACATGCCAAGTCAGCCAGCACCTTCTCATTGAGAATGGTTGGGTCTATGAGAGATGGTTCAGTTAGATGATGCACCCCCACCATGCATGTTCTCCCATACAACTCCCAGGGTCTGCTATAGATCCTCAATAGTTTGAGATTCTTTGGTTAGGAAATAGCTTTGACTGATGGAAATCTACCCCAACTGGCCAGTCTCCAGTCTAGCGAGTATAAGAGAACAACTTAGGTAGGAAAGTGGAAAGAGGACCTTTTTGTCTTCACAGCAAAGACCATTAAGACTTCAGTCTTGGGATTATGGGCAGCCAAGTTTTCCATATTTGTGTAACAGTTTTGTGTATATGTAAGGGAGGGATCTGCCTTTCGTTCCAAAGATTTAAATTCAGACATCTTCCACAGCTGTGGTGAGGTTATAGTGATTGGTAGAAAAGAATTCCACATGGAGTAAATTTGTCGGTTGCATTAAACACAACTCAATTCTATTTTGAAAAATGTTTGCTAAGCCATTAGCCTTTCATCATGCTAGATGTGAAAGAATCACAAGGGTGGAAAAGACATGGTCCTTCCCTTAAGAGATCACAGACTCACCTTCTTCCTAATCTCACCTACTGTTTTGGACATACTTCTAAATAGATGGGTGTAAAGGGAGTAGAAAATTGGGGTATACAAGAAGGAATTTCTTCTGAGCCACCAGTGATAGCAAAGCCTCAAGCTGGTGTTAATTTTTTAACCCTGAAGCTTCCGAGGCTTAAAGGAAATAAAATCTCAAGCCAGCTGGGGACAATGCTAATTGAGACTCAGGTGGGTTTTCACAAGATTTGTAATGGGAGGGACATAATATAGACTTTGGCTAGCCTTTGTCCTCAGTTCCTGGGAGGTAACCTCTAAATCCTTGGAATTTTCTAAGTAATAGGAGTTTCTTTGTTATTTCATGTCGGGCCCCCTTGGACCACACTTGATAGTTTAGCTAATGAGGGGACTCACGGTGGGCCCCTAGAGAGTTTATGTTAACAAGATGACTAAAGACGGACCGCCATGTGTTTAGAGCACTGGGGCTCTGAGTCACGTGGTGGTGATACCAGCCCGACATCTTGTCAGGGGAGGAGGCCTGGAAGTTTGAGTTCAGCTGTGTAGCCAGTGATTCAATCAATCATGCCTAAGCAATGAAACTCCAGTAAGACCTCTGGGCACCACAGCTTGGGTGGGTAACTGTGCATTGTCACCCATCAGTGTGTTTGAAGGGTAATGTGTTCTGACTCCACAGGTAAAGGACAATGGAAATTTCATGTTGGGACTCACTCAGACCTCCCCCTACTCGTCTCTCCCTCTGGCTGATTCTGATTTGTATCCTTTTGTATAATAAAACTGTGATCATAAGTATTACACTTTCCTGAGCTCTGTGAGTCATTCTAGAAACTGTTAAATCTGAGAGGTGAGTGGGAACCCCTGAATTTGTAGCCAGCTGATCAGAAATGGGGGGGCCTGAATTTGTGACTGGTGTCTGATGTGAGGGCTGTCTTACTTGAGAACTATGTCTTTAACCTTGAGTTTGGCAAACTCATTGAAGAAGGCACTTTCAAGAGTTTTATATAAAATTCAAATCTGGGGAGATTGGGCCCTTAAACTATCTCTTTGAACCGGAGGGGAGAGGAGGTTTTGCTTCTGTCTGAGACCCTTTGCTGATTATTGAAGGCGATCATGAGTGCTCATTCCCTCACCCTCTCCCCCAGCCACCCACCCTGATTTGGGATCAGTTCTCTTATTTTTTCTGACCCAGTTAGGCAGCTCAAACTTCAGACCCTCCCAATCACTTCTGATGCACAATTAGTCAACCTCACCTCTTCGAATTGCTTATTTCTCATTTCCTCCTGCTATGTCCTGTCTATCCTGGGCAATGCTATGGGGATTCTATAGAGATTCTGAAAACGTATTGTGAAGGTAACAGCTCTCAGCAAGAATAGAGAACAAACTGCTTATTTAATAAGTTTAAAAAAAAAAAGTGGCTTTAGAAGGTAATTTATTTCCTCCTACTGCTACCAGGTTGGAACTTATTAAAACTCAACCTTAAAGATAACCCCTATTATGGAGATATACTCCCTAATGATTTTTGGTATCATGTCCTAAGGTCTCACTCAAGTCTAACAATCAAAAATTCTTAATGCCTTATCTGTAGCTTTTCAATGGTAATTTCTGCTTATTTCTTATGAGTCCTTGAGGGAGAAAAAGAAAAAACTTTCAGAGACTCTCTTTGCTTAGATGAAGACAATTACTGTAAATACCACATTACCTTCTGTGATAAAAGAGACACTGATAGAGGGCCTGCAAATGATTCTTCCGTGTGTGGTCCACCCCTTCTTCACATAGTTTTCATTATCATTGGCTTCATTTCCTATCTTATTCATGAAAAACTTCCAAGAAGCAGTGCAGTCAACCACGAGATAACTGACTCAGGTCAATAAAGACACATCTCCTTTTCACGTTTATTTCATTTTGTTTTAAGATCACAGAAGAGCAGAGCATTCATAAGTGTAAAGTAACAGAACAGAGAAACAGAATTTAAATACATTTAAAAAGAAAAGGAAAAAAGCTTTTTTTAATTTTAATTTTTTTTTTTAACACACACTACGCTTTTTATTTTCCTTCACAGAGCTAGTATCCAGGGGGAAAAAAAATCCACCCAATAAACAAATATAAAAAAGCCTTGAACAACAAAAAACCCAAACAGAAAAATGGCCATGAGTTTTTGTCATCAAGGAAAGTTTTGTTTATGTCTAGAGGGATGAAAAAAGGAATATACTCATATATATATATTTATATGTATATAACACTGTTAATAAGGAGAATTCTAACCAAGAGCAGAATTTATACACCCTTCAATAGAGCAGTGAGAAGGAAGGTGGAAGGGGAAGGAAGCTGGAGGTTTTCTCCCATGCTTCTCTCCTTCTGTAATTTCCTCACTTTACCCTTCTCCCACTCCCAGTAAACACTTAGGGAGCAGAACTTGGTTGTAATTCACCAGGATGAACCTTTAACATTCTCTGGTGAAGAGCAAAGACTCAGGGAAGTGAGTTTTTTTTTAAAAAAGGCTCCAGATAGCTTAGAATTACTGCCGCATGCCAGGAAGCTAGTGGTTCCAAGGGTTTTCTTCATTTGCAAGAAGCAGATTTTTACTCTGTACCTGGCTTTACATAGAGAGGGCTTGTTCAGAGAAGAACATAGCTGTGGGAGTTGCCCAGAAGCATCACTCAAAAAGAGGCACCTCTGAAATCACCCTGGAAATGGGGAGTTGTCTCGTGGGCAGGTCATTTTCCCACTTAAAGGGAGTTTCATACATACTCTAAGCACATTGTAAATCCTTATCTATCTAAAGTGATACTAATGCTGGGAAGTTATGAATAATCCCTGTTTTTCAGTGCACAGGAGACTCGGATTCTTTCTGTTCTCTTAAGCAATGAATGAAAAGCTACCATTGGACAGATGCTAAGTTGAGCATCTAGCATAGCGTGGGGCTATACTTTGTTGGGTCAAGACAGGTGCAGCTGTGCTCAATCCATCCAGAACATGGCACACGGTAATTCCTCATTAATCGTCTGAGAAACCATCCTCTCTACTTATGCTCTGCTCAGAGTACTTAACTTTCACATTTGATTTTGGCCTTCACAACTCTTACTATATTCAGCTCTATAACCTGCTAAAATGTGTTTATCTTTGTCCTATTTTCAACTTGTCTTTTTAAAATGGTCCTGATTTGTACTTTTTGAAAATGAGGTTTGTTTTCTCTCCATCCATTTACTTGACTACAGAGCCTATAAGTCAAGTTTAGGGAAACTTATGCCATGAGAAGTTCCTTCCAAAACAAAATATATTATCTTGTTCATTTCTCATAGAACAGCCTTTGAATCTGCCTGGGACCACATGCTTATGGCCACCAGCACAAGCAAAGAGTTTTCATGGACAACCGTTTACTATCATGAGGCACTTGGCCCAGGATGAGAAACAACTGTTTCCCTTCACATGCACAACTTCCTCACTTATTACATGCCTAATACCTAATCTGGCTATTTTCTCCCTATGAAAGATTATTAGAATATAGTTCAACAGTTAGATTTTATAATATTTTAACTAAGGAAACAACTCCAGCTCTCTCAATGTCAGCAGCATAATTTGAATGTGTCCCTTCTCTACATTGTTAAGAAGTTTTGATCAGAAGAGAATTATACAACCAGTCCAGGGACCCTGTATTCTAGAAAGTTTTGGCTTTGGAGATGGAGATGTTGGCATGATGGTTCTGAGAAGTGAAGATCAAACTAGATCAAAGTGATCAAACCAGAGATGACAAATAGCTGCTTAGAATGATGAGGTGGGCACAGCTCTACAGGAGGATTAAATTCTTATTCAGAATCAGAGAATTTAGAGAAGACAGAAGTTTTAGAGATGTCATTCACATTTCTCACTTTCCGGATGAGAAAACCAAGACTCAGAAAGTTTAACTAATTTACCTAAGGTCACATGGCTTGCTTATAGTACAGACCCAGGGCTAGGACCCAATTTTCCTGACTCCCAATCCACCTTCCACCTACCTCACTTTATAAAGTTGTCATTTATATTGGGTAGAGGAGAGTACTTTAAGCGTAATATTAATTTGACCTAAATTTCTTTTGATAACAGTCTTTGCAGAAAATTCATGTGGTCCCTGTAGTGATCTCTTTGATGACTATTTATGTACCAGCTGTGCAGATTGCAGAAGACATGTATATGTCATTCTGTTAAACACAACAGACACTTCAAAAAGACTTCAAGAGAACGTGCCTGAGAGAGATACTCCCGATTAAAATGATTCTGTCCTCATTTGCAACAGTCAGGATAGATATATAGAAAATAGATCTACCAGAGTAAGCAAGAGTAGTTCTTTCCTAGGGTGATTTAGCAAGATATTTCTCAAGGATATAACATATTTTTTTTAACACCCCTCAATTTCTTAGGATTGAGATGACAAAGAAGCTCTCCCAATGACTTTGTTGGATGGAAAATAAAAACTGAATAATATTTTGCTCATCAAGGTATAGGTAACTTACTTTCCTTGGAGCTGTTGAAATGAGACTTCTTAGGTGGTAAGTAAGAGGTAAAGAAGACACTTGAGAGTTGATGTAACAGACACATGAGCGCTTAGAAGTCCGTCCTTCCTGTCTCTCCATTTCCCTTGCTCTGGGGTCAGGTGAGAAAACTGTGGCAACAGTTGGGAGAAACCCCACTTAGGTCCTGAAGGAACAAAGAGGTGGCCTCCTGTGACCTGATCAGGATGTGAACGTTTAACAGTTCTGTGGGTCTGCTTCCTTTTGCTGAGACAACCTCATGTTTGGGCAATTAGTCATCCTTCTTCCCATTCTGACCTGTGACATGCTTTGGTTTTTATTTATTTTTATTTAATTTTTTTTTCCTTTCAGATTCATAGGTTTAGCTGAACTTGCGCCCTGCATGAAAAATGAAGTTTACATAGTTTATATTATGTACATAAACTACTGATTTACACATGATTGGTGCCTAATTTATTAATCAGCACACAGTATGTAAATGCGCTGAAGGGAAATCAAGATTTTAAAATAAGTTTTCCATGATATCCATAAACATTTACGCTGGTGTAAATGCTAAACCTACCCCTAACATTAACACCAGCTTGCTTGCCAACAGGAAAGTCATGTGCGTTGCTGGGTGAAGAAAAATTCTTTCTTGAATATCAGTTGGCCACGTTTAACAACATAGCTGCAAATGAAAATAGTTTACTTCTCTTCTACTCTATGCACATAAATATAAACTCCATTTTGCCTTTAGTGAGACGTTTACAGATATTATGCCAACCGCTCTGGAAAATTTACACCACTGGAGCAAATGCAGTCTTTGGAGAAGAAATATTTTAAACACTTAAGTAAAGGAGTCTTCCTAAATTGGATTTGCATTTCTTAACTCAGGGTTTTTATCTAACAGTTTTTGTGGTGTGTTTAATATTTGTCTTCAAAATAGTAATAGTTTTTGTAGGTCAGGTATAGCATTGCACTTATATTTCTATTAAAAAAAAATGATAGTTATTAGGAACCAAGACTAAATACAGGCTGAAAGGTTTTAAAGTTGAAGAGAAAAATAAGGCCATGGTTATTCCCATGGAACATGGTCCATAAGCAAATTCCTTTTAAACAAATCATTACAAAGTAGGAAAACGGGGCTCCATGTCTTTCTAAATGAAGCATAGCTCTTTTTTTAAAACCAAATTCAGTACTTTTCTTCCTTTTAACTTTAAATCATTATTCTAGATTTGTTTTATAATACATACAATATTGTAAATATAGCATCTGTAAAGATAAGATTTAAAAAAAATACATACACATATATATTATTTTTCCACAAATAATTCAAGACCTGCAAAAAACAAAATGGGAAATTCTGGGACACAAGCCAACAGAAGCAGTCAAACCACAACTAACCTGGGGATGGAATCTATAATTCTGGAACGGTTAAGAAGCTAATAACTTAGTAGGTAATAACTCAGAAACAGTTTAATGCTGAGGAGTTTAGTTTTTGTGTGCAAAGGAGGTAAGTCCATTTTTGGAGGAGAAACAGACTTTTGTTTCTGTCCTCCAAGAACATGAAAATCACGAGTACTTTTACAAGGTCTCTATGAATAGCCCCAATTGTCTGAAGATGTAGTAAAAAAATGCTCAGGGCAAGGGTGACGTCTGTCTGATTTGGAAGAGAAGGCAAAGGTCAATGGGACAATTCCTCCCAGCGGAAAATGAAAGGACTTTTCCCTAAGCCTTAGTTCTTTTACAGCAGAGGGATTTTATGTCTCAAAACTAGTAAGACTGTTCCTCCAACAAGGCAAAAACGTTCTGGTGAACAATTGCACAGAGGATATAATTCTGCAATTGTAAAACCTAGGACAGTTTTCATTCTTCAGGAACTGCCCTTGGTCAAGGTCATTTCCGCTTTAGTTAAGTGCAAATCAGGTCTAAGGATTTTATTCTATGAATGGTAGAGTTTTACTTTGCATACAAAGGACATTAAATATATTAGCCATTCAGTTTAATTGATGTATTTCACTCCTTTCAGTATACTGCTTCCAACCAGTTGGTTCTTTTCATTGTAGGGTTTCAAGCTTTGATTACCAATGGACAAAATTCTTGAAGAGATTTATCGCACTGTGATGAACTAAATTCCAAGAAGTCCCATGTTTAAACTTACTCTCTTGGTGTCAGTTCTCTGGCTTCTACCTTTTTCCTGACCTTTCTCCAAACTACGTTTTCTTCCATTTTTCACATTGTTTAAAAACATCCTCAAACCTCTGAGGTTTCTGGGGTCAATGATTGCTCTGAAACAGGAGACAGGACAAAATACCCAGATCTTACCAGAGATATAAGCAAACACCACAATATTCAATACATGTTTAATTATGTTTAATATACGGACCATCATAATAAAACTCAGGGAACAAATGGTGCCGACATGGCAAAGACATGCCTTTCAATGGATAATCTCCTTCCATAACGCCAAGACCTTGTCCTTAGGATACGGTAGAGACAATAAGAAATCTAGGTGTATGATTAAATTCTGTGACGTGCCATGGGGATCTGTTCCTGAAATTGATACTAATCAGAATTAACTCCTATTACTTTTCTCTTCTTTATATATCTTTAAATTAGCATGCACTCCACTACAGCTTCCACTTAAGGACGAGGCTGACTCTTCAATATATGGGAAATATTGATCATCAAGGATGATAAGCTTTTATTCCTGCACTAAGAAGACTAAACTGTTAGGGAAATCCCTGATTGTCAATAACTTGATGCTGCATAGGAATATGGCTCGCCTTCTCTATACTTTAGTAGCTACCATCTTGGATAAGAATGTCAGCCCTATGTCAGGATCTGCCACAAATACTTTTACCCACCACCAAGCCCAATGTGTCCTTCTATTTCATGTCTAAACTGCAAAATCATAAAAGAAGTCTGGTGCTAAGCTTTTAAAACAAACAACGGAATTCCCTAGCAGAGATTAAGATTACTGCTCAACAAGGAGATCATTACCTTCAAAGATGAGATTCATTGCAAAGAGCCTTCAATTAATAAAATCTATTAAGATAAATTTCATATTTATTTAATTTTTCTTTCTTCCTTCCTGCCCTCTTTCCTTCCATCCTCCCTCTTTTTTCCTTTTTCTTTCTCCCTCCCTGTCTTTCTGTTTCTTCCTCCCTTCCTTCCTTCCCTTTCTGATTTACAGTTACGAAGTTTCCTGTTTTACATCACATAACAGCTATTTCCCAGGTTCTAAGACTTGGTGAGGTACCATATTTGGCCCTGCTGAAATACATTCAATTACGACCTCAGTAACAATCCTCTCTCCTTTCACTAACTGAGCCATTTCCAATGCCTCCTATCCAAGTGAAAGCAATGGTTGGTTTCCTGACAAAGATATCTACACACAGAGAGCCAGATCTCTCTGTAAGGCTTTTCCTAAGAAAATCCTTCTGGTGTGGTGGTGATGCCAAGCTTTGTGGTATGTATGTAAGTTTTGCCTAAATGATTACAAGTTTCTCAGCTCTTCTGGTTAAGAACTCACATTTCAGTGTTAATGGCAAGATGGCTCTTGTAGATGTAAACTTAAACACTATATCCCCCACTGTATCTTTTTCAGGAGACTAGAAGCCAAGACTGAGCAGGAAAGATGGAGTATAATGCCGTTCCCAGTGGAGTGGCCAGCCCTAAGACAATGATGGAATACTGTGAACAGTGGTGCTGCAAACACCATCAGTGGATGAGAAGGGAGATGATGTGGGCCACCAAATAAAGTATTAGCCTAAAACACCAGGACAGAGAGCTGCAAAGGAGCACAAGGAGGGGGTTCCTTTTTGTTATGGCTAGTGCTTTGTATTGGGGCTGTGATAGTATTTCTACCATATGAGTAGGGACCTGGGCACCTGTACTTCTCCCGCCTTGCTTATGCTCACTGTATTTTATCTGAAATAGGGAAAATCTCTGCTCAGGGAAATCCATGGGGCAAATGCAGTGTTATTTGAAGACTGGAGAGGGGGCAAACCAGGGCTGCTTAGGATCTCCACGTGGCTCTTCATCCTTTCATTAGGACTTAACACTTGGAGACCTTCCTGCTTCTGGGAATTTGCTCCACACATGCTACTCATTCCTGTGGCACAGCAGGACCAAGAGTCTGCAAAAAGCCAGGAAATGCATGAATCCCTCAGACGCGGGAAACAAGAGTGAAGTCGGTCAACCTTCTCTCTTAGGTCACCTCATACGCATCACTGATTCTTTCTGCTGTTTGCTCACCCCATCAATAGTAGGCACTTTCACTGACAGTGATAATCTGAGTGACTCTGGACTGGGTTCTGACGACTGCACTGGGAGGAAGATGAGGTTCTGCCCGGAGGCGGGGCCCAGCTTGGGCTGATACACACAGGTCCTGTGACAGCCGTGGATGGGGGAGCAGCTCTGCGCCTGGCCTCCTTCCCATCACGGCCCCAGCCCCTTGTCACAGCCGCATCTCAAGATTACGATGAGCGACAGTATCTACAGCACAATGAGTCTATGTACACATGGACCGTTCCCTCGGCATGCTTTAGAGAGAGGCGCACGCGCTCACACACACGTACACCCACGTTGAGAGCGAGAGACAGCGCGCGCGCGCAGTGGAGAGAATTAGAATGGCGCTTCCTGGCATCTGCGGCGTGACCAGTGCTGGGGGGGCGGGCGGGGGAGAGTGAAGGGAAGCGGCGGGGGGAGGATAAAGGGGGCATATCCCGGACAGATGTGGGGGAGATAGAGCACACTGGAGGGAAAGGAAATGGTCTTAAAAGTTGGAGAGAGAGTGGAGGCAGGAAAGCCAGGTAAGGCTCAGGGCAGGACTCCATTCATAGTCTGAATGGCTATGAGTCAGCTCAAATAAAAATCAGAATAAAATGATGATGGAAGTATAAACACCAAAGGCAAGACCTGCAAGACAGTATTTTTTCTTTCCCCACAAATGAAAAAAGATGAAGGAAGGATAAAGTGTGTGTGTGCGTGTGTGTGTGTGTGTGTGGTGGTGGTGGTGGAGGGTTAATATCCATCTGGTACTTCTTCAGTTGTCTTATTATTACAACATTGGATCTCTTTACCATGATGGAGTCTTTACACAGTATACATTTGCTTAGAAATACACATTTCTTGGTAGAAATTTTCCCACCCTGAATTATACATCAGTTTTTATTGATGGACTTTAAAATTGTTTTAAATGTTGTATTTTCTTCTTCGTTTTCTTATTTTCCCTTTCATTTATAAACACACAAAGTTGTGAAATAAACGGTCTCCCCCCATCTCGCTCTCTCTCTCTCTCTCTCGCTCTGTATCCTGTGTGACGCATTTTTGTGTGTTTTTTTTATTATTATTTTTAAACTTTTATTCTGTTAACATTTGCTGAGAAGGCAGAGCAGAGATGCTGCCAGCAGCCACAGTGGTACGGCCAGACTGATGGATCCGTTTATTCCTCTCACCGACCCAGGTCCTGCAGTGCAAAAGAGAGAGAGAAAAGAGAATGGTTACATCTGGCCCACTCTATGTCACAGCTCACAGCTGACTGTGTCAGAGGTAAGACTGGGCCATGTACCAGCATCTCAAAGTCAGGGCACTTATATGCAGCCCAAGAAGGGCTCACGATCTTTTCTAAATCCTTCTCCTTGAGCTATAAGTATTTTAAGGGTTATCTTGTGTGATGGAGGAGTGGCCTCCTCTTTGCCCAACTTCATCCTGCACGCCCTGCTCTGCACAGCACTGCGATGCCAGCACTCATTAAGATTCCAAGCATTGGTGAGTGTCCTTCAGCAGCCAGACACGGGCTCCTCCAGCTGATTCATCACAGCATCTCCATCAATAAACATGGAACCAATCTGTGACTCTCTCCTTTCTCGGGGGGAAGCAATAATTATTTATCTGTTAATGGGGAGGGGAATTGTTTCAAAGTAACATTTATGGCTGGGTGGCACCTTAGCTGCAAGGCAGAAAATAAGTCAACTCATTGTGGAATCTTAAGCAGCAGCAGGGGGTCATCTGGTTCAAAGTCTTCATTTGACACTTTAAAAATAAAAACTAAAGACAATAACAACAAAAACAAAAAAGCCTAGCAAGGCAGGTCCAAACCAGAAGCAGAACTGAGGCTTGAACTTGCCCAGAATTCATCCTGGAGGGACTGTCTGTGGGTTTCCCAGTGCCACCTGAGTTTTTCCCAATGTGGACACCATTTGGAGGATGTGGGCGTAGGAATGGAGAGGAAAGTGGGGAAGGGATTTGTGTGCTGACACAAAGAGAATTGAGGCAGTAAATGTAGGTCCAAAGAGCTTGTCTCCTATGCTTTGCCTGTTGCATTTTCTCCTTTTATATAGTTCTGTTCATTTAGATTCATTACAAGAGAAAAATAGTAGTATTTTTCACACCAAAGACTTTTGAATTTAAGACTGTATGCTTACCAGAGGTAAACCCACACACATATGGTCACCTTATCTTTGATAAAGGAGGCAAGAATATACAATGGAGAAAAGACATCCTCTTCAATAAGTGGTGCTGGGAAAACTGAACAGCTACATGTAAAAGAATGAAATTAGAACACTCTCTAACACCATACACAAAAATAAACTCAAAATGGATTAAAGACCTAAATGTAAGGCCAGACACTATAAAACTCTTAGAGGAAAACACAGGCAGAATACTCTATGACATAAATCACAGCAAGATCCTTTTTGACCCACCTCCTAGAGAAATGGAAATAAAAACAAAAATAAACGAATGGGACCTAATGAAACTTCAAAGCTTTTGCACAGCAAAGGACACCATAAACAAGACCAAAAGACAACCCTCAGAATGGGAGAAAATATTTGCAAATGAAGCAACTGACAGAGGATTAATCTCCAAAATTTACAAGCAGCTCATGCAGCTCAATATCAAAAAATGAACAACCCAATCCAAAAATGGGCAGAAGACCTAAATAGACATTTCTCCAAAGAAGATATACAGACTGCCAACACACACATGAAAGGATGCTCAACATCATTAATCATTAGAGAAATGCAAATCAAAACTGCAATGAGATATCATCTCACACGGGTCAGAATGGCCATCATCAAAAAATCTACAAACAATAAATGCTGGAGAGGGTGTGGAGAAAAGGGAACCCTCTTGCACTGTTGGTGGGAATGTAAATTGATACAGCCACTGTGGAGAACAGTATGGAGGTTCCTTAAAAAACTAAAAATAGAACTACCATACAACCCAGCAATCCCACTACTGGGCATATACCCTGAGAAAACCATAATTCAAAAAGAGTCATGTACCACAATGTTCATTGCAGCTCTAATTACAATAGCCAAGACATGGAAGCAACCTAAGTGTCCATCGACAGAGGAACGGATAAAGAAGATGTGGCACATATATACAATGGAATATTACTCAGCTATAAAAAGAAATGAAATTGAGTTATTTGTAGTGAGGTGGATGGACCTAGAGTCTGTCATACAGAGTGAAGTAAGTCAGAAAGAGAAAAACAAATACCGTATGCTAACAAATATATATGGAATCTTTATAAAAACAAAAAGGTTCTGAAGAACCTAGGGGCAGGACAGGAATAAAGACACAGATGTAGAGAATGGACTTGAGGACATGGGGAGGGGGAAGGGTAAGCTGGGACAAAGTGAGAGAGTGGCATGGACATATATACATTATCAAATGTAAAATGGATGGCTAGTGGGAAGCAGCTGCATAGCACAGGGAGATCAGCTCGGTGCTTTGTGACCACCTAGAGGGGTGGGTTAGGGAGGGTGGGAGGGAGGAGATATGGGGATATATGTATATCTATAGCTGATTCACTTTGTTATACAGCAGAAACTAACACACCATTGTAAAGCAATTATACTCCAATAAAGATGTTAAAAAAATTAAAATCAATTAAAAAAAAGACTGTATGCTTAGACAATGACATTCAAAAGAGAAACTGGTGTCACTGTAATTATGTGTCACTTGGAAGTTTTGAGGGCACATACGGAGATCAATACGTGTGAATGAGTGTGTGTGTGTGTGTGTGTGTGTGTTTAAACCTATGATGGTTTGCAAATGCAATGGAAGCATTCTCTGGTATGTAAACGTTTCCAAAATTGTCTACAAACATACCAGATCAGATGTAAATAACACGGAAAATGTTGAACTCAAAAATGTTTTCTTATCTATGTTTTATGTGAATAATAATAGGAACAACAACAACCAAATACAACCAAGGAACA
Source organism: Lagenorhynchus albirostris (assembly GCF_949774975.1). Taxonomy (NCBI): domain Eukaryota; kingdom Metazoa; phylum Chordata; class Mammalia; order Artiodactyla; family Delphinidae; genus Lagenorhynchus; species Lagenorhynchus albirostris. The sequence goes on along the minus strand of NC_083099.1, from coordinate 83,854,344 downwards.
ATTATGTAGCAGTTCTTACAAGTACTGTTATAAATGCTTTACAGATACAAGCACACAAGCATGTTATGAGGCAGGTACTCTAGTGAACCCTGTTTTACAGTGAGATAAGGGAGGCACAGAGAGGTTAAATCCATCGCACGAGTTTACACAGCTAGTAAGCAGAGGAGCTGGGGATCCCCCAGGTGGCTGGCTCCAGAGACTTCGCCTGTCACCACTGCACAGTGAGGTTACACAGTGAAGGGGTGCTGGTGAGTCCCTTGTCAAACATTCGGCAAATAAAATCTGGGTTTGTTTAAAACAGTAGCCCAGAACAACGAAAACAACAGGAAGGCATCCATTATCTTTGAAAAAATGATTTTCATTAGAAGATTTTTTTACTAGAATGCCTTCTTGAGAATATTAAACATATCCCCTAATATAAAAATATAAATATATACAAAGTTTGAACAGCATAGTTCCAGGATAAAATGAGTGTTATTATATGTTTATCTATGGAAACGCAGAATAAACAATGTAAATATTCAATCGATTTAATTTTTCTGAATGGCTGTAGGATCCTATTAATAAAAGGCACTGTAGCTACCTTCAGGTTCACGCTTTTCGTGAGGAATTAAGGTTCAGGAAGATTTTACATCCTGCACAAAGCACCTGATTAGTCATTGTTGACCAGGCCCTAGTGTTCTGAGTCTTAACTCAATGTTCTTCCTAATTCATCTCCCCCCATCCCATTCTTTCTGGCCTTTTGGGACCTTTCAGCTCCTTTAACAGTATCTCCCCAGAGCTTCTGGCATGATGGCAATGTGTTTCCCTATCATTTTAATTCCTCTTTAGGCTTTAGATGTCATGAGCTCTGTGGCACATTTGTTTGGATTAGTGTGTCAGTGATGCTTCCAAAACAAAGTCTACACGCAAGTTGAGGCCATACGGGGTTAAGCAAGAATGATTTTTGTTTTGCCCTAGGGATGGTATGAAAACAGAAAGTTTTCAGAAAGACTCAGTTCTGCCTATTAATCTCATTTTTAGTGCTGGGACAGGCTAGATTATCTTTCAGACATCTTGGAGTTGAGTGGTACCTGGGGGAGTCTGAAAAGTCTAGTGTTACCATTTTATTTGAAGGGTAGTAAATATTTGAAAAAACAAAAATGCCATCATTGAAAAATATATATGCATATATGAACCTAGATAAACATTTCATATATAACGCTCTTGCTAATGTATGTACACACATATATATGCAGATACCAAGAGGAGTATATTTGTTATATGCATACTTATATATACACATATGTTATAGGTCTTTTAATACACATAATTGAAAATTCACTGTTACTTTCACATGCTATTCTATGTTATACATAGGGATTCCCAGTACAACCGTGCTAATAATCTTTAATTTTATCTCTAATAAAATTATTATTACATAGTTGAAATGTATTTTGTGGATCTGTTAAAGATATTTTCATCTCTATCAATTACTATTTATTAAGCGCTCTCATATAGCTATTTGATGTGCTTATATGACTTCCTCTTTTCATAATTGGTTTTGAGAAAAAATAAATAGGCTTGAAAAAGTACAAGGGTAAACGGGTGATAGTTGTGGAATCAACACAAATGTGTGTGCAATTACAGACATGTATATGACTGCATAGGAGACTATTTCAGTTAATGGCTATTTCAGGGAAGAGTAATCAGCAAAATCATTAATTACGTTTTAGTTCATAGTTATGAAATTTCTGCTTATTTGTGGAAATGCAAATAATAAATCTTATTTCCCATGCCAGATGGCCACACTCAGCAAGTGCTTTTATATACTGACAGATATAATGAAAGCAAGAGTCTGCAAACATAAATTAGCCTTAAGAATAGATGCGCAAATAGAACCACAATTCAAAAATTGCTACATGTTTTTCATGTAACAGACAAAAATCATATCTTGGTATTTAGCCACATCCTATATGTGTATATGTGTTTATCTAGGAAACATTCAATAAGCAGTAGCATTATCATTATTGTTATTAACTCTAGAAGTCTGGATTACAGAAAGGCATGAAATACCTCAATCAAAGGCATTGGTTTGTGAACCGGATCAAGGCTTTTAATGTTTGACCTGAAGGTGTGAAATTTAGCTGCCGCAGGATTGGGAATCTTGAGTCAACACACCAGGTCAAGGTTCTCAGCCCCAGGCCAGGATGAGAGGTGAGACTCTGTATCAGGGTCGAAGCCGGACCACACTTTGCCATGACAATGCTTATCAAAGGGAATTTGTGATTAAGGGCAAGATGGATAAAACATCCTGAAATTTCGGGATCTGAGAATTTGGGGGCAAGTCTTTACCTTACAAATCTGATGCAGGATGCTAAACCAACTGATTTGTCTTTCAGTAAAATCTCAAGGAAAGGACAAGGTGATCTTTCAGCACCTGCTTTAGAGAGCGTGTGCTTGGAGACACTTTGTGATTCAATGTGGCCAACATTTCTGTTGCTTCTCCTGAATACTTTGAGCTTTCTTCCAGGATTTGGGACCAGATTTATTCAAAATAATCATTAACCACACCCTCAGTGATCACTGGGCATTCCTTCCAGCCACTAAGGTGTCCAGGTCATTTATAATTGTATTCCTGTACATAGTTCAGCCATACAAGAAAAGAAGGGCCAGATGAGTTTAAGTTTGAATTCTTCTTAGAATTACTAAGGATTGACTGACTAAAAAGAAAACAAAAATATAAACGATATACAAAACAACTGTTAAGCAAAGGAGAAAAAGAATCTCCTAAATGTCTCAGTATCTAGAGGCCCAGACTGAGGCCCCCCTCAGTGTCCTGGGAGCCATGTTTAAAGGGAAAAAGACTGACTTTGGCGCCACCTGCTTTCCACTCTCCGCCAGTACAGCTTTCTCTGCGTGAATGAATCCACTGGAGATGACAGCCTATAATTTCCAGGCTGGGGCAGATTGGAAGAGGGGATATATTAATATTTTCTTTGACCCGTGTGTCTTAGAATTAAATTTGGGTTCCTTCTCCATAATTCTTTATGCATTAGCTCCTCTTTCTATGAAGTGAGTCTTGGGTAAGGCTGAAGTATTCTCACAGTGAAGTGGGATTATCATATTTTTTCCATCAAAACAGCATCAAATATTTTGACTTGCAAAATTTTGAAATTTTAGGCCATTACTTAGAATTTCTTTGAATGACACGAGGAATTTTTCTCATTGGTCTTTGAAAAAAAAAATCCTATGCCCTATTTTTCCCTCCACACCAAAGCTCTGTGGTATCACTAAGTTCTACTAACACCAGCTACTTAAGATTCAAATGTAATTGATAATCATGGCATTGGAGAGGGAAGAAGGGCTGAAGAGAATGGTAGTTTATACTTCTTGCCCCAAATAATCTTGGTCCTATGTACATATTTTTGGTCACCTCTTCCCTGCTGCATTCTGTGAGGACTTGCTAGCACTGGTCATACACAAGGTGCTGGACCTTTCCTGGGTGTAACCAACAAAGTGTCCACAATCTCTGAGGTTCTTCACTGGTAGGCTCTAAGTACCACAAGAATAGGTTCTCACTATTGAGAATGATCTTGGTAGTCTCATCCCCTTTGAAACTCAGAGAAGAAGACATCTTCATAGGAGACAATTACCAATCCAAGTGGGTGGCCATGAAGATTTATGGAGGGTGGTGTCTGCTAAACAGATTTTTCCATGACTCTGGTCTGGGGACAGACACTGTTAGGGATTTCTGTTGGTTTTGTGAAGATGACACCTCAGAATTGGCAAATTGTTTGAATCTTAGGGTCCATATCCTGAAGCTTTGAACTGATGGCACTGTCTTTGTAGGGGACAGTATACAACTTATATGCCACGTGGCTGACGAAGTTATGTGGGGCAGGTGGAGGGCACAAAATACTGGGATATCCCAGCAGCCCGGGTATAGTGTAGCAGGGTGAGGGTATATGAAGACCTGGGAGAACGCTCAGGCAGGAGGGGATATTAACTGCTCAAGTGCTTCATTTTAGGAGACCCTGTTCTATCTCCTTTAGCAATATATCTACTTGAACAGCCAACAAGGGATGGTAAAGTTGACTCTCTGGCTCTTCTGAGAGCCCTGTCATTGGGCAGTGAACATTTCCCAAAGTGCAGCTCTGCAAGAATTAACCATGGGCACTTAAGAAAAGTGGGAGGGGGAATAACTTGCTCAGTTCCAGAGATTTAAAAATGAATAGCTTTCAAAAGCAATATTGGGGTCATGGGTTGGATCAGGGGCTGTTTTTCGCAAATGAGAAAGTTTACAATTTGGGAAAAAGAGTAGCAAATGTGTTATGGAAATTATTATCACAGATTATTGAAATGAACTAAAGTGTATAAGGCCCCGATGTATTGCTGTAGAATCTTAATTTTAACACACAGAAGGTAATCAGAAATAAGAACCATACCTTTTTGCTTGAAGTGCACGGTGGTGCCAATTTCTAAAAAGGAAACATTTAGCAAAACAAAAACAGGTAAAAAATTCTGTATCAATTGAGAACAAGCACAAAGGTAGTCTGGTACTCTCCACTGAAAGGAGCATGAGAGGAAGGGTGGGAAGAACACTCTCAGAGGAACATATATGGGTAGAGATGGAAAGAAAGGCACACGGAAAGAGACTTTTGTTGGAACAAATGTTGTGCAGTTGGAGGTGGCAAAAACAATTTGCAACTACGAATACTTGATGTAACATGTGATGTGCGCAGACAAGTACAAGAACTCTGAGTATGACATGTAAAAGTACACTTGACCGCAATTCAGGGGAACGATAGGATGTGTCTGGCCCCCGACCGCATTCTACCATATTGCTCCCGGTTTGCTTTCCTCAAGCCAATTGCCTTTCTTCCTTTGCCTTTCTTCCTTTTCTTCTAATACACTCAATCCATTCCAACTTTCAAACCTTTGCACTTGCTGTTTCGTCTGCTTGGAGTGTTCCTCCCCAGACCTCTGCCTGGCCTACTCAGTCACTTCATTCAGGTTTCTGCTGAAATGTCAACAACTCAGGAAGGATTTCTCTCATCACCTTCTCAAAAATGGTATCCTCTGTTACTTCCTATTATTTTACCCTGATTTACTAATATTAAGAGCACCGATCACTACTTGGCATCATGTCATACACTTACTTATTTGCTTGTTCAGAGTTGATCTCCTCTGTTAGAACATATGTGCCATGAAGGCAGTGACAGTGCATGTCTTGTCGACCATTGTATCCCTGAGGCCTAGATAAGAGCCCGGCATGCAGCAGGTACTCAATAAATATTTGTCGAGTGTATAAATAAATCTCAGGGTTGGAAGAGCTTCTATAGGTCAAATACTTGCCTTCCCTTTTAAGTATCCTTATCAATTAAACCACAGTACTTAGATCTTTAGGAGTAAATATGGAACATTTCCATAGGATACTTTGAATCTCAGGACCAGCTGAATGACTGCTCAGATATAGGAGCCCAAACCATGGCTGTTGGATAGGGATTTTCTTCTCTTTGAAGATCAGCATGTAGCCCTGCATCCCTGAATGGCATGATTTCACTAAGTGACTTGGACTCTCAAGCCAAAGAGATGATTTTGATCTGGACATCCAGTCTCCTCACTGTCCTGCTTGAAACTTGTTTATGCTTTCTTATGGCTTCCGGGATAAAGGCTAACATCCCTAGCATGACATCCATGGCTCTGCCCTTTCACCCCTCCAGCCTCATTAATGTTTATCATCTCTGCATTCCAGCCCACAAGCTGTCTTGATGCTCCATGGTACCATGTTTTCTCTGCTGTGGGGCCTATGGCTTAATGATATCTCTGCTAGGAATCCCACTTGTCATTCAAACTTCAGTTACAAATTCCACAGAGATGTCTTCCTTTGACTCCTTGGTAAAATTATGTCCCTTTGTTATAAGCTCTGTTCTCCTTCATAACACTCATCTCAGTTTTAATTTCAAATGCGTTTGTCTGAGGTTTTGATTAATGCTTACCTTCGCTAGTGAACTTTGAGTTCCATGGAAGCAGAGGCTGAGTGTGTTACTGTTCCCTGTGTAGCACAGCAAATGCACGACGGCACTCTGAGTGCAAAATGGGTCAAAACAGAACGGGCAGAATCACTGAAGTATGAGAAAAATAAAGGTATGCCAGGCATCCTCCTAACAGAGGATCTGAGACTCTGTTAAGACAACAGAGAATCTGAGTAGCTGAACTCTTTATTCTCTGATTTAGCACAAAGGGGTCAGATCTTCAGAATCATGTCTGCAAAGTTTCTGAGGTTCAGAGCAATCTACTAAGCCCGTCCAAAGGAGACCACAACGAGAAGCTCTCAAACAGCACGGTGCTTTCTAGCATTCTTATGATGCCAAGAAGAAGGGCACAATTATCCTAGTGTCTGAAGTCTTGAAAATGTTTGGCAACAATTCAGCGTTAGCAAAACTAGTATCAGCTGGACTGTGTGTGCATCTAAGGACAGTTTCCCTAAACTGGTCAGGTGTGGAGTGGGGGCTGGTGGGGAGCCCCTTGTGAATGTTCTTTTATACCATGAGTACCGGTGCACTTCCGAAGACACTCAAGGCCATCGGCACCTGCCCTTCTATCCTTGAAGAGTTAGTCCATTACTTGTAGCGGGATGGAAGTCCATTCAGAAGCTTGGAGCAAGATTTATGCTCCTCTCCTAGCAGAAGGCAGCGACTGATGTCTCTCTCACCTTAGAAGTGAAGCAAGATTCTATCAAGATATAAAACGCCAGTCTCCACCTGTTGACCACACTGATCATCGGACCACTAACGTTTCAACTGTATATTAAACACGCTGACACCTGTTTTCTTTCATAACACCTGATCTCACCACTTTTCTTTGAAATCAGCATATCACCTTAAAATTTGTGGAAAAGGCACTGTAGAGAATTGCTTATCATGATATGAGGAAACTGAGGCCCAGAGAGGCTAATCAGTTCTCCAAGGTCACACAAACAGCAAGAGGCAGAGCTGAGACTGAAGTTCAGGGCTCCCGGTTCTCCAGCCAAAACTCTGAACACTATTCACTATACCCCTCTGGAATTTTTATGACAGCAAAGCTGAGTAAGCATAGCCTATATAACTCTAGGGTTATCTATCACTGGGACATTTAAATGACTCAATATCGACTGGGGAAAGTTTGGCTCTGCTCTGTGCAAAGTACAACTTCTTTCTTTGGTCAAGCCTTTTGGTTTATCATTCTTCAGAATTTAGAAGGACCTCTCAAGGTCACAAAGTGATGCTCTTCACCCAAAGGGGCTTAGATCCGTGATGGAATCATCTTCCTGTAAAGAACACTTGTTTTTCCCTGCTCCATCCCAGGCCTCATGGAATAATTCCAAGCAATTGTTCAGGAACCTGGGCAGGCAGGGAAACCAATAGTTCTGCTTAAGCTATAAATTATCACTTCATTTCTCTTTGCCTCAGTTTCATCAACTGTAAAATAAGTTTAATCAAATGCTTCTTATAAATTTATTCTATCGGTTAAATTAATTATCATACTATGCTTAGAATGCTGCCAGACACATAGTAAATGCTCAATAAATAAGAGTTGTTGTTGTCAGGTTTATGGTAAAAATCCCTTCTAGGAAAGATTGTCAGTTAAAGTTTGGCAGAAAAAGAGAACAACAGATCTTAAAAGTAAGCCATAGCAGTACAGTTTCAAAAAAATTTTCTTTTTAAAAATCTGCAACACTATGGATGAACAAAACAAGATAATGCCAGCACACTGAAGTGATAGGGATGCAGGCTGATTAGGCAGCAGTTTGGTCAGGAGAAAACTAGCAATGGGTTAACCAGTCACTGGCACAGGCTTGGGCAAAAGTTTATATGTCCTAAATGGATTTCTTAGGGAACAGACACTACCCTACTAATCAATTAAAAAGAGTTCAACAAAATAATTTAAAAAACATTACTCAAATACTTCATAGAGTGTACTCTATGAAGTATACACACTTCATAGAGTGTACTCTATGAAGAAAATGTCACAAAAATTCAGACAAAAATATACACTTGTTTAAAATATCTTTAAAAAGCAAACTAGCTTACCAGTTAAATTTTAGGAAGTCTTCCCTATTGCAATAAATGAACTAGTTTGTGAAATACTAATGATCTTAACACTTGGAATTCCATTTGTACTTAGAAAAAGGGAACAGAGTGCTTATTTTGTACAATTATTTCCTACTCATCCTCTTCTGTTGGAATAGAACATTCTCGTTTGAGGAGCAAAATCCCGGACTTTTTTGAGCGGGGCTCTTTGAAAACTTGGTTGTATGCTGCCATCTTGTGGTAATACTAAGACATGTTCCTTTGCGCCGTCTAAAGTAAATCACCTTTATCCACGAGGTGGCAGTAGTGAGAAAGAATTTTTTTTTTTTTTTTTCCCAGAGCAGGCATGAAATGTTATTTGCAAAAAGGAGTCTCCTATTATAGGCAAGAAAAAAAATTTTCTTTAGTCCCTAACAACTGACAATTATTCTTTCTTTTCCAACGTGAAGGAAATCTCAGGTTCTTGAGTAAAATTGCCTTGCCAGGGATACCAATTCTGTAGGGATTCCCTGGACATACCCATTAGAATATACCTGAAACCTACCATTTTTATGCCTCTCGAAGACTTCTCAACACACGTCGATCTTGCTTTAGCAAACACACTTAAAAAGTAAGCATGGCAGTGCCAGTCTAAATAGTAAAATAAAAAGATAAATCTACTGCAGCAATACAATGGACAAAATTTTGGGGGGTTCTAGTACAGAGGCAGTTCTAGACTTCTGTGGAAGCATTATTGTCATATGCTTAGATCTCAGCTCCTGATGAAGGCATACAAGGAGGCAATGGGAAAAATAATTTAATACCAGAAAAAGCAAGTGCCTTGACAAATTTATTTATGCTAATCTGTCTTTGACTTTTGACTTTCAGATTCTTTACAACCAGCCGTGTTATACAAACGTGCATCATCAGAAAGAGCTGACTGGGCTTTTCTCATTGGCATAGACAATGTCTTCCTTGTTCACTACTGTAGCCTCAGCTCACTATTTCTCTAGCACAGAGTATGTGTTCAATAGATTTACTGAATAAGTGTCTGAGTACATAAATGAATAAATGAATGAGTGACTGAGTGAATGAATTTATCAATCAATACCTTAAGAGCTGCCCTCCCTAAGATTCTAGGTAGGGGGAAATTTTATTCTCTGAAACCACTATGCCTTAACACAAAGGCAAAATTATTGTTGGGAATTCACAGTCATTTAAAGAACCATATGGGGCTGGGAGGTCCTTTCATTAGTCCCCAAATCCCTGGCAGGTAGAAAATTTTCTGGAGGGCTAAGCTTTATTTAAGAACTCATGAAATTTAAACCTTAGAAAATAAAAACCCAAGATGTTCTTTTGTTCAAAGGCCAGAAGATTTAGTCTTTCCTCTCATCTGCCATTATGTGGTATAATTAGGTCTCTCTCTCTCTCTCTCTCTCTCTGTAATTAGTATGAGTGTTGTGAAGGTGAGGGATGTTCACTGGAAGCTCTAGAGTTTACAGTTTGGTAACTCCCTTAGTACCTGAGGAAATTTCCGCATCTATATTTATGAGGTGTTTTGGCATTTTGCCTTCTTTGAATTTTATGCGGGAGAGGAGGTGAGGGTACAACGAATCCATGAGGAGAAGAATTGATTTTCAGTACTTTGACTCTTAACAACTTATCTCTAATCCTATGCTTATAAGCATTCATTCTAATTCACAGGTAGGATATGTAGAGTTTAGCGGTTTATACTGTTCGTGCAATTGTTCTAATTCCAGGGTATTTACTTGAACGTAAACGGCTCACTTTTCAATACACCACAGCCATTTGAGCAAGGAGACATTCTCTGTTGCATATGGCACGACTCTTTCTATGAGGCCAATCTTCTGATATGTCCCAGTTTTGAAAATGACATGTTAGAGGACTTAAAATAACTAATCGCACTTTTTTTCTGGGCCAGAATGAATAAGAGTGTATGTTCAGGGGAGACAGAGGGTTCAAATTCAACAGATTTAATCCTCCAGTTGCCTGGGAAAAGTAAGCGAGGGACAGAGTTAAAACCATTAAGAAATTTAATGAAATTAATGTATAAGAATATTCGACGTGATGCGTCTTCTTCCCTCACTGATGCTGAGGACCTGAAGCATGACATTTGTGAAGTGTCCTCCGTGGGAATTTATGATTTTTTGTGCTCTTTTTTTTTTTTTGGTCAAGGTTTTGAAAAATAAAATCTTTTATTATAGTAGCTTAAAAGGGGGACATTTTTATTAATTCAATTTTCAAAGCCACACTCTGAAAGTCGTTAATTTCTTTCTCAATGGTTTCTCTGCTCTACCTGGAGGCTTTAGGGGTTAGCACTTCTACTTACATATTATTATTATTTTCCTTTTTACATAGGAAAATGATATGCCTATGATTTCTATTTGGATTGTTAGAGTTTTAAATTTTCTCTTTTACTATATTCACTTTTTGTAAACCCTAATGCCTAGTATTTCTAGAGTAATGTTCTCTGAGAATCACAGTAATCATTCTGCGTCTAGTTCAGGGGAAAAGCCAACATACAGAAATGGTTCTAAGAGTCAACATTTAAGATTATTCCTGTTTTCTTAGTTATATCATAGGTTGATCATTATCCTGACTACTAGGGAAATACATCAAACTGGCTGGGAAAACTAAAAAGTCTTAACATGTCATCAATATTTGAGAAAGGAAGTTGGCGTCCCCCTTAGCTAGATTTGGGTCAGAAAGGAATCCGACACTTGACTTTCAAATGCTCCTAGGGGCTTTTCCTCTTAGAGTTGACTGCGACCAGGAATGAACTTCAGATGTTTGATGCTGTTTTGGAGTGAGTCAGAGATATGAATGATTTACCAAGTTTTTTGCCACCTTAGACATATGGTGAGAGCTCCGTGGTGATGAATGAGTAAAGCCAAATCAGAACTAATGCTGACATAATTTCTCATTATATGGTAAAATAATTGAGACTCATTCCTTATTCTCATCAATTAGTGAACCAACCCTCTACTAACTAAACATTCGATACTAAAGAGAATTGGAGAAAATATTTTTACAATAAAAGGTCATTTCATTCAAAAAAGACAAATTTGTATTAATACCCCAATTTAGAGAGAGAGCGTAGGAGGACCCACATCTGAAAGGAGGACTTTTACTGGAAATCCTGGAGGGAATTTTCTCCAGGAAATCCACAAGGGAAATCGCTTGTAAAACGAGTCAGGTTTGACTTAGGACTTGGAAGAGTTGAGAGAGCGCTTGTGCCTGTGGAGAGAGCACTGGCTTGGGGGCAGGAACACTGCTCCTGGACCTGCCTCTTCTGTGACCTTGAGCAAGCCACAGGAACAGGCCCAGCCTCAGAGAGGGCAGAAAAAGGAGAACAGGTTAGGTGTTTTAACCTGAATATTTCACAGTACACTGACAGCTCCAACATTCAGATGAAACATTTGTTTATATCATTATTAATGGTGCTATCTCTGGGGAGAGAGATTATATATAATCTTTATTTTCTTCTTTATAGTTTCATATATTTTCATATTCTTCCATAATGAGAATACATAACATTTATTATCAGAATGGAAAACTACTTATAAAAACAAATCAATGCATTTTTTTAAAAAACCTCTAAATCTGGGGAAAAGAAAATAATCAATTTCTGATTCTTTAGCTTTGGGTTGACATCATTACAAAGAGAATGAATGTTTTCCTCCACTTTTTAGTTGGCTGGTATCATACAGTAAAACTAAAGAGAAGCTAAGATAGGTGAGGTCTGACTTCTATAAGGAACATCGTCTTTACAGCATGAAGTGACAATGCAATGGGAAATGTAATATATGGGTCTATGAGGTCCTTCTGACTGCACGCTTGAAGTAATTGCCCTGTAGAGTGAGTAGAGATGCACGAATTAACTTTAACTGCTACGGGCTCTGCTCAGTTGTGATATGGATGGTTCCAGAGAGTACAGACTCACTAAGCACTCCTGACATAAAGAGAGGGTTTCATTAAGTCTCTTACAGCAAAGTCAGCCTTCGCAAATCCTGCAGATTTCTTATTTAGCCTGAGAGGTTTAATTTTTAATAATCAGTGAATTAAAATGTTAGAGAATGCCCAATGGGCTAAGTTTAATAAAGGAGTTTCCCTGGGCCACTCCACCTGAAAATATGCATAAGATAGAAAAACTCCAGAAGCAAATTTGTTTGAATCGGCTCTCAGTAAGGTATTAGGGCCAGACATGAACCTTCCGTCTTAAAGAAGAAACATGTGCTTCTGCCCTTGAGCCTGGAACATGCCCATTGCACCTGTAGGTAAAATCGTGGCCTTTGCCCCTTGATGGAATTAAGAACAATCATCACATTTCATAAAGAGCTATCTCCCAGCCCTGAATCTACTTATTGTTGGGGCAAAGTAGATTATATTTTCCGTGTTTAAAAATATACATTTTATGTATATTTGAAGCCTTTTGTGCCTTCATGTATTTAACTTGCTAAAAAAGGATTTAAAAAGTACAGGTTTGGGTCGGTCTCTAGAGATTTTCCTCCTGTCTGGTTTTCTTTCTCTCTACTTCTATGCTCTAAATTGTGAATTGCAGATCCGTTTTAGAATACATTTTAGATTTAAATTCTAAGGGATTCAAGATGGTCTTTAATCCACGTAAGATGTGTTTTCATTTTGCAAGTTTCAAAATCAAAAACATTCAAATACCACGAAACAAGGTAACTAGCCTATGGCATTTGAATGCAGAGATAACAAGTGAATTTGTGAGATTTCCTGGGATGTTAAGGCGCTTGGAAATAAGGGATTATTTATTGGAAATAAGGGAAGATAAGGGAGTAAAAAAAGGTGGTATGCTCAGAGTTACCCTAGGGCCTGCATCTGCGGCACTGACCGCCGCAGGGCAGAATTTGGTGAAAGCGGTGGTTCTGCTCTGGGCCCTTCGCAGTGACTGTACTACTTGGAGCGCCAGGACGCCTCAGTGATTTATCTGTCATTCCTGCTACGTCACCGACTCCAAACATAGCATCATCGCCAGGTTCTAGAGCAGCTGCTGGAAAACGCAAATGGCTCCATGCGACCTGACCGTTCCTACAACTAAAATAAAAACCTACTATCAAACCTCCTTGTTGAGAGGCTGAAAGTTTTCTCTAGATGTTCTGCTAGATAATAGGCTCTCAGCATCCTCCAGGAAACTCACCTCTATAACACCACCTACCACACAGTATACGCTATCCGTACATATCTGTACAATCAGGCGGACAGGTGCTGTTTCTTGTCTTAAATGTGTAACAGGGGTAGAAATGCCCATCTCCTCTCTTTTAACTCCACTGGTTTATCACTTTTCTTTTAAACAGGACAGACGCAAACAAGGAAAAGTAAGACACTATTAGGGAAAAATGTATTTTTTTTTCAGATTTTAAAAATTCATTAGACCATATTGTTCAGCTCTCTCTGGATTCTAGATCTCTGCATTCCTGGGATGTTCTGCTCCTCTCTCCCTTCTCTCCTTTCTGCCTTAATTTTGAACTTCACTTTCACCTGGAAGCCTCTCTGACCGGTCCAGGTTAGCTAAGGTGCCCCTGTTCTGTGCTCCCCATATACCACACAGGTTTCCTCAACATAGCAGAGTTGCTTAATTCATCTGATCTACTGCCCCGTCTGGTCTGTAAGCTCTATTAGTGCTGAGGCCGTGTCTGGTTTGCTCTCCACAGTGTTTCCCAAGATCCAGCTGAGAGCTTGGCACATAAAAAGTACTAGGATAGTACTTTTTTTTTTTTTTTGAGGGAATGAACAGTGTAATCAAAATATCGTGTATTGTTAAATGAACTTCATCTGGGCCAGAAACTAGTGTGCACTGCCCGTTGAGAATGAAGTTTATTTCTTGTGTTCCTCATGGTTAGAAATCAGAGGAAAAGAAAACATGGACTCTGAAAGGAACTTTACAAAGCAAAAGCAAGTGGAGAGTACATCTAAATGCAGAACAAGCGACACTATTCATTTAATGGCAGAATGGGAGGGCTGGTCCTTAGGGAAGACCAACCTCCAATGCATGAGCGCGTGCCATCTTTTTCAGCACTGCCACGCGAAGTAAGCAGCTTTCAACAATGAACTTACCTGTATTCAGGAACTCCAGGGAAGAAAAGAGAACAAATCTCCCAAGTTACTCTCTAACTTGCAATTCAACAAAGAGAAGTGCAAGCTACTGCTTTTCCTTCTTTCTTTCCTTTTTTTCTTAGTCGCTTCTGCCCTCCAAACATTCACATGGACAATTGAGAAAGCGCTTTAGAATGGCCACGAAACTTTCCAACATAGAACATGGCTGGGCATGCTGGTGCCGTGCGGGCTACAGGGGATGGGACGATGCCCAGAATGGGTGCTCAGTTATCTCAAGGCCCAGTTATCTCTTACTGCTTTTTTTTTTTTAATCTTTTGAAAACACAGGACGCTACTGTTGCCCCAAACAATATCCTCTTAGGCAGTTAAAAGTCCTACCGGAACTGCAAGGTTTGGAACGTGAGTGGTTGAGGCAGAATCTCCCTTGTGAGGATGGGGCAGATAAAGTAGAATGGACTGATAGCTGTGATGTATAGCAAAGACACTCTGTTAATGGTAATGTCTAGGTATTGAAACGTACACATGTGTTACAGAGATGTCGGAAGTGTTTTCTTTTACAATCAGCATTGTGATGAGTAAAATAGTGCAGTCAACTATGGCAGTGCTCGACTCCCCAGGGTCCAATTAGGAAGCGTGATAAATGACTGGTAAGGTCTCTCCCCCCTGCTGATTTGCGGTGGCTATAGCTGACACTTCACAGTGGAGTCCTAGTGAGGGGTCTGCCTACTCCCATCATATACCTGTGTACAAATGAACACCTTAAGTTGGAATTCCAAACTCATTATGTTATGCTGTGTTCTGACTTGGCAGGTGTGTTTCTTCACCACAGTATACAAGGGGAGATGTAAGGTGGGACCCCTTAAGCTGATTTTTTTTTCCCTTATGGAAGTGCTTGTTTAATACCTACAAATAACTTGTGCTGATGAAAGAACATTGTGGGGACGGAGTGACTGTGTAAGAGAAGTTGTTACTAAGGTTAATTTGTATCTTGCCTCTTCAGAAGGAGATGTTTCCTCCAGATAGATGCGATAATGGCTTTGTGGTGCTTGCATGGCTGGTAACCAGTGTTTAGAAGTGAATGTTAACAACATCAAAACTTTGTCTATGGTTTTATTTGAAGGATGTCAAAGAGAGAGTGTATGCATAATGCAAGGTGAATATGGTGGAAAATGTAGAGAAAAAGAAGAGCAAGAAATACAGATAACAGGAATAAGAAATTCAGGTGAAAAGGAAAGAGGGAGCCACGGGGCAGACGAAAATTAAAGATTATACGTTTGCAGGGCTATACTATGAAATTTGTCAGGGGCTGAGACTGCATTGATGATTGAATTCTTGGAAGAATATGTATTCTTTCTTTTTTAACTCTTAAGTAGTGCCACTTCCTTTAAGGACTCTTGATCTGTATCATGTCTCTGAACCTAGAGCGAAGCTTCCAGTGAAAGGACCTCCTTCCTGGCTACACCCAGCAACGCTCCTCACAGCACACTGCTACCTCCTGCTAAATGTCACACTCTGGCAAACACCGAGGCGAGCTCTTTAAAGGCCAGAGGGACCTGCACCAGCACTTTCTGTCCATTCAGGATCCTGGTCTTCTCACCCTTTGGGGCAGCATGCTAACATTTTCTGCTGCAAATCTCACTGAGCTCTTCTTAGGCAGCTTTCTTCCTTTTAATTAAAAAGACAAGACTGTCAATTACTCAAACTTAATCCCAAAATGTAATTGTTACTTTGAAAGATTTTTTTTTCTCATATAGCTCATAGAAGAGAAATATTTCCATCAAATTAAAATTTAGTGGGAGCTTGGATTTAAAAAATATATATTCATCTTCAAGTCCCTGCTGGCTCTAGAAATCTAAATAGCACAGCAAGGCATAAATACAGGGAGATCACCAGGAAAGGCTGACTGATGTAGGCAGATCCAGACTAGGAAAATAGGAAAAGGCATCAGAAAAGAGTCCCAGGGCTAAAAATTCTCCTTCCTTTAAATTGATGCTGTAGGATTTTTAGCCATTTAGCTTGAAGCTAAATGTAAATTCTGAGAGAGGTAACACTTCCAAGCTTCTGTTGGACATTTAAATAAGAGCGTGAATAAATTTCAGAATTATTCTTGCTAGAAAATTTTAACAGGGAGAGAACAAGAACCATTTAGGAAACAGGGCAGAAGGAAGAATGAAAAGGTGAAAGAGCAAAACACAGAAGTGGATTCAACAGAGAGAAGTGCTTGTTACAACTGGGTCTAAATCAGTGGTTTGGGCTACCTATTACAGCTGGGCCTAAATCGTTGAATTGGCTGGTGCAGTATTGATTCTAGGTGAAGTATTGGCACAACTATATCCCACTTGGGATAGACCGGGAGGAAGTCAGACTCCTGTTCCCGTTAAAGGAGTCAGAGGGTGGTTGTCAGGTATTCATGTCAACTCTTAATCATCTTCATTGTGTTAATCAGGGCCCATGATTCTGCTGTAAATTTGTGTTGACGTGGCTACCTAAGTTCTATTAAAAAAAACAAGACCCTTGTTTCCATCACCTAGTGGGAAAGGAGAAATGTACTTAAACACTGAAGGCTTTCCTAGGACATGCTTTACACCTTTGAGCAGAAATAAAGGGCAGGTTCTTTAGATCGATCATTATGGATTAGTCTGACAGGTGGCAATGTGCATACGGGCATCGACAGCAAGTGCATGAGTGTATGAGTGTGTGTCACACAGTAGGGAACTGTGTACCTGGCAGCTCCTCTTAAGTGTAGTATTATGATGGTGGTGAAAAAATAATGAAAATCTTCTTTCTCTGACCTTGGGATACTTCTCTATTTAAACTTGTTAGCAGTGTGGGCATCTCAGACATCCCTAGAATCCGAAATACGTCAAACTATAATGAAGTCAAACCGAACTTTTATCTAACTAATATCCAGGCAACGTGACCCATGATACAAGTACATCTTTAACTCTAAGTACATCTTTAAAAATTATAAGACATATGTGTATCTGAATATGATCATTTTGCATTCAATATGCTTTCTTTCTAGGAAATTGAAGTTCTATTTTATATATTATTTAAAACACCATTTGAGCTTGTAGGCATGAAAAATATAATTTCTTTCCCATTTCACAGTTGGAAAAACTGAATTAAAGAGAACAATGCTAGTAATTATCCATGATTAATAGAGGTGTGTATGTAAATCAGCCTGAATAAGTGTGTGAAATTAGATGTGCCGATGCCAGACAGCTCCGCTCATGTTTTTTAAAGATGGAAGCTTTCAAATCTCTGCGTGAGTTGGGCATACAACTCTGTGTGTTGAATGGGTCTGGAAATGGACTTTGTAAAAGTGTATGGATTGTAAGGCAACTGTATTATACATTATAAGAATTATAATACATAAAATAAATTAGACGAGTGTTTAAAGTTCATTAGACAGGTATATCTAATACATATCTAATGACCATGAATGCATACATAATGGTTATTTATAATGTACTATAGATTTATATATGTGCCTGGGTGCAGCAAGGAGTAGATTGGAATTTGGGTGTACTCTCATGATTAAAAGTGTAGGAGAAGGTGCATGTTAGTTTCCTAGGGGTGCAGGGACTAATTGGATTAATACATGCAAAAGCCCTTAGAACTCTATTACATGAGAAGCCCACTATCTATGTTGGCTATTATTATTATTACCATATTTTATTAGACAAGGTAAAACTGCCATTATAATAAGGAGCTGAAAAGAAGTATTCTCTCATTGATCCCTGGGATTATATCCTACAGAAAATAAATGAAGCTGTAGGGATATAGTCCAGCCACCTTCACAGCATGGGATCTTTGTAGGATTTTTCTCCCTGTTTTCCTTCCTTGCCAGTGGAGTCTGATTTGAGAACCCATTCCTGGGAGTGCCAGCTGAGGACAGGTACATCTCCTCCTCTTTCTAGAGACAGAATCTGGCTGTTCAGATGTCAGGCACACCCACAGCAACACCAGTCTCCCTGTGGGAGGAAGCAGGCCAGGAGGAGTGCAGATTTCTGCAAGCCTGGTTTGTTTGTGGACATTAATTTTTTTTTTTTACTTTAATTGTGGGGCGTGTTTTGTTTTCAGAGTGAGCTTTAGACAGCTGTATTAATCATGCAAACCCAGCCATGCACAATGTGTTTTATCAATGGAAAAACAGGAACGGAATGGCAAGCAGCTGTGAACAAACCCAGTGCCGTGCCTGAACCTGGAAGATAATCTCAAACATTTCCCAAACCTACTAGCCACACGGGGTTAGTGAATGGAAAGGCTGTTCACTTGGAATAAATAATCAGATAGGAGGCAAACAGGGTAGACAGATTCCAGGGTTATTAATTTTTTTTTTTTTTAAGTGGCAGCAATTGTGGCCAGAGAGCCTTGAGCTCGAGGGAATTCTTCACTTGAGGGTGATAAACACACAACGGTGGTTTGTTCTTGTCCTTTTCTCTTCTTTCCCTTTATTTTTACTTCGGGAGGCTGGTTTCATCACCTCATTCTGCACCTGCGGTCCTTTTAAATGTGAGAGCATCTCTGGTGCACGTCCGTCATGAGGGGCTGTGCGTAGGGAGGAGACGGGAGCAATGTTACCCGATTCTCAGTATTCAGAGCCCTCGGGAAATGACTTGAGACTAACAAAGTGAGAAAAGTTCCCTCAGACACTTAGAGCTGGCTCTTTCCTCATTTTACAATTCAGTGGATTTTCTGCAGCGATGTAGTCAGGGGTAGTTATGCAAAATATAGGCAATTCAGGACTCATTTCAGAATAAATAAACCTAAATTAAAATTAATGGAAAAAAACACCTATCAGAAACATAAAAAATGGCACACTATTTTATTATTTTTTTATTTATCTTTTAAATTAAGGAGCAGGGAAGCACCCTGATTTTTTTGTTTTGTTTTGTTTTTGGCATAAGAGGAAAGGAAGTTTGAAAATTTCTGATTGGCCGCAGACAATATAAATTGTCCTTTGGTGTAATTCCAGTATTATTATTATCACTGCAGAAAATCAAGCAATGTGATGAAGGAAACCCGAGGGAAACACATTTGATTTACTGAGCCTTTTTTTTTTTAATCACAGCTTGAAGAGGTTTAGGACTGCATTCCTGCTGCAACTGTGCTGTTTATCCCCAGTCACCTTGATGGGCCATGTAGAGAGGGGGTAGGAGGGGAGACCCTCCAAAGAGAGATATTAACAATGAAGTAGCTGAAATTAAACATGTGTTCCTGTTATTGGAAAATAGGAGGGAAAGTTCTCCTTTTTTATGATGGGAGGAGAGAAAAGGAGCTTGGGGACTTTCTCCTACTTTCAAAACACCTTATGAAAATTAATTGGCTCAAAATCCTTCAAACCACTTGCATCAACCATCTGCTTATAGACATCTTCACACTGTAGGAGGGAAAGGTAGGATTGCACATAGATGATGACAATATATAATACTTAATTAAATGAAGGTGTCTCATGTTATAGTTATGACCACAGTGAGGCAGTCAGCTTTTCTTAGATATTTCGGTACTATAAAAAGGGTTAAGGATCCCATATGTTAGTATTTTTTTCCATGGGCTGCCATCTTGATTGGAAAGAAGAGAAGAAAACAGATTTGATTCTAGAAAGTAAAGTCCTTGTAAGGAACAGGAAACTTAACGACCTCTCTCACCAGCTACCCCAAGTCTCCATGAACAGCTTTTCAATTTCTACGAGCAGAAGCCCTAAGTATTAGTAGTAAGATAAACTATATTCTCTAAAACTACTGGATCTATGGAAGCTATCTACAACAGTCCATCTACAATGTAAAATCAAACTAGGGTCATTCTCCAATCAACAGTTCTGTTTGTGGGAAAATAACAAGTTCAACAAAATCACACATGCTCCATCCTGGTCCAAATTGTTTTTCAATATCAAACAGCTGTCCTTTGTGAAGTGTCTGGCTTCATTTTGTTCAATGTTATATATATCATAAAGAGTGATCAGATAAAATATTTGACTTTGTGGCTGTAGAACTGCTCTCACAAAGGATACCTTGAGTAATAGTGACACTGTACAAAGCCCATCTTGGATGGAGCATGACCTCTTTGAAAATGTTACCCACTGGGACAAACGCATATGTGCATGTTTGTCACATCAAGATATTTGCAAGATGGCAACATGATAAAATGGTGTCAATCTCTGCAGCAACAGTAGAAGATAAATGTTTTAAAATGACTGTGGCATGTCAGGAATTCAAAATGGGATGCTTTCCATGAACACTGAGTTTCTTGTCAAGTCTAAAAAACAGGCACATTCTAACAGTCTTATTTTTAGTGACTGGGATAAGAAACAGGTTTCATCAATGTTTTAGGGAAGAATTTTATTCAACAGAGTTCTTCTAAAAATAGTCTGGCCCCTACTTCAAATTTAAGAATAATTCTTTTATTAATCTGTCTAGTTGATCCTTGAAACCGTGCAATTCTCATTTCTAATGTAATTAAAGGAAGTTTGCATATATGTGAATACATACATACGCAAAACATCACATTATTGACACTCTCCATATCTACACCCAATTCTGGCCTAATTTTTAGTTTGGACAAGTGTTAATGAAACATGATCCGTCTTCAAACTTATAAAACAGCAGCTTCCTACCTTTAATTCTGAGCACATTTCCTTTAGAGTGTATACGACAATCTTGTTTAATTGGATTTATTTTTTCCACACTAGGCTCCACATGGCCTACTTTCCATTTTTTCTCAAGTCTTTGAGTGTTATTTGCAAATCACTTTTTCTGGAATTTAATTTCAATGGTAGGTTGGTTTCATTTCAGGTTTTTTTATTGTTTTAATTTTATTTGCCAATTTGCCTTTAAATGCCCTTAAGCTAGAAGGTCGGGGCTGCACTGCACTTGCAGCTAAACGTGATGTAGAAGGCAAAATTTAATTTGAGTGTGTAGAAATTTCTGCGAGAAGGAATATGGAATGATTACCTTGTTTTCTTATTTGTGTTTTCTGAAATAGTTATGTTTAAAAGGAAACGCCCCCAAATTGGCCAAGATTTTAAGAAAAGGTAATGTCCTTGTAATCTGGCTGAGTTCAACCTTTGGTAATAGATAAATTCATTTTTACAAGTAATACAAATGACTTCAGATTTGGATTGTATAAGGTGGTCAGTTACAGGATTCATATTTTTGTGAGCTACAGAATTTAACCGGCTGTGTTCCAAATATGTGAGTTCATAGTTACCTGTAATATGTATTAATAGAACAAAAAATTGCTGTCTGAGTTTAGCACTGTCTCCTCAGTTAGTGACCAACTTGAAGTTAGGTCAGGTACAGACAGACCAGTTACCTGCCTTTCAACTAGTGTGAGGGCAATCGATTGACCTTTTTTTGAAGGTTTAAAGAAAAAAATGATTCCTTTTGTATGCGAATTTTGTCAAGGTGCTTCCCCCTTTTTGTGTTTTGCACATTATAGGTGATGGAGAATGACCCAGCAACAGAACTACAACGATAAAAATCATACTGACCTTGAATGGGGTGGGGGATTGTGGGTAAAACACGCTCTAAAGGGGAAAAAATAGTAAGCATCATGGAGAATTTATATAGATAGATATAGATATATCTTACTCATGTTTAGCTTCACAATTATAAAACAGATGAATTTTCATGCCTATGAGATCATATCTCCTGTAAAGTGTTTGTCTGTCCTTCCTGCCAACACTAAATTATCAGAGAGCTATTAGTAAACTTTAACATCCAAAGTCTTTAAAAAAATTAGCTAGAATAGGGGATAACACCTTATTGTGGTAACCCTGCAAACAGGATCCTGCCCTCCTCTGGAAAATCCACCAAGATTACAGATTTTGGGGGGTGCTGGTATTGTGGGTATTTAAATTAGTAGTGATCAAATTCAGGTCATGCATCTTGGCCCTGGTTCTGGGCTCTTTAACTTTTGACAGATGACCCTGTGGTAACTAAAGACTCCTTTCCTCCCTTTAAGCCCTACAGTTCATATCAGCTTTAGCCAAGCATCTAGAAAATTTATTTTGGTAAATACTAATTCAATTTTTCCCTCAGATTTTTCCTTCCACATTACTGATATCAGTGCAAGAGTAATGCAAAGACACTAAGCTTCTTGGCATGATCAAATCTGATTTTTAGTCTTTTCCTTCATCCCACCCCCCTGTGATAATACGATCTCATCTTAAGTTTGATCACCAGTCAGATTTGCTTGATGACACATCCTGTTCAGCAGTAAGACGTGCTTTTCTTTTAAACGCTGGAGTCTCAGCTTATGAGTCGCTCGCAGTCCCATCCCCAAGCTACTGACCATAAATTGAACGTGCTGAAAGAGTTCAGGCTTTAAGGTATCCTCTACTTGTCTCATCAAAACCCAGGTTTAACTCTAAATCCTCCTCCGGGGCTCTTTCAGAAAGATAGAATGTTGCATTAGGGATAGGATGCATTACTTGCTACCCCCAAACCCTATAATGTAATGTAATCATAATACTTTTCTACATTCCTCCTAGCAGCTTGGTTAGATAAAGACCAGTGATCAATGAAAATCAACAAAAATCAAAACCATAAAAAGAAAAGCATATGTGCACATTCAAATCTGATCTGCCTGCCATCTTGTGTCATAAGCTTAGAAGAGTAGATTTTGCCTGGAATTTGGGCACTCAATACATCTGGACACTAAGAAAACCCAGTCTCCTTGAAGAGTGAGCTTTCCTTTCTTGGATGAAAGGTGTGGCTTAAATGCCAACATTTTCTAAGTGCGTTAAGATGGAACAAGTCAATAATAGCACCGTGAAAAACTGTGTCTTAGTTACACAAGTGTCAAGGAGAAAAATGTTTTAAACCTCCAACTGGTTATTTGGTATTAAGTTTCCAGCTTTGAAAATAAATAGCTAAACTGCTTTCAGCATTTATAGAGCAGTTGGAGACCACTGTCCCATATTATACTATATCTATCTTATTTTATTCTTATTACAATTATTATGCAGACTGTTTAAATGACTCAGCTTAATATTTTCTCATCACACTGTTCACAGCTGGGTAAATGCACTCTGCCCTCATTTTGACAAGACCATTTATATTGCTAAACATCTCATCCACCCCCCTCTCATTGCCTCTTCAATGATTTCCCACCCTGTTATCATCATCTTAGCCCCATCACACCCCATTAGTTATTCTCGTTCTCTTAATTTCATCCTACTGGCTTATCATTTCTTAGATGCTTCCCATCCTAGCTTTTTATCCTTATTCTTCCACGATCATTTTGCTGTATTGTAGTTTATGCCAGGGCTTATGGGCTCCTGTAAGAGTGTAAAGTGAAGTAAATACCACTTAAAGTGAAAAAGAAATCTCTGACTTTTAACATTTAAACGTAGGGGAGAGCAGGAACCTTGGTGCTATGTGCTCTGTCTTTTTCCTGCTAGTATTTGAGGAGGTCAACATAGCTTATCGATTGATTGGGAGTTTTTAAGAACGGAATGCAAGGTTTACCCCAATACGATCTGCTGTGGCTCTTGGTAAGTCTAAATGGGGTGGAGGGTGTTATTGGCTGATTCTGCTCGGACACCATAAAAAACAGTTAAACTGGAGTTAACACTTTGAAAGAAACCCCTCTGAATTAAAAGCACCTAAATGACAAAAGCTGGGGTTGAGAGTAGGGTGTACAGAGAGAGGTAATTTATTAACTCAGATATGATTTTCTTTTATTTTCCAGTGGGTATTGGATATGGTCAATGGTCTCTCTGGAAGTAGGTGTATTCAATGCCTACTCTTAAATCTAAAACTAGTTCTGGTGCCCATCTATTTCCTACTGTATCCACAGAGAGCGCTCATAAGGAGGGCTTTCAAACTACATATAGATAGTGTTCAAATAGCTGCTCGAACTGCTTTATTACACGGCATCCAGTAGTAGCTGGTTAAGAGGCTTTGCCAAGTCTTCACCAGCATCATCACGTGGTGTATATTTAAGTGCTGGGCCTCAAAGGTAATCACTTAAAATGACTTCTGAATAAGCAGGGAGGCCCTGATTTTAAGGGCTGTCTCCAGTGCTGGGTTGCTTAGGTTGTTCTTAAAATGTAATCAAGTATAGGTTTACAGGTCAATGATCTTTCAAAATTAAAAAGAAAATTTTAAAACCTCCTACACACAGATGTGGTATGGCTCAGTGTAGATTTCTTTGTATTTCTATTCTTTTGTACTCAGTAGCCTCAAAATACCTTATCGATCCACACATTTCTCTAAAGTAGAAGGTAACTGATCAGTAGGACTGTCCTTTAACATGACGAATGCCTTCTTTTTTTTTTTTCCAGTATGTGGGCCTCTCACTGTTGTGGCCTCTCCCGTTGCAGAGCACAGGCTCCGGACGCGCAGGCTCAGCGGCCATGGCTCACGGGCCCAGCCGCTCCGCGGCATACGGGATCTTCCCGGACCAGGGCACGAACCTGCGTCCCCTGCATCGGCA
Organism: Lagenorhynchus albirostris; assembly: GCF_949774975.1. Lineage (NCBI taxonomy): Eukaryota > Metazoa > Chordata > Mammalia > Artiodactyla > Delphinidae > Lagenorhynchus > Lagenorhynchus albirostris. The sequence continues at coordinate 83,829,763 of NC_083099.1, read as the reverse complement.
GGCAGACTCTCAACCACTGCGCCACCAGGGAAGCCCACGAATGCCTTCTTTTGACATGCCTAGGGTCAAAAGCTGAGCAGTAGGCTGGACTCTCTGCTCAAAATCTCAATGTGCCAAAGATGAACCAACAGTCTCACTAATCTAGTGGACTCAGGCTGGTGAGGGTTAATGGAAATGGAAGTGGGAGGTGGTGGAAGTAGTGCCCCTCGGTGGGAAGGAATATAACAATAGTCAGTGAAAAATATCATTAAGTGAAAAAAGGAGAAAGAAGTTAGATGTCTTTTCACCTCCAAACTACCAAAGATATATGTCCTAACATTTTCCCTACATATACAAATCTAGATAACGTGTTGGTTTACAGCCTGGACTCTGGAAGGAGATTACCCAAATTTAAATCCCAGCAGCCTTACTTAGTTGCACTAGTTACTTAACCTCTTTGTATAATGGAGAAATACGAGTGCCTAATAAGGCTGTCCTGATGATTAAGTGAGATCACGTAGGTTAAGTGTTCGGCACATGTGCAGAGTACCTTGTACATACTCACTTGATAAGAAGTGATGACGTTAAAATCATCTCCCTTATTCTTCCTCCCTACCTGTTGCTTTAAAAATAACTCAGTGCAAGCAATAAAACAAGATAAGGTTTCCTTTGCGGATGCCTTGCAGTCACCAGTGTGGATACACGGACTCTGTTATGTTACACATGCTGACAACGCAGAAGTCCAAGTCTTCACCCATGTGATACATGTTCCCACATCTTCCAAAAACTAAGGAGCGGAATCCTTGACTGTATACATTGTACCATGGATTAATGTGTACAGAGAAATGATATAATGTAACACTTTGCCAAGGATGGAAAAAAGATATAAAAGGCATTACTTGGATATATAGGCTAAGGGAATGGATCCTTAATAAACAGTTACTAGAATGTGTGGAGGACAAGACAAATGAGAAAGGAATGCTTCCATTGGCTTAGGCAAAATGACTATGAATACAAGGTATTCTTGCACTCTCATTCAATTATTTTGACACTTTTTTTTTTTTTTTTTTTTTTTTTTTGCGGTACGCGGGCCTCTCACTGTCGTGGCCTCTCCCGCTGCGGAGCACAGGCTCCGGACGCGCAGGCTCAGCGGCCACGGCTCACGGGCCCAGCCTCTCCGCGGCATGTGGGATCTTCCCGGACCGGGGCACGAACCCGTGTTCCCTGCATCGGCAGGCAGACTCCCAACCACTGCGCCACCAGGGAAGCCCCTATTTTGACCCCTTTGAAGATAATATTTGAATAGAGAGTGAAGAAGCATATGTATGTATGTGATGGAGGACAAGATGTATCAGTGACCGCAAACTGACACTGTACAAAGTCAGCACGTCACTGCAGTGGACATGGAAAATGTGCTGATGCACCAGTGAAGATGGATAATCATGAACTCTTCAGGGGCTCCGGCTCTGGGTTTCTACCTGCTGCTGCCTCTGGCTGGCAGCAGCTCACCAGCTGGCTCGTCTGCTTTGGACCGGCTGGGTCAGCAGAGCATCCCGCTGCCCACATAATGCTCTCTGTCACGGGTGCTGGCCATGGCCGCCCCTCCCAAGCATCTCTCCCCTCCTGACCCTGTTCTGTGGAAAAGTACCGCCACCAGCAGTGCCTTCCTTCTTCCCAATAAACCCATCTACTTTGAATCTAAGTGATGGGCAATCTGTTCACACACGTACTTTCTTTTTCTTCATTTCTTTCTCTTCCTCTCCCTTGTGTGTGCTCTCCTCCCAACCTTTTACCTGTGTAAATTGGTTACCATAGAGCGTTATTCTTAAAGATCAGCTATGAAGGCTGTAACTCCACATCTCCCAAACCCAGTTCATGGTGGCAAGGCAGTTGTGGTGGAATTGCCATTCCTGTTACACAGGGAGCAGAGCTTCCTCCTTAAAATGTCAAAGAAACAGGATGACAGTAGATTCACTAACGTTTGACAATTTTAATAGCTTCTTTTCCCCTCAAAGCCCAGTGACCTTTTGTATTCTATTCTTCTGTAGGTATTACGCCTCCTAACTTTCCCATCAGGTGGGAAATCAATTCTAAGCCGAACGCTGAGGCATGTGCTTCCTCTCCTCTGCCTGCTGCGGTGTGCAGAGCTGGTGCCAGTGAGGGCTGCCTCGAAGAGGGCCCACCGAGGTAGCACATCATTAATCACGGCCCTGTACTCTTCTCAGAGGTATAATGAGGGTAACTTCTATGAAATCATCAAGGGCAATATGACCATAATATACTTGCCCAATTTCTTGATTCTTAGTTTACAAACAGAAGTTCTATAAGATTCTTGACGTTTCTTAGTCTTACTGGGTTGCGTACTTGAAGTGGACTTTTGTGAACAGGACCATGGTATTTCAGGGCTTGAGATCACCTTTCATCACAACCAGCAGACCAGCAGTATCTCTATTATTTTTGACCTAGTCCATGCTCTTCCTCAAATGTTTTCTTTCCCCCTCTTCCTCCCTTTCTCTCTCTCTCTGTCTCTTTCTTCCTTTCACACCTGTGAAAAATAGGCTATCATAGAGCCTACTCCATCCTTCTATCCTTCTTCCCCATCCTCTCTCTCAGTCTATGGGTATCATTGTATTTATTATTTGAAAAATATCATTAGCACAGTCCTTTTTCTGGGTGGGATAACAAGAGAAGAAAATTTGCATACTTTCATGCAAATTTATAGTTGCTCACTTTCTCTAACTAATCCAATTATCCCATTTTCTCTTTTCCAATCCCTACAAAACCTCTTGTTAAGTGTATGTTGTTCTACTTAATCAGCTCACCTTAGATTTGTCGGAATCTCAAATTCATAGTTGAGGCTCTTTTCCCCCCTATGTATGGAATCCCTAACGTCAGGAACGAAACAGGTAAGTACATTTCTTAATAAATATCTTCTCAAGTGTTTTGAGATATCGACGTCTCTAGCTTAAGTAAAGAACACTGATGTTTGGTCTTTGGAGACAAGTAAACAGGGATATGGATTTTCAACTTCATAATGATGCAGCATTTGTAGCATAGCTGTATCCCATCACACTTACAGACTGAAGTCAACGGGAGTTATGAATGAGAAACTGAAGGCCAAATTGAGAAGTTTGTGGTGTTTTTTTTAAGTAAGTGGATTGGATCTTGAGCAGTTGTAAAATGGCTTTAATACTACGTTTTGAGGGAACTAGCACTTAAATTGATTTTTCTCCTAAAAACTTTTCTCTTGAAGGCTCATCTAAACTGAATAAAGCAAGATGGAGACATTTATCCTGGTCATAGTATTTCTAAATTTTCCAATTCAGCCTGTGCAGAAAAACAACAACAACAACAACAAAAAAACAAATTCCTAGTGGCTTATTATTTCAAAATAATAAATTTGTTGGACTTTCTCTTTTAGTCCAAATGAACTGTCTAGCCCAGCACATGCTATCATTTTGTTTGTTTTACTTATTCTGATAAACATTTTCCTATTCTAAGTGTCATCATTTCCCCTGATCTCACCCATCGTACTTCTGTTTCTCAGGAGGCATTTGACTCTGTGCTCATAGCTGCTGGACCAACAAGGCAGGGGGTCAGGTATCTGACTACAACATGCCGCTCAAGGGAAAGGCTCTAAGGTGGGCTTTCTTCTTAATACCAATAACTTAAAATCACTTGTCCTTCCTTAGTCTGCCTTGAGGACCTTCTTTGGTCTTCAGCAGAAGCAGCTTTGGTCCTCTCTCTCACCATCCCATCTCTCTTTCAAAAATATATCAGACAAGTAATGTTTCCTGCTGTCATATGGAAACCTTTCTGCAACGTTTTTCCTCCCTTAGATTTTAGATTATGTTTTAATCATTCATTCCACTCTTCCTCTTGTGTTGTTAAAAATACACTTTCTTTTTACAGCCTCTCCCTTCTCCCAGCACCTTATCCATCCTCACTGAATATTTCTCCCTCAATCACTCCCATCACTGCCATTTTTTAAGTGTCATCCACTTTCCATGATCTTACACCATCTCTGCTCCTTAAAGAGACCATCCCCAAAGAGATGTTTGTTCTCTGAATATTCTTACAGTTTAACCAACCAGGAAAAAAAGAAAAAAAAAACAACTAAACTAAGAAAACAAACAAAAAAACAAGGCAGTTATCAAAAGTACACCAGGGAATAGAGAGGAGAGGTATTCACTTGTAAATCTCATTTTACGCAGAGGGATTGTGAACCTGTGTTTTTGTTTCAGTGGCTATACACTGATTTTTGTTTAAGTTTACCTTTAAAAGATATGGGAATGATTTTCGAGTTTTCCACAGGAGAACTCCATTGACTTGGTCTCCCAGGCAGCTCCCTGCTTTAGCATACTTACTGAAAAGTACGAGGCTGGCGTTGGTGACCCCCAGATTGTTGGCAGCCACGCAGGTGTAGTTGCCATAGTGCTCTTCAGTGACGTTGGTCACCGTCAGGGAGGACTGGCCCTCCGTGCTCTTAATCTCAAGGCCATTGGCATTGTTTATCCTAAGGGTTCAAAGACAGAAGAGTAAAGAGAAACACTGATGAAGACTTGGTATAGTAATTTCTTTTTCATCATTATATTGGCGAAAAAGGAGAGAAAGGAAGTAGCTAGAGCTTGTTGTTACTGCTCAATTCCTCATTTTAATCATGCAATCCCGTAGTATCAGAATCAAAGTCCATTGATGGAGAAGACTCGGGAATGGATGAGTTTCATCAGGCTTTGGTTTCTGCTCTAGGAGAGAAAGACATGCAGGTGGACACTACCCCCGAACCACCTGCCTCACCCTATGTACATAACCTGAGTGCTTTGGGGTTCAGTTTAAGAGCTACAGCCCCGGGGCTTCCCTGTTGGCGCAGTGGTTGAGAGTCTGCCTGCCGATGCAGAGGCACGGGTTCGTGCCCCGGTCCGGGAGGATCCCACATGCCGCGGAGCGGCTGGGCCCGTGAGCCATGGCCGCTGAGGCTGCGCGTCCGGAGCCTGTGCTCCGCAACAGGAGAGGCCACACCAGTGAAAGGCCCGCGTACCGCAGAACAACAACAAAAAGAGCTACAGCCCCAAAGCACTTGGTAAAAAACCTTGGAAAATAAAGAGTCTAATCGGATAGGCCTACCTAATTACAGCCGGACTTGGCTTTGTCATTAGGGCTTCTGGTTTCCCTTGCTGAGCAGGGGAGACCTGGCGGAGCAGTGGAGGTGCAGCAGGTTTGGCACATACCTGGTGTCGTCCCGGTACCACTCAAAGTCAGGTGCAGGCACTGCCGAGGCCTCACATTTGAGAGAAGCTTTCCGCCCGGTGGTGGCTTCGTTGCTCTTGGATTCCGTGATAGTGGGAGGATCTGTAGGAAGGACAGACACACAGTTTACGTGAACTTTGGACGGTGCTCCAGAATTTCCACACAAGAAGGAATGAGGAAGGACAGTCTGATTGCAGAGAGGCAGGACAGGAATGGTCTCAAAGCTCCATGTACAAGAATTATGTGATCCACTGGACGGCACGGATCGCTAGAAAACTAAATAGAAATAAGAGATTCATGAAACTGTAGACTTGGTTTACTTCAACGGGACACTTAACGGGGCTTTATGGAAAGGAAACCTAGGATAGCTTTTTCCCTCTTCCAAGAGACCATTCGTTATTCCAATCATAGGTTATAATGCTTGCATAGTTTTATTGCTTTTCATAAATTGAGTGGTAATACTAAAGGACTTGGGATTTTAAGTGTATAATTTGAGCACTTTCTTTTTCACCATCATCGTTATCATTATTGTTACCTTTGGAGATGGCAATAAGAAAGCTGATGAAAATAATAGAGCACCACAGTCCTCTCAGCCAGGCTTAGCCTGATATTGTTGCAGCAATCCAGGAAAACAAACTAATGTCAGATGATTGCTATACTTTTTTCCCTCCTCTGTGCTCCCTTACTGCTATGACCCAGGTCAATTTTGCTTTTATGTGTGAGGGTGCAGTTTGAAGACTATCGTGGTGCATAAACACCTTCCTGGGGTACCAGTCTTCTGCTCTCTCTGGTCGTTGTGCACTTGATTTTTTTTCTGCTTAGGACTGAGTCTATAAAACTGTAATGGGCTTGAAATGAGCTCAGAAACACATTCTGATTTGCCATGATTCTTTCAAACAATCCCATGGTAAGTGGAACAAGTGTTTACAGGTCCACAGGACTGAGCGACGATGGTAAACTTGAGCTTTGGGCTTGATGATGCTGTGTCTGTGCAGGTTATGGCCCCTCAAGGAGAAAAAGACTTCTGTCCAAAGGTTATTTGCCAGAAAACAGCAACTTGGCTGTGTGTACATGGACACAATAGACCCAAACCATCTGTTTATATTTTATAAAGGAAAAAGCTTATTTAGGTAAATTAGTGAAGTGAACTCTAATATACGAAATTCATTGACATCTCGGCTCTTCAGCACCTGGTTCAGCTCACTTATTTTGGGGTTTTTGTCTTCATATTCAAAAGCTATTTTCCAAGTTTTCTACCTGTAGAAGACCTGGATCCTCCTAGTTAAAAGGGATGTACAAAAGCGTCATCAGGTTCGTCTGCAATTTTCTCCCCCATTTGATTTTCACATCAGCTTGGACATCTTTAAATCACTGTCCCAGAGAAGGGGAGTTAGGGTACATTTGGATAACACCACCAGCCCGTGTGTAAACATGAGCCAGAGTGGGTGGCTGTTTTGCTTTAGACTTAGCTGCTCGTTTTTGTTTAGACGGAAAAAGGCAACAAGATGAGTGGAAAGAACCCTCGACTGGAAACTAGGAGCGCTGGAATTTAGTTTCTGTTTGGTTGTGTGGACTTGCCATCACACACTTTATCTTTCTGAGCCTTGGTTTTATTATCTATAAAATGAAGGCACCACACATTAACGATCTATATAGTATCCCTTCCAACTTAAAAAATACCAATTCTAGGGGACTCCCCTGGCAGTCCAGTGGGTAAGACTCTGTGCTTCCACTGCAGGGGGCACGGGTTCATTCCCTGGTCAGGGAAGTAAGATCCCGCCTGCCTCACGGCATGGCCACCCCCTGCAAAAAACCCCCACACCAAACCAATTCTAGTCAAAATGGCCCATTCTTCACAAATGGGCAGTTGGTAGCATTAGGACCAAGTGTATTTTTATACCCATAACTCCTTTAGCCCTTAACCCTTAAATTGCTAAATTCAAAATTGTAACTCATTTATCTAATACATGGGTTGGGAGTCAGGACTAGACGTCAGAAACAGCACACCATAGGTCTGATTTTGACTATTAACCAGAATTGTGGCCTGGACAAGTGTCTGTACCAGTTTGAGCTTTTTCTTTCTCATCCTTTAAAAGAAGAAGTTAGCTTAAAATGATCACCAAGTTTCCATTTTAAATCCTTTCATTCTATGATTGGTTATATAGATCATTAGAGCACATTAGTTCAATGGTTAATGCAATGATTAGTGGTAGTGGTGTGGATGGGGGAGCTATTTGTATAGAGATGGGGTATGGAGTAGAGGTTAAGAACTTGGATTTAAAGTTTGATAGACCTGAGCTCAAATCCAGTCTATGTCCTTCACTATCATTCATCATTAGAGAGCTCAGTACTTCGTCTAGAGTCACAGTGTCTCAATTTCCTCATCTATAAAATGCTGGAACCAGAGTCAGGGAGGTCCATTTGGAGACTGCTGAAGGAACCCAGAGATAGCCTGCACTAGGTCTTTGATAAAGGGGCTGGAAGGGAATGAACAGATTTGAGATTGAGAGATATGAGCCTCAGAATCGACAAGATTAGATGTGAACAGTGAGGGAAAGAAGGAGGAGTGTCAAGGATCACACCCATGTTTCCAGCGTGGGCATCTAAGTGATGCCATCCACTGAATAAATGTTCGTTTCCCGTCTTCACCTCTTCACTGTATTAGGCTAGGCTCTTAAACTGCCAATGACTCTACCATCTGTAGCACGTTGGCCAGAGGGACGATCTTGCTTGTGATTCAATTGGTTTGTTCAATTTGTAAAATGAATTTTAAACAGTGTTTGTGAGTTTCTGGAGCCGCATGCTTCAGACTGACAAATCCTTAATGATAACCACCACTTTTCTAAACCAGGTCCAATCTGGGCCAGACTCCACATTTTCCATCACCTCTACCTCTGGGGCTCATAGTTGGGGCACTTCAACATAATAATCCATGGTGGCGGTCTTCTAGCCCTTCCGCCATGGGACCAGGAACACAAGTCCCAGCTGTACAGTTTTATGGGTGAGTCCTTCCTCACTCTAGATGCTTCCTTCTATGTGGTGGGAGCTTGTTTATTAAACCTCCTCGCTCTGGAACTCAGGGGGTGATTTTTCTAACTGAAAAATTAGGGAAGAGCAAACTCGGTTTCTTTGCTTCATCTCTCCCCTTTCTTCCTGCTGGGACCAAACTTCTGTCAGGGAGCAGAGGCTCTCCTCTGCTTCTCCACACTGATGTCTTACGTGGGCTCTTTCCTTCCTGCTCTCATGTGGGCAGGCCTGTCTCCGTCCAGGGCTGCCATGATTGGGAAGGTAGGTTGGCTACACTAAGCTGCTACCTCTAACCATCTTGATCTCTGACAATGGGGTCAACTGGGCCTCGTGTATGTCTCCTTTACTTATTTCTCATTTTGTTCAGAACCTGAATAACTAAGTAGTACTATTTATTAGCACCTCAGAGATGACCGCATGGGAAGGATGACAGTGAGCTAGGGTTGAACACTTTCAAATGCATTGATCTTGGGGCAGGATGACGCTGGTCAATTACAAAGACCAAACACTTGCTCCTTTCCTTGAAAATCTGGGAAGTTTCTCGTACCAAGGTATAGTCACAGATAATGATAAATGTATGAAGCGTTCATTATTTCCAGTATTTCTCAAATGACACAGTGGTGCAGGTCTGTCCCACAGCTTATTGGAATGAACATTTCAAAATTCATTTGTAATGAATTCTGCATAGGTGAGGCTAAGAAAAGTTATTATAAATCGTATTGTGGCATGCCTAGTAGAGTTAAAATAATAGATGTCCTTGCTCAAAATATGGTTATAATTAAAATGTGGCTTAATAAAAATGCTATACAGAGGTCCATTGTTATTCTTTACGTGACTTTGCAATAGCTTACAATTGTCAGAGGACTCTTCCAGTTCTTATTACTTCAAAATTCTGGGTTCTGAAAATATTAAGGGCTTTCTTCTTATATCACCAATAATAAGACTCTTTCAATCTGAATGAATAGGATAACAATGACAGTGGCCTAGCAAACAGAATATCGTTCATTTAATCTTCCTAATGTTTGGAATAATAGTATAAAGGAAAAAATTCTTAATAAAAGATTCAATATATAGACATTTACCATGTGTCAGCACTCTACTAGGCTTTATTTATTCTTTTCATCCAAACGGTAACCCTAGGAAACAAGGATTATTAACCCCATATTATGAATGAGAAGACAGATTTGCAGAGGGTTAGTAAATTGTGCAAATTCACATAGCCAGCATTTGACGGAGTCTATATTGGAACCCATGTTCTGAAGCCCATGCTCTGAATCTCCCTGTGTTTCCATTTGAGTGAGTTCCTTTAGAGAGAAATTAATTCCTAATAAGGGAAAACAACATTTAGGGGAGTATGCTGGTAGTTTAAAAGGCAAATGTTACGTATTTCTGCTATTAAAAGGTACCCAAGATGGCACAACGTGCACTGGCATAGTGGACATGAGCCCATATTAGAAATCAGGAGATGTGGACTCAATTTTTGCCTGTGCCACTTACGTTGTCACCTCTTGAAGGTGACGTGTTAACTTCTTGGAGTCCCTCACCTTTGAATGTAGGTGATAAGGCCTTGCCTACCTGTCTCACGGGTTTGATATAAAGATCAAATGAAATCTCATATATCAGAGCACATTTAACACCTGAAGTTATTACATTTATTATTTTTATTACTATTACTCACATGGTATCTTGGAAGGAAAGAGGGCTTTGGGATTAGACCTGGACAGAGTTTCAACTCTCCCACTCACAGGTTCTTTGATTTTGTGGCAGAGAATGCTTACATTCTCTGAGCTTTGTTTTTGTCCTCTGCACGGAGATGATTTGATTATCTCCTGGGTTAGTGTGTGATGGTGGACCCACGGGGTGGAGGCAGAGAACACAGGCAATAAGAAAGGCATTGTATCCAGAGAATTTAAAAACAATAATAAACCTAACTAAAAGTTGTCTTTTTAAAAAAAATCACCATGTACCAGCAATACTAAACCAAACATACCAAACGATGTTAGTGATAAAGTAAATACCCCTCCTACTGGGGCAGGCTGGGCCCCATATGCCTCTTTCCTTGGTTGGCCACTGTTGGTGTGATGATTTCGGTGAATCATACAAAATTTCTAATAGAGTCTTGGTACTCTGGAGATACTCAGAAAATGATGGTTCTTGTACACATTGCAAAGTTATAGTAGCAAATGGCAGTACTCTGGATTCCTATTGAATAGTTCCTCTGATGATCCCATAATAGATTCATAAACATTAGCATGTGTCTTTATTGATATTATCAATAAAGATGTAAGAGTAAACTAAAGGTTGGCATGGAGAATGGAGAGGTGTAGTCATGAATAGTTAGAGAACGTAGCCAGTTTGGTTCCATATTGAGCCATTATTTTCCTCAACGTGATTTTGGAATCAAGGTACTGAAAAGTCCAGTTAAAATACAGTAATATTATCTGGAGACGACAGATGTCTTCAGTCCCAACTGTGGAATCTATGGTAGGTAACCTCTGCTTCCTCTAAATAAATGGCTCTCAATGTAAGGGCAAGCTTTAGAAATGCCAGAGTCCCATGTCCCCCAGCATATATGTTGGGTTGGTTAGCTCTGGACACCAGGGTGGAGGCAGAGCTGAGTTGAAAGGGAGATGAGAAGAGGAAAACAAGTAATAAAGCGTAACAATGTGAACCTAGTTGGAGAGAGAGCTGTGGGAAAGCTGAAGGCAGGAATATTAGCTGGTCAGTGGGGTTTGGGGGCAGGCTTGAGAGCTGGGGGCAGCTTTTGAGGAGAATTTCTCCAGGAATAGGAAAAGTGTCCAGTATAAGAAGAGTCCAAATAAAATTAAGTCCTCACTAACTGAACACTTACTATGCCTTAGACATTATGCTTGGGATACTGGGCACTAGAATGAGACAAACCCAGAAGTAGCTACTTTTAATGCACTGTGAGAACTGATATTGAGGGATTACACCTAGAACCTGTAAATGAAAGGAAACTTGTCCCTAGGGCTGGAATCTGGAAGAAATTAGCAACTATCCTGTAAGATACAAGAAAACAGAAGTCCTGCCTATTGTACAAAATTTTACTAAGCTTATTTAGTTGAGGAGATTTCGGGTCAATAATTTAGCTTCTGTAAGCTCCAGGACATCCTACCACTTAGAAAATAGATTTTTCATGTCAAATGGTTATGCACAGTACTGTAGACCAACTGTGGAGAAGGATTACCCAAGAGAAATAAAAAGGAGAGACTGCAGAATCCAGCTTGCAAGCTCAACAGGAAGAACTGTTCTGTCTCTCTTGTTTACTGCTCTAGCTTCTCAGTGCCCTGGGACAAATATCTGTCAGCAAATGAGTAAATGAGTCAATGAGATGCTAGCAGGAGAAAATAACCAGCACTGGGATTTTTTTTTTTTTTTTTTTAGTGGTATTGTGGATCTGTTCATTATGATAATCTATTCAGCCATTAATTATCTTAGCCATCCTGATCCCCTGACCTAATTCCAAACCTTGTGTCTTGAAAAGGAAGAGGAATCAGCTTAAATAATGGGGCATTTTCATAGTAGGCAGGCTTATATGAAGTGACAAACTGGAAATTTCTCAGTTTGCATGAGTTTTGCTGGCCAGACCTGGTTCTATAATTTAATCTTGGAGACTACATCTACTTGATACAATTACATTTAAGTAGGGTGAATTGTTTGAATAGGACAACAGGTGCAATGGCTAGTTGTTTTAATATAATAGAAACAAAGCTTATGAAGCGTTGATAAAAAGGTGATTCCAAAGGGCATTGATTTAGAACATGCTTCCTGATTTGTGGCATACATCAATTTGCAAAGTTTGGAGAAATGTTACAAGAGCAGAGTTTATCTGTTAGTCTTTCACCTATTCATTCAGTAAACATTTACTGAGCAATTTTTACAAGGTCAGGTATGTGCTAGATGCTGCTGGTTAGGACAGACTGTCTGACTAAGCTCATTAGAGTTTTCTATGTAATTTGTTATGACGTCATTTTAGAATCTTGAGTCTCTGTCCATATTCTTCTGTGGTTCACTCATCGCGAGGAAAAGCTCACATTTTTATAAAAGGCTTTTCTTGAAAATTATCAGTATTTTCTTCTGTTCTAAGTTACACTTTGGGGACAGTCAAGAAGGAGCAATGTCAGAATAATTGTGCTAATAATAATAGGACCCAGGCGGCTGACTTTGATCTTGGGAACCATCTGCAATGCGGACCGCTTTGATGTCTCACACAATGGAAGCATAAATATTTTCTATGTACTCCATGATTGGACTTTCAGAAATCTAATGAAGATGAAGGTCGATTAAGAGAAAATAAAATCTTAACTCCGGAAGTCAGAGAAGAGGTGGCAGATGATGGCATGGCTGTGTGTACATAAAAAAAAGCTAACTAACCTAATTATAAACTTATATAAACACTGAGAGAAATTGCCTTTCATGTGAAAAAAAGGTCCTAAAGCATTTTATAACACTGGGATCATTAACGTGTCTTTGAAACACACCCAGAACTGGAAAAGAATAGTAATACTGGCATTTCAAAACTCTATTACTTAAAAAATCGCACTTCAGGATAAAAGCACTTCGGATCTCATCAAGTGCATCCCCTTGTTCTTGGAAATGAGTGCCATAAATGCTACAGCAGAATCCTATCTGTTAGATTCTTCTAGGTCGGCTGTGAAGGGGATTTCGCTTTCTGTTTCAGAAGGCTGCCAGGCTGGAGCAAGACCACCGGAAATAGTGCAGTCCAGCATTGACCGGGTCACTTAAGACAAGTTTCCTCAGCTCTTTGGGCCTCAGTTTCCAAATTTTTTAAAGTCAGACTAAAGATGATCTCAAGAGTTTACTGTGAGGATTACATGACAAATGTAAATCCCTTAATCAGTGCTGCACATAGTAAGTACGAAGAATTGAAAACTTCTCTTTCTCTTTCTCCTGAGAGCATGGGCTTTAGAATCAAACAGGCTGGAGTCTGCGTCCCTTTTCTTACTCTTGCTTTCTGTGTCATTTTGGAAAGGCAATTATACCTCCTAGGGCTCTAGTGTTTCAAACTTTAAAATGGAGTCAATTATATCTACCTTGCCAGGGACTTTATACAGTATCACTGGCACACAGTGTAACTCCATGGAAGGCTTAAAATAATGGGAAGTAACTTACAACCATCCAAAGCATATTTTCAAACATGGGTTAAGATGTATGTGCATGTGTGTCTGTGCACCTTTGTGCATGTGTGTATGTATGTTATATGTGCACACGTGAGTATATGTGTGGAGTGTGTATTTGTGTGTGTATTTGTGTTAAACACACAGGAAGGAAGAACTGTCAGGACATCCTTTTATCCCTGTCACTAGCCACAATGATGCGATCTGGAACTTGAATCTGAATGATGTGGACAGTCACTCCTCACTGAACAAGGTAAATGAATTCTCTTTATTCCTTTGCTGGGTGACACATCACATGGATCCGCCCCCGCCCCCCATCCTTTTGAACTACATCTAAGGATCCTTTCATCTGAGAAGTTCAAAGTTTGCCCACTTACCGATGTATCTTAGTGAAATCTTCCTTTCTAATGCCCATACTTTGGGACAAATAGATAACCAATATTAACTCATCAGGTATCCCTCGTAGCCACCGGGGACACATGGTATCTGACCACAGTGGCTTAAATTTGTTCCCAAGGCCAATTAGTTCAATAGCGGAGGATAAAATACGGTCTTGAATTATTCTCTTCTGACAAACAATACATTAAGGTGGAAATTGCAGTTAAAGCAGTTATGAGTTGTTGTTTTTTTCCAAAGTGGTATGACCTTGGTCTCCACAAAGACTAGAAGAGTGATTGCCTAAAGTGCTAGTGCGGTCTGATCATGTTTTCTTAATTCTGTAGTCTAAGTAAAAGAGCGTATTGTTAAATGCATTATAGGTTATATTTAGAGTTGGTACAGTTGATGTATCAAATTCAAGGGCCAAGTCCTGCCCTTGGATATGTCCAGTGTACAAATGTGCATCCCTGACTAGAGGAGCATCTGCTTGAAATGCAATGTTCTTTTGATATAGGCTCTTTAGAGCTCGCTGGAGGTGGAGGTGGGCCCTGGGCACGTGGCACCTGCTGGCTCCTGCCATACTCACAGTTCACAGTGACCTTGACTTGTTTGACATCCGCCGAGGAGACCTCATTGGCAGCTTTGCACTCGTATTTGCCTGACTGCTCCCTGGTGATGCCGAGGATCTCCAGATATTCTTCTTCTCCTTCAAATTCTCTTCCTGTAAAACAGAGGTTTGCATGATTTTTTTTTTAAGTTTAAAATATGCAGGAGATCCCCTCTTTTTTTCTTTTGAGAAGCAATAGATCCACATGGCTTTTCAATAATTTGACAATGTTCTTTGTCTGAGGTCAGGTTCTATAGATGCAGACTCCAAGACAAGAAGTCATTTGAAGATGATTAAGGAAGGAAATGTTCTCAGGAAAAACTGGTAGGGGAGTGGGAAAATGGGATCTGGCAGAGAAAGGAGCCAAGCTGGGGTACAACACCAGGTCTCATCCCACAGATGGCAACTCAGCTCAATCCCTCAGGGAGCTCTGGGCACAGCACAGGACCCATTTCAAAGTTGTGCTGACCAAGAATCAAGAAGCTGGAGTGTTTATACATCACGCTCCTCCGTCACTGGCTAAAGGTTTAGAGCAAAGTGGGAGTCGCGGCGAGGGGCATGCAAGTTGTAGAGGGGTCAGAAGGGCAGCCATTGAAGTGCTGAATCATCGATTAGACCATGCTTCAAAGCACTCTTTCAACTAAAGTTGTTATTAGGACACGTGGCTTCCCTTCGAGAAACTGTCACTCTTTTCCCCCAGATTATGTGGAGTTCTCTTCACGAAGGTCATGTTCGAAACCCTGTCTTACAGTTATGGTTTCCTTGTTCAGTGTCAAACTACATCACCAATGAGACTTTCAGGCCTTGGACCAGATCCAAGAGATTGTGTTGCTGATGGTGCATTTTGTCACGTGGGAGGGCTAGGGAGCTAAATATGATTGGCTTAACCACTTGGGATTAGGGGTCTGGAGGCCCTTTTTAGAAAGTTGCACAAAAATGTCTCCATTTTCATAAAGAAATGTCAAGATAGGCGGGCTTAATTCCCCTGATTAAAAGACTTTATTTCTGGAGAGAGAGAGAGAGAGAGAGAGAGAGAGCGAGGAAATGGAGGCATGGAGGTGGAGAGTCGGGGGAGAAAAAGGTGAAAGAGAAAGTGAAGAGGAAAGGGGACTGAGCAGGGAAGAGCTTGGCCAGAAAGGCCTATAGACATCAGCTAAATTCAACTTCCCTCATCCTCAAGTTACAAACCCCACTGCTGTGGGGTTAGGACAGAGCAGCTGGAAGGGTGCTAAATAACACAGTCCTGCCACCATGAAGAAAACTTGCTCCTGGTCATCCTACACTAAATGGTACCAATTAATAGCTCTGTTTGCATGCCACAAGCTGTTTTCCTTTTCTGGAAATTGCCTGATGGCCAAATCAACGTAACAGCCAGCCAGCACAGAGACAAATTCACTGCCTAAATATGTCAGCTCAATCTGTTAACTAGGCTCCCAATAAAACCTAGGGCGTCTTTTTTTTTTTTTTTTTTTGTGGTATATGGGCCTCTCACTGTTGTGGCCTCTTCCGTTGCGGAGCACAGGCTCCGGTCACGCAGGCCCAGCGGCCATGGCTCACGGGCCCAGCCGCTCCGCGGCATGTGGGATCTTCCCGGACCGGGGCACGAACCCGTGTCCCCTGCATCGGCAGGCGGACTCTCAACCACTGCGCCACCAGGGAAGCCCGAACCTAGGGCCTCTTTGATAACATTCTGTAACGCAACTGTCAGGAATACTCCAAGCTTCAAGTCTTCTGTTGTCACTAACAGTAGTTTGAGGAAACTCTGAAGTCCCAACAACGAAAAGGCAATAGTTATAATTATTTGGTTTGGAGTCCTGCACATTATCTAGCACATGCTTCTACTGAAAACTTTTTAGAATTAGTCTGTAAGGGTAGAGCTGCATATTACTTATAATAGGCCATCTTATTTCCTGCCTGTGTTTTCACCTTTTTTCTTCTCCACACTCATGCGAGTAGTCAGACCCAGCTTCTCATGCTACAGAAGTAGAATGTGGTAGGAAAGAAAACAGAAATCTTAGAAAGGGTAATAGTCCACTTTATTGGGTTAGCTGGGAAGACTTTGGACTTGGAGGAGAAAAAAAGATCTTTCCAGCATACTTGCAGCTATGAACTGAGAGTCATGCCAACGAAGTGATGCTAAGAATCTTCTAGTTAAATATAAATACCCTGAAGACAAAGGGCAACATTGACAACTGCAGGCCAAAATAGGATAAAGCTCATTAAAAATCTGGAGTGCAAAGGTGGGATTTACAGTAAGACAGCATTACTGATTTTGAGAATAATGGTGGATTATGATGAAAAATGAGTAAAAGATGAGTTCAGAATGGTTTAGGATTTCTGCCCTGCCCTGCTTCTGCATCCATCAACTTTATTCCTAGGTAGGTACAGCGTTGTTAGTAGAAGAAAGGGAGAAGGAGTATAATCTTCTTAGAGATGGCTAATAACACTGAATTCTTTTCACTTCACATGAAATACCTAGAAATGCTGGGTAATGGATCCCTACCTTGCATTTTGAATTTATGAAAGGTATAAACCAGTTCCAGGCATGGGAATGATGATTTTTTAGCAACAACCAAGGCCCTACCCATTTGGGAAGCTGGCACCTGTGAGAGTAGACATTAAGATGAACTAGAGAAAATAAAGTAATATTTATTGGGTTTGGGACCTCGGATTCTTACATGAATACCAATGTAGGTATTCATCGTCTCATTTTTTCCCGATAACCAGATAATAAAACAAATCTTCGTGGGATGAATTTTCAATCTCATGTCTCTAGGAAGAATTTCCCCCAATACTACATGGGGATGAAGGGGGAGTTTTCCATTAAATGCCCCACCCATAAGGCAGAACGGTCATTTTTGTTTCTCCCATGCTAGCTCTCCTGCACGCTGATGGCCACCTTTATCTCCAGCATACAATGTGCACAGTTGGTTCACTAAAGCAGGGGAGTTTCAAGATGCAAACCAAATAAAGGTAAAAGAAACTAGCCGGTCTTCCCTCATCCAACAATCTTGACAAAAATTTAAAATATTAAACAGTACCTGTGGCCCCTTGTCATTCTCCCTTTATCTCTTGGACCCTTCATTTGAAACTCTTACCCTGGCACAAGAAATGCCAAGAAGCTAGTCTATTTTTCTTGCCCCCACAGGAGACTTTACTCACAACACATTATCTCTCCTGGTTCACTTGAGCATTTCTCATTAATCCACAGTGATTTGAGAGGAAAGGGATACTTTTGGGCTGCTAGAAAGTCAAAGAACCAGACTATAAATTCCTCGGGGACTGTGTCTTGCAATATCCCCGTGCACAGCACAGGGTTTGGCACAGATTCATTACTCAACAAATGTTTGTTGAGTTAGCTGAACTGAACTAAGAAACACAAGCAAAAACTAGAGTCAGATTCAACACATCAACTAGCTTAAGAGAACCAAGTATTGAAAGGTACTTTCCGTACCTTCTGTTCTTTCTGTAATCGAAGCTGGCATATAAATCCACTCCCTTTTAATGATCCTAACAAAACACCCTTTTACTGGGGAAGGACGGGTGTGCTGAGTACTCTGCTGTGGAAATGCTGGGCGGGGCATCTCTGGCCATGCCCTGAGAATGTATCTGCTATGCAGATTTATTATTTCAGGAAAAGGTGTACAGACACCGGCAGAGCCCCAGGTGGAAATGGGCACAGCGCCATTCCTTTCATCTGATCAACTGCAGTTTCTTGTTTCAAGGCATGGAATACACCACGTTAATCTTGAGTCGCAGAATTTTTTTTTTTTTTTTGCGGGACGCGGGCCTCTCACTGTTGTGGCCTCTCCCGTTGCGGAGCACAGGCTCCGGACGCGCAGGCTCAGCGGCCATGGCTCACGGGCCCAGCCGCTCCGCGGCATGTGGGATCTTCCCGGACCAGGGCACGAACCCGAGTCCCCTGCATCGGCAGGTGGACGCCCAACCACTGCGCCACCAGGGAAGCCCCTGAGTCGCAGAATTTTAAAATGCATTCAGGTCCTCTTGCTCCTCTCCCTTGGCTCCCATGTATCTGTCCACATCAGGGCACCTGTTTGCCATTCTTTCAGTTCTCTCTGACTAGCTGTTCTCAACCCAGGGGTCCTGTCACCATCTCCCTATACTCTCTCAAGAGAAGACTTTTAGGCCAGAATCTGACATTCAACCTGTTGGTAAATTCTCTGGTGGCATAAAGCCGTATGGCTAACGTGGGCCCTTCTCTTGTTCCTATCTATTATTTTCTGCCCTTATTTAAATGTTTACCTGAAATGCAAATTTCAATATTTTGGTATTTTAAACATCTCAACCTGTTTCCACAAGCTTGCTCACGTCGCCGAGTGTTATATTTGTTCTGGGATCTAGTGTTTAGTTTAAATCTCCCTTTGCTTACTGTGCTTTTGTGTCTCCTGGCAATATTCAGCTACCAGGCTAAATAATTTCTCATCCTCCTAAGTGTATGCACGTTTCAAACTCTTCACATAATTAACATATCGCCTCTTAGCCACTGTTTACTCAAGTTCTACATATTAGTTCTTTTAATATTTCTTCATAAGTCAGAAAGAAGGGCCTCGAGCTAGTGGCAAGAGGAAAGTGTTCTCTTCTGTGTTCCCTGATGTAGAGGCAAATCAGCCAGGAATAACGCCAATTAAAGTATGCCAGGTGCCACCTTCTGAGTACAGTGCCTTCAGAGGACCGTGCTTTGGTGAAACCTGTAGAGTTCACATCCAAGATGTCGATTTATTTAGATTTCCAAGGTTAACGAGGCATCTGGAAGCAAGCAGCCATTTGAAATTAAATACCTTTCCTTTGTGTCTCTCTCTCTCTTTCTCCCATTCTCTCCTTCTTCCTCCTCTCTCTCTCTCTCCCATTGCCGCCTCCTTCCCCCAACCACACGCATACATACAAACAGCTATTTATTTACATATAACCATTCACTCTAACTTTTAGGAAACAACATGTCAATTCACTAACACCCAAATATTTGCTCACTAAACACAGCAGGCTTATTCTTGAAAATTCTCCAGGGTATGACATCCAACACCCTATTTGGAATTAAAAAAAAAAAAAAAAGACTGCTACCCTAATAATCATAATGATATCTGTCTTTCTTTTCCTTTATCTGAGATCCAGGAAATGCAATTTAGAAAACTTGTTAAATTTGAGTGTTTTATGACTTTAAAGTCGAATCCCAAGGATTCTTATATATTAGGAAATAGATGAAGCATTTTTTCTCCACTATTCTGAGAAGAGTCTTATAATGTCTTTGTAGATCAGCCTTTTACAGAAGGGAGCATGGGTTTTAAACAGGGTTGACATTCCCTTTACTCACCTAAATTTGAATATTTTATAAGTGACTGCAAACACATTGGCTATAAATACAAACACATATACAGATGAATGAAAAGCAAAGAAGTGGCACTTGTCTTGTAGGCTATATATGTATGTACGTGTGTGTTTGTGAGTCTGCGGTCGGAAAGACGGGTGAAGAGGGTGAGAAAAAGCCAGCTATGAACTTCTACCTCTAAAAATAAAAGAAAAAAGGATCGCAAATCAATGATGCCATTTGAAGTTTCCTATGCTAACTTCAAATACTGTAACAAGTTTCTGTTCTTACGGTACATTTCATGTTTTCGTTCTTTTTTTTTTTTTTTAGCCTAAGGACATACTCACCTGTTCCCGTTTTTGCTTTCCCTACTTTTTTTGCACATCACGTTCTGTACAGACATGCTAAAAAAAGGGAGAGAGAAAGAAACACAAGAAATCTAGAAAAAATACTTGCGATGAGGTACTTTTTATATTTCCAGCCATGTCTCTCTCTAGATCCTTTGAAGTTTTTGTTTCTCGGTGTCATATCCCACCTGAGAGACCCTTTAGCGTTTGACAACTTTTCTGTCCAAAAGTGGAAACCGCTTCTCATCCCCACCTCTCATCACCCATCAAGGGAGGGGTGAAGAGTGGTAAATGATCCATGATTGAAAGAAGGAAGGGGTAGGCAGTGGACACAGTTGTCAGAGCAGCAATCACAGGAGAATAAGGAGACACAGGGGAGAGCAATGTATTGAAGAGAATGAGGGGGGAAAGACTGAGAGAAGTGATACAATGAGGATGATTATAATAGAGAATTCTCTAGAGACAGAGGCATTTGACTATTAAGATATTTGAGCCTACATGGAAGGGAGGGGGTTGGTTACTCTGCTGTAGAAATGTTCCCTATTTGAATAGTAAGACACAACAGGGTGTGGATTATGCAAATTGGCCCCATGCCTTCTGTAGCCCCAAAGGGTGTAGTTAGTACCCAGAAATCAGAGGCAAGCACAATGCCAGAAAGGATTCACAACTGGCTTTGGCTCTATGAATGAATATGGGCCAAATGAAGAACGTCCTGGCATCCAGGAAGATCCAATTCATTACGGTTTGTGTTTTTGCTTTCACATGCAAAAAGTCAGCTAGCTGGGGCTTCCCCGGTGGTGCAATGGTTGAGAGTCCGCCTGCTGATGCAGGGGACACGGGTTCGTGCCCCGGTCCGGGAAGATCCCACATGCCGTGGAGCAGCTGGGTCTGTGAGCCGTGGCCGCTGAGCCTGCGCGTCTAGAGCCTGTGCTCCGCAACGGGAGAGGCCACAACAGTGAGAGGCCCGCGTACCGCAAGAAAAAAAAAAAGTCAGCTAGCTGACATAGTTTGAGCTCGGCATCCAACCGGAAGCTGCCATCCACACATCCTTTTCAGTCCTGGGCCATGGCATTTTGTTACTGTACTCATACTTAACCATTATCCCCTACTTGGTGTCAGTTTTCAGAAACTGTTCTGCCCTTGTAGATGCTAGGTTTGGAATCAAGATCCCCTATGTTTAGTCTCTGAAGGGGAACTCTATCGATGACAGCTAACCTTCCACTGTAGGGACCACATCTGGTTTTGCTCATCATTGTACCCCTAGTGCACAGCATGACGCTGGATGCTGGAGTGCTCAAGAAATTTTGCAGAGGAAGGGTGGAAGGAGCTACCACTTAATAAACACACACTAGGTACTTTGCTAAATGACTCAGACATTATCTTATTTAATTCACAATACCAGTAAGAGGAGGAATCCAGGTTTAGAGAGGACCTTTAAGGAACTTGCCTGAGTTTATAATGATATTAAGGAAGAGCACAGGTTTAAACCAGGTCTGTTGACTTTTGGAGCCCATTTTCCCAACTAGGCATGACTATTTTTATTATTAGAGATTCTAGTTAGCTGAATTCTTAGCTCTCAGAATCTGCTCTATTTCTGTCTTCTGAATATACATGTGAGGTTGAGAATGGGACACTTGGGGAATTTCCAAATCAGTGTAGCTCAGTTATACATAAAGAAAGTAAAAAAGGTAGCCTTCAGCTTTTATAAGATTTGTCTACTTAACTTCCTCATCAAGAGAAATAAATAAAGCAATACATGAGAAAAAAGCTGGTATTTAAAAGTTTAGACTCACTCACTTTTTTATAGAGGTCCCTCCAAAAACAATATAAAATGATGGTTGCACATGAATGCCAACAAACAGCAAAGGAGCTACAGGAACAGTGTAGAATGCACTTATATTAGGAAAGACTTACTGGGAGGAGTGAAATTTCAGGAAGTTGAAAAACACAAGTGGAGAGAATCAGAGCCAGCAAATTGTAAAAGGGTGTGGCAATCTGGTTATCCTGCCTGAAATAGACTTCTCCATGCAGGAGAAATGAGCAGCGTGATATGACAGCAGGACATAGGCTAGTGTGTGAGGGGTGGTGTGAAGATTCTGGATTTGCTATGTTCAGTATCTCTGCATCCCAGTGAAGACACAGTGGAGCCTTTTGGCTCCCATAAGGTATTGAGTAAAATGACATTTAAAAAAATAATTTGGGACTTCCCTGGGGGTGCAGTGGTTAAGAATCCGATTGCTAATGTGGGGGACCTGGGTTCGATCCTTGGTCCAGGAAGATCCCACATGCCGTGGAGCAACTAAGCCCATGTGCCACAACTACTGAGCCTGTGCTGTAGAGCCCACGTGCTGCAACTACTGAGCCAGCTTGCTGAAACTACTGAAGCCCACGTGCCTAGAGCCTGTGCTCTGCAACAAGAGAAGCCACTGCAATGAGAAGCCCGCACACCATAACGAAGAGTAGACCCCGCTCACCACAACTAGAGAAAGCCTGTGCACAGCGACGAAGACCCAATGCAGCCAAAAAATAAATTAAATAAATAAAATTTTTAAAAAAATTTGTTTTAAGCTTTCTTCCTTCCATCTTTCCTTACTTCCTTTCTTGAGAAAACAGGGTGTGTAAGCATGGAATTCCATGGAAATTTTATTTGTTTAAAGTCCTTTGTATATCAACACCACTTACTCTTGGTGCGAGTTTCTTGGCACTGAGTCCCAACATGTATTGTAATAAGCTGCCCTGTGAACTGCTGTGAAAGTGGAGATGGCTCTTCAAGGTTGTCAAATAGTCATCATCAACCCTGACGCATTGGCAGTGGCTACCTGGAGCATGACATTGAGAAGGATGCTGAGGTAGAGTCTAGGCTCAGTGGGAAAGAGTGGCAATGTCTATGAGGGCAGGAGAAGGGAATGTGTGCACATCCTTGGACCCTCACTTACCCTGGGGTCTCTTGTAGTCCACCTGAGTTTTTCTGGGTATAAAGAAATGTATCCTAAATACAGCATGTATGTTGAAAGCTAGTGACTTCCTGGGTTTGAATGCAGTTTGTACCATTCGGAAAATCAGGATAGAGTGCTTATTTTGGAGTGAAGATAATGAGTTTCATTCTTGACATGGTTGGTATCAGGTTGAAATATCCCGGGGAGTGCATTTCATAGGCACTCAAAAATATGGAGCTGCCAAAAGACTAGGGCTAAATGTAGATTAAACATGGAATATATACATATACATAGTAGGGACTATAGAACATTTGTATGATGTAGCATCATGTCATAAAGCAAGGAATCACTGTCTTCTTTTTTTTTTTCTTGCGGTACGCGGGCGTCTCACTGTTGTGGCCTCTCCCGTTGCGGAGCACAGGCTCCGGACGCGCAGGCTCAGCGGCCATGGCTCACGGGCCCAGCCGCTCCACGGCATGTGGGATCTTCCCGGACCGGGGCACGAACCCGTGTCTCCTGCATCGGCAGGTGGACTCTCAACCACTACGCCACCAGGGAAGCCCTCACTGTCTTCTTTTTATTATTCTGGGATGAGGGGAAAAAGAGGCAAAGAGGTAAAACTGGACAAAAAAAAACCCAAATACCTAGTAGACCCCTTTGTAATAAAATAGATATAAAAATTCCTGCAGGTGTTGATTGTTTTCTAGACTATTTCCCAAGAAGGGGGTGAGGCAGAGATTAGAGTTGCTGGTCAGAGGCAGCAACAAACAAGATCTTCCACCATTGTCATCAGAACTGTAGGGGTCTTCCACGACCTATCATTAGCGATTCTGCCATGGCTGAGGATTAAATATCAAGAGAGATGAGAGCAGCAGTTGCTGTTTTCAAGAGTCACATAAATCAATTGGCATTTTGTAAGTGAATGTGTTAAACTCAGCAGGGCAATTGCACTGTGCAAGGATTGCTGGGCATAATTTTGTGGCTGCCGAGAAGCCTTTGAAAGGTAATTAAAAGAAAGCAGGTGATGACCCCATCTGGCCCTCTGTCCTTTCATCCCAGGCCTGATGTTGCAGTG
Source organism: Lagenorhynchus albirostris (assembly GCF_949774975.1). Lineage (NCBI taxonomy): Eukaryota > Metazoa > Chordata > Mammalia > Artiodactyla > Delphinidae > Lagenorhynchus > Lagenorhynchus albirostris. The sequence goes on along the minus strand of NC_083099.1, from coordinate 83,805,685 downwards.
ACCTTAGTGGGGCTCCCCCCCAAATCTCAGCCTCACTTCTTCAGCTAGCCTCACTGCTGAAAGAACCTTTCGATCCAGTTTAGAGACCTGTTCTTGCTTAGAGTCAGTAAACAAGTAACGGAGAGAAAAATAGGGGATAGGGATTGGGGTAGGCCAGAAAAGAAAATGGCTTAACAGACTTACAGACACAGAGAACAGACCTGCGGTTGCCAAGGGGGAGGGAGAGGAGGGGAGCGATAGACTGGGAGTTTGGCATTAGCAGATGCAAACTGTTATATGTAGAATGGATAAACAACAAGGTCCTACTGTAGAGCACAGGAAACTATATTCAATATCCTGTGATAAACCATAGTGGAAAAGAATGTAAAAAAAAAATATATATATATATATATATATATATATAACTGAATCACTTTGCTGAAGAGCAGAAACTAACATAACATTGTAAATCAACTATATTTCAATTAAGAAAATAATTAAAAAATAAAAACCCAGTGAATAAGATGAAAATGGAAAAAAAAAAGAAAAAAGAAAGAGATAAAATAGTTCAAGCAGGTAAGGAGCCTGGCAATTTGTTTCTTGCTTTTTGACCAAAGTGTATGAATTAGGAATTACCCCATCAATGTTCAGTTTGGGGACCAGCACCCGTCAATCCTGGCTGGGGTTTTTCAGCCTCTCTGTGAAGCAGATGGATTGCAGTGGGAGTGAGGGTCCTGGCTACAGCGTTGCGGGTACACTGGAGAGGTGGAGTGGGAGAGACCTGGAGGCACCTTGCGCCTGCTCTGGAAAGCATTCGCCCTCCCAGGCTGGGCCCAGGCGCTCCTGGAAGGCTATGTTACCAGGCCAGTGGGCCAACGCTTAATAAGAAAACAGCAGCGATTTGTCTCCACTGCTATTTACGTTTCAAGCGCATGACAGGCTGTCAGTGCAAGTGAGAGTCGCTAAATTTACTGCATTTCAGATTACTGCCACAGCCTCTGACTTGACAAGTCACTTCATTTAAAAAGCACTGCGTAAGGATGTTTCCTCCACTTCTTTTTAAATAAAAACAAGGGGAGAGGAAAAGGCCACCACAGTGGTTTAAATGATTGAAATGAAGAAAGCCCACAAGACTGCCTTAGTCTGATGGGTGGGCGCTACTTTCACACACTGAACTCTAATTAAAGTGGCAAGCGAGGGAAAGGGATGACCCCCGAAATTCTTGGTTTGACTGATTTGTGGACTGGGTGATATTTTTATGTGGTGGGAAGGTGGGTCATAAAATGAGTTTTCATATGTTGAATTTGAATGCTTAAAGGACATGCAAGTGGAGATTTCTTCTAAACAACTGGATATAGATGAAGAATAAAACTACTTATTTTTTAACACTTCATTTCTTTACCTGTTCATTTATTTTCTGAGATCTTTATAAACAGAAGAAGATAACTATAGACAAAAAGTAGGAATTAACATCAAGGGAGTAAAGGGGATAGAGACGGGGCAACTCAATGCTGAATAAGAATAACAATTCAAAATATTCATTTTTGGTATAATAAGACCTAAATACTTAAAAATACATATGCAAGTGGATTATGATCTGAAGAGTAGAGCATGGCTTCCAAGTACATTTATATGCAGTCATTTGACAAGTACCTATTGCTACCATGTGCCAGCCAGTCATTTAAACAGGAAGTACAAGAAACAGAGGAAGTAGATGAAAGATATTATTCCTAACTCTTATGGAACTCACATTCTCATCAGGGATAGATACAATTAAACAGCTCTGGAAAGAGTTGACTTTACTGCACATGAGTGGAAAATCGATTAAAGGCTTCAGGAATTATATTCATATATACTAGTTGGACTAGTTCTAGTAATACTGTTAATCATATTTTCTCAATTATTTTATTTTATTTTATTTTTCAATGATTTTAAATGCTACTCCTAATTACAACTTGGTTTGTTTCTTGATTCTGTTCTGTTTTTGGATTCCTTTTGACTATTCCTAGGCCAATCTCTTACTATGCTAATTACCATAGCTTTTAATACATTTTAATGAAAGAGATGAATAGTCATTTATCAGAATTTTCCTGATTGGTTTCACCTATCTTTTTCAACATGAACTTTAGACTCATCTTTTAAATCAAACAAAAACTAAATATTTGGTCTTTTATTGGGTTTATATTAGATTTATAGGTTAAATCTATATCTTTACAATCTTGATTCTTTCTATGCAAGAATAAGATACCACATTTAAGTCTTCTTTATCCATCAATTTCTTCCTAAGTCTTGGGAATTTTGCATTAGGCTTATTCTCATATATTTTATATTTTCTTATTTCTAGCGAATAGGGTTCTTTTGTCATTATCTAACTGGTATTAGTCACATTTAGAAAAAACATAGTTTTGTATGTCAATACTGTAATTAACTACTTATTGAATTATCTTTTCTCTTATTGTTGCTAGAATCGTGTTGGAAACAACAGACTATTCCAATTTTGAAAAAAAAATATTATTCACCCAAACAAATTCAGGTAAGTCAAGTGATTCAAAATTAAAAGTTAAACTATAAGAGTATTAAAAGAAAAGGCTAGAGTTTGATAATATTGAAGAAGGGAACACCTTTCTAAGCAAGTCATAAAACACAGAAGCCATGAAGAAAAAAAGATTTATTAGTTTGATTACCTATAAAAAGTAAAAAATTTTCCACAGTACAAAACCTTCATCAACAAAGTTAATACACAAATAATAAGATGAAAAATGTATTTAAAATATATATCACATAAAAGGGCCAAACTCCTTAAAAAGTTGAAATTTCAAAGTCAGTAGGCTGAACTGACTATTTTGGGAGACAGTTTGACAATATCTGCTAAAGCTGAGAATGTGCATATGATCCAGCAATTCCACTACTATGTGCAGAGATATTCGTAGCAGCACTGGAAGCACCCACACTGTGTAGAGGGTAAATAGATTGTGGCATATTCATATAGCAGGATACCAGACAGCAAAGAAAATTTGACAGTTCTATGTGGCAACATGGGCAATCTCCCAAACATAATATGGTGTGAAATAAATAGAACAATTAATACAGTATAAATCCTCTCCTATGAAAGTTACAGACAAGCAAAACTAACCTATTTTTTTTCCATGAATGCTGTATAATTGTAGAATTACAAACCAAAGCAAGGAAAAGATTATCACAAAATATTTCACATTATTATATCTGGTATTTATTATGTGCTTACTCTGTGTCATGCTTTTCATAGAAACGCATTCACTTAAGAAAATTTCATTCATGTAATATAATGCTATCTAGTCATATAAAAGATATATTTGTTATAAAATACTATGTATAGTACATCTGCTTTGTGTTAAGTTATATACATACATAAATGCATATATTCATATATATGCTTCTTCTATTGAAGTATAGTTGCTTTACAATATTGTGTTAGTTTATACTGTAAGCAAAGTGAATCAGCTATACGTACACATATATTCCCTCCTTTTTGGATTTCTTTCTCATTTAGGTCACCACAGAACATTGAGTAGAGTTCCCTGGGCTATACAGTAGCTTCTCATTAGTTATCTATTTTATACATAGTATCAATAGTGTATGTATGTCATTCCCAATCTCCCAATTCATCCCACCCCTCCCGTTCTCCCTTGGTATCCATACATTTGTTCTCTAAGTCTGTGTCTCTATTTCTGCTTTGTAAATAAGATTGTCTATACCAAATTTTTCAGGTTCCACATATATGCGTTAATATATGATATTTGTTTTTTTCTTTCTGACTTACTTCACTCTGCATGACAGTCTCTAGGTCTATCCATATCTCTACAAATGAGCCAATTTCGTTCCTTTTTATGGCTGAGTAATATTCCATTGTATATCTGTACCACATCTTCTTTATCCATTCCTCTGTTGATGGACACTGAGGTTGCTTTCATGACCCGGCTATTGTAAATAGTGCTGCCATGAACATTGAGGTGCATGTGTCTTTTTGAATTATGGTTTTCTCTGGGTATGTGCCCAGTAGTGGAATTGCTGGGTCATATGGTAGTTCTATTTTTAGTTTTTTAAGGAACCTCCATACTGTCCTCCATAGTGGCTGTATCAATTTACATTCCCACGAAGAATGTATGAGGGTTCCCTTTTCTCCACAGCCTCTCCAGCATTTATTGTTTGTAAATTTTTTGATAATGGCCATTATGACCGGTGTGAGGTGACACCTCATTGTAGTTTTGATTTGCATTTCTCTAATAATTAGTGATGTTGAGCATCTTTTCATGTGTCTCTTGGCCATCTGTATGTCTTCTTTGGAGAAATGTCTATTTAGGTCTTCCACCCATTTTTTGATTGGGTTGTTTGTTTTTTTGATATTGAGCTGCATGAGCTGTTTGTATATTTTTACCATTGTAACAAAAACAATATAATACCTAGGAATAAACCTACCTAAGGAGGCAAAAATACCTGTACGCAGAAAACTATAGGATACTGATGAAAGAAATCAAAGATGACACAGATGGAGAGATATACACAATGTTCTTGGATTAGAAGAATCAATGTTGTGAAAATGACTATACTACCCAAAGCAATCTACAGATTCAGTGTAATCTCTATCAAATTACCAATGGCATTTTTCACAGAAATAGAACAAAAAATTTTACTATTTGTATGGAAACACAAAAGACCTCGAATAGAAAAAGCAATATTGAGAAACAAAAATGGAGCTGGAGGAATCAGGCTCCCTGACTTCAGACTATACTACAAAGCTATAGTAATCAAGACCGTATGGTACTGGCACAAAAACAAACATATAGATCAATGGAACAGGATAGAAAGCCCAGAGATAAACCCATGAACCTATGGTCACCCAATCTATGATAAAGGAGGCCAGAATGTACAATGGAGCAAAGATACCCTCTTCAACAAGTGGTGCTGGGAAAACTGGACAGCTACATGTAAAAGAATGAAATTAGAACACTTCCTAACACCATATACAAAAATAAACTCAAAATGGATTAAAGACCTAGATGTAAGGCCAGACACTATGAAACTCTTAGAGGAAAACATGGGAAGAACACTCTTTGACATAAATCATAGCAAGATCTTTTTTGACTCACCTCTTAGAGTAATGAGAATAAAAACAAAAATAAACAAATGGCACCTAATTAAACTTAAAAGCTTTTGCACAGCAAAGGAAACCATAAACAAGACAAAGAGGCCACTCTCAGAATGAGAAAAAATATTTGCAAATGAAGCAACTGACAAAGGATTAATCTCCATATATATGCTTTTTAACACATTTGCTTACATATACACAATGTCTACCCAATATTAGTAACAGTCTGACTTCTGGATTATGGAATTAGGAGAGCCAGAAGTGTGTGGTCGGAATTTCTCTTCATTTTATGCCCCGCTATACTGCTTGAATTTTTGACATAGATCATATGTTACTTTTATATTAAAAGTTTCTTAAAAATGGAATTGGATTTAGTAATTTCAGTACAGGGGAAAGACATACCCACCCTTGTGGCTGTATCCTCAGGGCAGGTTTCTCATAATGAAAAAGAAAATCTCTGAGATTTTTCTATTTCTGGCATAATGAAAGAAGAATTAATAGGAAAATAAGACACCAATACCAAATGCCAGGAGGAATGGTAGAAAGGAAGTTGATACCACATAAAATCAGAGCAATTCTCTAATTAGCTTGGCAATAAGGAGTTTTAATGACTGTACGTGGGTACTGTCTGTTTCACTCTACCTCCTGCACTGTGTCTATTAAAGAATTGTGACCTGCAAGCCCACTCCGCCCCGAAGCAGTGAGACTCGAGCCTGGCCAATTGTTAGAAGTTCTCTGCCCACTATTGAGAGGGGTCTGGACTTCCATGCTGACCCTGAAGGTGGAAGGCACCTGTATGCACAGTCAGATACCTTTTCTTTTCCTGTTCTCCACCCTATGTACCAGTTTCCTTGACTGCTCTTTGGTCCTTGTTGCTGGCACTCAAGACTGCACTCCAGTCCCCAGCTGGAGCTAAAGTAGGGCTAGACTATGAACTTGACCCATAATCTAGTTGTCAATAACTCCATTCTTCTGAGGCTGGAGGCTTCTAAATCCTCTCTTTCTATCACTGATTAATAGCCTACTAGCTGTTATGCAGCACCACTACCCAGAAATCTCTGTGCCCTGCTGTCATCATAGCCATCGGATCTGCATATTCTGAGAACAATCCCAACCTGATTTTCCATAATGATATGAACTATGAGTCTTCCAGAAGAGGTGAGGAAGTCTCAGGTATCAGGTAGAAAGAACCCATCCTTTGTTCTAGTGTGTTTCTTCTTTTATATTCCTTTAGCCCAAGCAAAACTCAGCTTATCTTTTTTTCTCCCTGGGAACTTCTAAATTCACTACTGGCTTAGGCCTTCCAGGGCCTAACAGGTAAGAACCACAAAATTACTTCCTTAAAAGTATACAATTTATAGGATCTATATAGAGACCTTTTATGGATGGAGAGAGCAAGTACTAATACCTGTCATATAAAAAATATTAGGCTCAGTAATTTTTTTCCACAGTATATAGCACAGAACTTTGTATCTCAACCAAGCACATAAATGTACTCAATCATTTATTTATATCAGACAATTTCCCAGCCCTGTGCTGAAGCCATTTCGTCTCACTCTAGGAAGCTGATCAGTCTGCTTAAAAGGTTTTCCTCCCTCACTTCCCATTCTTACCTTACAAGGATCTCACTGCAACCACACAAGATAACTGTATATACAGAAATTCAGTTGCTAAGGGATTTCAATCTCAAAACTGTCAAATGCTTGTTGAAGACACTTGATAATTGCAAGACATATTGTTAGGAACTGAATGTGTCCTCCCAAAATTCATAGGTTGAAATCCTACCCTCAGTGTGATGGTATTAGGATGTGGGGCCGTTAGAAGATGCTTAGATCATGAGGGTGGTGTTCTCATGAATGGGAGTAGTGCCCTTATAAAAGAGACCCCAGAGAGCTCTCTCACCCCTTCTGCTCTGTGGGGACACAGGAAGGAGACTGCTATCTATGAACCAAGAAATGGGTTCTCAACAGATACTGAATCTGCTGTCATCTTGATCTTGGACTTCTCAGCTGCCAGAACTATAAGAAATAAATATTTGTTGTTTAAACCACCCAGTCTTTGATACTTCGTTATAGCAGCCTGAACTGACTGAGATAGCCTCTCTACTCAGTATGCTACTATCCATTTATTTAAGAGGCTCTGGAGTCTATCCAAGGATCACATATTTTGAAAGCAGGCGACTTGGACCATAAGTATTACCTAGAAATGGCTTCACTGAAGGGAGACCATAGACTTTTTTTTATAAAGACTATTAAAAATTACCCCTTCGAACACATTTTCTGTGTATTTCATAAACTTCAGTCAAATATGTTGTCAAATACATTACTCAATACCCTTTCCAAATGGCCTCGTGCATCAGGTATTTGCAGAAGATCATGTCTGCTCGACAAATTTTTAAACTCTTGCTGCTATTTTTGAAATTAAAAAAAATAGCTATGTGAATCAATGTTTTATCCCTTTTGTTTTCACTTTAGAAAAATTGTGCAAATATTGTGCCCAGGTGTAGTGATCAGCTTATCTCAGTTCCTGCCAGCATCTATTCCAGTGTGTCTCAAAGTGTGATCCATAGACCACCTATGTAAGAACCATCCTGGGAGCTTATTATACAGGCAGATCACTGGGCCCTTACACAGACTTAATGAGTCAGAACCGCTTGGGATGAGGCCCAGGAATCCATGTGTTCATAAAGCTCCCGAGGTGATGCTTGGGCACACCTACATTTGGTACCCACGCAGCTGATCTTAGTAGTCTGACATTCAGAGGCACATCCCTTTCTTCTCTCAAGGGACTTCAATTAACTGCAGCTGACAGGTTTAACCTTCACCTGGGATTTGGGATCAATCCAGTTTTTACGTCAGGGGAGATCGAAGGGGAAAAGCTGAATTATCAAGAGAAGAATCAATGTTTTGCATTGAACTTGACACTCAAGTCCCATCACTGAGCTAACAATTCCTCTTATTGTTAGTACCACTTTGTGACACTCGGGCTCCTTACATACATTAGTTCATCCGTCTACATAGGCATATTTTTTAATTTTTATTTACAGATGAAGCTACTTAAGTTTAGCAAAGTTAAGAAACTTGCCCAACATCACACAGAGAGTAAATGGCAGAGCCAAGATGTCTGTGTGACCCTAGTGTTTTTAACCATTAGATCATATTTTAAAAGTTTCAGCTCTATTCCTAGGACTAATTTCCATCTTGCGTAGAAGTACTAGATACTAGGTTCCTGATAAAAGCCAATGCTGACTACTTGCTGGCCTGCTTGGAACTCTAAAAGCCTAGGTCCCAGCCCAATTGTCTGCTGTCCTTTACTTTCCTCTCTCTCTCCTGCAGTTCATTGTGTTTTGCCTGGCATGATCGCTAGATTTTCATATTGTAAAAATCACAAAGAATAGGTCATTTACATGCAAAGTTGGACAAGAAAATGCAAACTGCCTTTCCTACCTCCATTATGCACGAATTTTATTATAAAAGCACTTTTGATCAGTGGATAAGCTATCCATGAACTTGAAGAATGACAGATGGATGGCTGCTGGCCTTATCAAGGATTAGAAGATCTTCTAAGAGTAAATTAATTTGTAAACAGATGAGAGACTTAATTTCTTTGGATCATGTTACATAGGATTCTGAGTTATCCTACCCCGTAATCTCGTAGTCTTGCTGTAGAGTTACATTGAAATTACATGTGGCCAGCGTGAGGTGTAAGCAGATAAGGTGATGCAAAGCAGGGGCTGGCTGTGTGGTGAGATTTGACAGGCTGCCAGGCAGGATAAATTGTCTCAAAGATATCAAACATTAAAGCTTAATTATTTTCCCATTAAGACACCTTTTACAATGTAAATATCAATGCACGTAGTTATACCTTTTATCAGCTAATGTCTTAATTCTCAATGAACATCTAAGGGACTTGTCAGCCTGCAGGCAATCAGGATAGGTAGCTGTGGGAAGAGGTTCTGAAGAACTGGAAGGATTGGACTGGAAGAAGAGGGCACTGCTAGGGAAAGAGGAGTCACAGTTCAATACCACACTGAATACGCTCTGGCTTAGTGCGTCTAAATGTTGGCGGTAACACTGAGACAGAAAATCATTCTCACCAATATCTAAGTCTTGGTGTGAAATTAGCTGCAGATAGGGATTAAAAGGTCATGGCTTATGATATCTATAAATAAGTCAATCTTGGAACAGGTATAAAACAAGCTAACAGTCTTTGGGTTCACTTGAGGTCATGTTAGGTGGTCTTTTAAACTTGCTGATCCATATCTTGATGAGAGCAATAATGTCCAAGTTTTCAGAAGATAATTGGGTAAATTCTAAGCAGGAGGTCTTGGAATGTCTTCAAAAAACTCACTAGGCTCTCACATCTCTTCAGCCTCCCCTTCCTTGCATATTATTCTAAAATACTGTTGGTTTCCAGAACGCTAAACCCGATTATATCGATATCTCAACATAACATGTACTGATGAAACTTTAGGTTCCTAGTCTAGAAGACCTTGCTATTTCAAGGTGAAAAAAGTTAAGCACCTCAAATCACCACCTTTGGACAGATGGTTTCACCTGAAGGCAGACTTAGTAGTGGCTCTCAGGCAACACTGTCCGACCTGCTGTGTTCAGGGGCAGAGGAGACCACAGGGAAGATGTGAAGGCAGGAAAGCATGGGGAGGAAGTCATGTAGCAAACAAGAAGGCAATAGAGTGTGGCACATGGAGATCATAGGCAGAAATCCATCAAATCAGACCATGTGGAAGAAAAAGAGCAGGAAGAAAATATCAGAATTACAACAGCCTAGAGTAGACTCACAGATACCTACAAAAATCAGTCTGTTGGCAGTCAGGGCAGATAGGTTCGTTTTGGTTGGTTGAACCTAAGCCTATTCACAAAAAGACTTCCTTCGGATGTGACATAAAATCACCATGCTGAGATGCGGTTACCTATCTTTCTATACTTCTGAGAGTAAGTGAATAGATGAGCATATGACTGCAAACGTGGCTGGGTATCGGAAAGATTAAGGGTCACAAAAGTTTGGAGTGGTCATTCCTGACAACATAGCAATAAACTTTAGTCTTCTTTAAAAGACTGGAGGCTAAAACCATTTATTTTATTTTAGTTTAGTTTTTTTAACCAATATCCCTGGTCTTGATATAGTTCCAGGTGGTCTAAGGGCAGGTTATCAAATCACTCTCTGCACATCAGGGATAATGAAAAAGTTTTGTCCCTATGTTCAACACTTATCTAATGAAATGTCTACCTAGAGGACTGTTAAACGCCGTCACAGATGAGAGCTATCAGCCATTGGCATGGGAAAAGGGGGTGCTGGCTACATATGAACTGCATGTTCTAATTATACCTTGGTTAGAGCATGGCAAGATTAGATTCTTGCTAATCAAAAGAACACAATTCCAAAACTGTCAGATGTCTGACGTCCCCCTTCCACAATCCAATCACCGGTCACTGAGCAATCTATCCCTCTTTCCATAAAGGAGTCAGAGTTGGAATATCTTAAAGCACCTTAAAAATGAAAGGTATTTGGAAGAAAAGGAGAGAGAGAGAGAGAGAGAGAGAGAGAGAGAGAGAGAGAGAGAGAGAGAGTGTGTCTGTGTGTGTGTGTAAAACATATATATTCAGGGACAAATGGAGAGAGGTAAGTGACAGAATTTGGGTTAGCAGGAACGTGGAATTATTCCCTAACCTGGAAAAAATATATTTTCCATTAAGAAGTTGAAAATATAAAACTTGAGGCAAACATATTCAAAATGAAGTTTAGCTGAAGGAAAGTTGAAAAGTAATTTCAATAAATTTAATTGTATAGATTTAATTTCCTTTCTGGATAAGACACAAGTAACTTTTCCAAATTACAATCCAGGACATAAGTTCTCAAAAGTTTTCAGGTAGCAGAGCACTGGATAATCATAGTACTCTTTTTCTAATAATATAATCCAAATATAAGAAGCTAAATATTTGATTATGTGATTTTGTATTTATCCTACACCTACATTGGATTGTTAGATCTTAATTCAGAAAAAAATGGTGTAGACATCAAAAAATTTGAGAATTTTTTATGGGACAACCTTCAATCAATAAAATTATATTTTATTCAGTAATATTTTCCTTCTACGAATCAGTAAAAGAATGCCAATATTCTATTTTAGCAGCAGAACCACTAAGTTCAGTTTCTGGAATATCAGTGTTCTTTAGCACATAGTTTCAAAACCATTGAAGAGCTTCCAAAGGACTAATAAGTGAAAAGCCAAATACAATCAGGCAATTGACATCCTTAGGTTCTTCATAAAGCTGAACTCTATCTCATGCTACAGAGAGAGAGAGAGACAACAAATACAGGAAGGGTGCCTCCCCTTTGTAATGAGTACCAGCTCCTCAGAATAAAAAATATAGTAAAGAATTTAATTTGATAGGTATTACACCAACGGCAATGTGCTGGCAAGATACAACAAAGCATAAGAAGACAACACTAAAATGTAAAGAGGATGTAACTATGTAGGAAACCATTATACTAATAACAATTAATTAATAATAACAAATTTGCTTTAACTGTAGATATTCACTACTTTGGGATGTTCTAGTGTCCTTTTTTTTGAATCTGATGAATAGTGCCTAGAGACAGTAGATACTCATTAAAAGTTAATTTCCTTTTCTCCTCTTTTTCTTTCTGTCACAACAATCTTTAAGAGATTTTACCTCTTATTCAACACCCATTTATGATAAAAACCCTCCAGAAAGTAGGCATAGAGGGAACTTTCCTCAACATAATAAAGGCCATATATGACAAACCCACAGCAAACATTGTCCTCAATGGTGAAAAACTAAACCATTTCCACTAAGATCAGGAACAAGACAAGGTTGCCCACTTTTATTCAACATAGTTTTGGAAGTTTTAGCCACAGCCATCAGAGAAGAAAAAGGAATCCAAATCGGAAAAGAAGAAGTAAAGCTGTCACTGTTTGCAGATGACATGATACTATACATAGAGAATCCTAAAGATGCTACCAGAAAACTACTAGAGCTAATCAATGAATTTGGTAAAGTAGCAGGATACAAAATGAATGCACAGAAATCTCTTGCATTCCTATACACTAATGATGAAAAATCTGAAAGTGAAATTAAGAAAACACTCTCATTTACCACTGCAACAAAAAGAATAAAATATCTAGGAATAAACCTACCTAAGGAGACAAAAGACCTGTATGCAGAAAATTATAAGACACTGATGAAAGAAATTAAAGATGATACAAATAAATGGAGAGATATACCATGTTCTTGGGTTGGAAGAATCAACATTGTGAAAATGATTATACTACCCAAAGCAATCTAGAGATTCAATGCAATCCCTATCAAACTACCACTGGCATTTTTTACAGAACTAGAACAAAAAATTTCACAATTTGTATGGAAACACAAAAGACCCTGAATAGCCAAAGCAATCTTGAGAAAGAAAACTGGAGCTGGAAGAATCAGGCTCCCTGACTTCAGACTATACTACAAAGCTACAGTAATCAGGACACCATGGTACTGGCACAAAAACAGAAATATAGATCAATGGAACAGGATAGAAAGCCCAGAGATAAATCCACACACATATGGTCACCTTATCTTTGATAAAGGAGGCAAGAATATACAGTGGAGAAAAGCCTCTTCAATAAGTGGTGCTGGGAAAACTGGACAGGTACATGTAAAAGAATGAAATTAGAACACTCCCTAACACCATACACAAAAATAAACTCAAAATGGGTTAAAGACCTAAATGTAAGGCCAGACACTATCAAACTCTTAGAGGAAAACATAGGCAGAACACTCTATGACATAAATCACAGCAAGATCCTTTTTGACCCACCTCCTAAAGAAATAGAAATAAAAACAAAAATAAACAAATGGGACCTAATGAAACTTAAAAGCTTTTGCACAGCAAAGGAAACCATAAACAAGACGAAAAGACAACCCTCAGAATGGGAGAAAATATTTGCAAATGAAGCAACTGACAAAGGATTAATCTCCAAAATTAACAAGCAGCTCATGCAGCTCAATATCAAAAAAACAAACAACCCAATCCAAAAATGGGTAGAAGACCTAAATTACATTTCCCCAAAGAAGATACACAGATTGCCAACAAACACATGAAAGAATGCTCAACATCATTAATCATTAGAGAAATGCAAATCAAAACTACAATGAGATATCATCTCACACCGGTCAGGATGGCCACCATCAAAAAATCTACAAACAATAAATGATGGAGAGGGTGTGGAGAAAAGGGAACCCTCTTGCACTGTTGGTGGGAATGTAAATTGATACAGCCACTATGGAGAACAGTATAGAGGTTCCTTAAAAAACTAAAAATAGAACTACCATACGACCCAGCAATCCCACTGCTGGGCATATACCCTGAGAAAACCATAATTCAAAAAGAGTCATGTACCAAAATGTTCATTGCAGCTCTATTTACAATAGCCAGGACATGGAAGCAACCTAAGTGTCCATCAACAGATGAATGGATAAAGAAGATGTGGCACATATAGACAATGGAATACTACTCAGCCCTAAAAAGAAACAAAATTGAGTTATTTGTAGTGAGGTGGATGGACCTAGAGTCTGTCATACAGAGTGAAGTAAGTCAGAAAGAGAAAAACAAATACTGTAGGCTAACACATATATATGGAATCTAAAAAGAAGAAAAAATGGTCATGAGGAACCTAGGGGCAAGATGAGAATAAAGACACAGACCTACTAGAGAATGGACTTGAGGATACGGGGAGGGGGAAGGGTAAGCTGGGACAAAGTGAGAGCATGGCATGGACATACATACACTACCAAACATAAAATAGATAGCTAGTGGGAAGCAGCCACATAGCACAGGGAGATCAGCTCAGTGCTTTGTGACCACCTAGAGGGGTGGGATAGGGAGGGTGGGAGGGAGGGAGACACAAGAGGGAAGAGATATGGGGACATATATATATATATATGTATAACTGATTCACTTTGTTATAAAGCAGAAACTAACACACCATTGTAAAGCAATTATACTCCAATAAAGATGTTAAAAAAATTTAAAATTTTAAAAAAAGAGTTTTTACCTCTTAGACTCTGCATAACCTGCCCTATATCTGATGAACCACTTATGAAATTTAAGAATGGAGATTTAACACAGATGTCTTTCCTAAACAAAACTCGTTCATTGATGGCATATATCTAGACATCTATATCTATATATATCCTATTATTTTATTGATAACCAAAAATGCTTTTGAAAAACATATTTCCTGAGATTGTGGTTATTTTTTTTCAAGTTTGTCTTAAATTGGAACCAATAGAGGTACAGAGAGGGGGTTAGCAATCTATGGCCCATGGGCCAAATTTGACCTGGTGCCTGTTTTTTTCTAGCCCATAACTAAGAGTGGTTTTTGCACTTTAAAATATTTTTTAAAAACTATAACAAAAACAATATTTTGTGGCCCATGAAAATCATATGAAATTCAAATTCTAGTGTTCATAAAGAGTTTTATTGGGATTCAGCCATGCCCGTGTATTTACTTGTTGTCTATGACTGCTATCAGCCACAACAGCAGGGTTTAGTTGCAACAAGATCATATGGCCTGCAAAGCTTAAAATATTTACTACCTGGTCCTTTATGGAAAATATTTGGCAACCTCTAGTATAAAGGAACAAATTCTAACATGTAAGTCTGGAGAACTGCATTTTTCTTTGGGCTGTTATGTTTCCCATTTTAAAAAAATTGGGGAATGTAGTAGATGACAGAAAAATTATATTTCAGAAATGTTCTATGATCTAGGAGTACAGCAATTATTTTCAAATCACTGCAGTATCAGTATTGATGAGTACACTTTCCTTTTTAGGTCATCTTAAATATCCTTCTAAACCAGAGGTTTCCAAACTAGAAAAAAATCATCTGGGGAATGCCTTAAAAAGGAAGACTATTAGGCCCAAGTCAAGAAGTTCCAGTCCAGTAGGTCTGCGGTGAGCCCCAGGAATCTGCATTTTAACACTGTGAGGATTATACAGATGTACACTTTCACTGCAAAACCTTCACCCCGGTTCACAGGTTCCTTTGCCCCGGACTCAGTAAACCAGCCACAAGGTGAAAAAAGCTTTCAAAGCTCTGGCTGAAGGTCTGAACAGAAATATTTTATCTTGCATCCTAAGACTTTCTAGGGAAGAGAGTTCTGCACTTGCCACGGAGTTGCTCCCAGGAGAAATGCAGTAAAAGTTAGAATCAGACTAACAGCATTATACTCGTTTCTTTCCAAAAAACCTGAAAAGGTCCCAGGCATTTCTTTTGCCCGCTGGATCGCAAAGCCCATAAGGTACACAGAATTTGGGTTTTCACAACAGAGAAAAGCCATTATATGAAATCACACACAAACGCCCAACAAGATGGGAGAGAAACGGTCAAGAATCGGTCACAGAGCTTTCAAATTATGAAACTAGAAATTAGATTTCCAAGAGTTGAAAAGTTTTCCCCACTGAGAATAGTATTATCCCAAATTCACAATAAACCTCTTTCTAATTTTATGTTGCCTGGGAGTTCTTAGAATTGATGGACCATGTCGGCAATGGCATGACATTTTCATAGGGACCGGCAGCCTGGAATGGCCAAATGGTTTAGACCCTGAAACATAGAGATATTCATCCCCTCCCCCCTTTTAAATTGTCCTCTTTGCCCTGAGTCAAGGCTCAAGACTAAGATGAAGCCTATTCAGCAGGGACAGAGAAAGAATGGCTACAGGGAATCAGAAGACAATCAACCTTAGAAAGGTGGAGCCCTGGGAAATCATCCTTACTATAGAAGATTCCAAAGTCCCTAGAAGGTCTCAGGAAAGGCAGCGACTTAAAGGAAAAAAAAAATGTTAGTAGTGCTGTGCTGAAATAAAGAAGGTATAAAGACAGGATACCCCTGTTTAAACTATTCCAGTGTACAAAGAGCAACTGTACCCAAAGAAAACCAACATGAAAGTAATATGTGTGTGTGTGTGTGTGTGTGTGTGTGTGTGAGAGAGAGAGAGAGAGAGAGAGACAAGTGTGCAGCTTGGCTGATACAGCTAAGAGGATGCGGGTTCTAAAAGTATTAAAATGTTCATGTCTAGTTGTTGTTTATATCTCAGCATCTCCCTTTTTATGTCCTTTTTTATTTCTTCTTAGATTTCTATTGATTTACATACTCAATTATTTCTGAAGTCCTGAAAATAAGTGAAGAAAAATTCAATATAAATACAAAGATAAAAGGACTCACAAGAATGAGTGAGGAAGTGATCACATGCATACTTTCGGAGTAGGCTCATGCAGGCGTGTGTGTGTGTGTGTGTGTGTGTGTGTGTGTGTGCGCGCGCGCGCGCGCGCGCGCGCACGCACGCGCACATATGCAAATGTGGAAGTAGAGGAATAAGAGGATCCCTTCTGTTCAATACATTTTGTTTTCTCCATTCTCCCAAATCAAAGACATCTAAATCATTTATTCTTCAGTGCTTGGAATAGCTTGAGAAGTCCTCTGGGCAGGTGGGATTTCTCCATCTGCCACCTTTAGACATCACCTGGTCTCTACTTTAGCTCTCGAAGTGTTGGCAAAGGCAAGAGAGAAGGAATCAGGGATTAAGAAGGGGGACCACAGAAGAGGGTGAGGGAGAAAAGAGGAAGTAGAAACCTGGAAAAGAGGAGAGGTATGAGAGCGAGGAGAAGGACAACAATAGAAGGTGGGAAAGTAAACAGAACTGAGATTCTTGAGGACTGAAAAATGAAGAGTTTAAATGGTGTGCAAAATGCAAATTAAAAAAGGAAGAGGAAAGGTCACAAGTATTTATTGAGTGAAAACTATGTGCTAAGGACTCTCACATGAATTATATTATTTAACCTTCTTGAAAACTCTGTAATACAGGTACTATTATCTCTACAGATGAGGAAACTGAAGCTCAGAGTTAGTTATTAAGTATCTGGCCTAAGATCACACTGATAGTGGGGAAGGAGAAGAGAACTAATATTGGTTCACCAAACAAATATTTATTGAGAGCTTACTGTGAACCAGGTATGTGCTAAGCAATTCCACACATACTAACTTGTTAATTCAGGAAGTATAACATCCATATATAACATATATAGTATATATAGATATATGATCTATACATATCATATATAACATATATAAAATATATAACATGTACATATATTTAGAGATATGGTAAGGCACAGAGAGATACCAGAATTAGTTTTTCAAGATTATAAAGAAAATAAGTTACAGAATCAGTATTTGAATTCAGCTCTGTCTAGCACTGAAGTTCATGCTTTTTTAACTAGAGCAGCAATTCTGTTTCAGAAATAGGGAAAAGAGACCAGACAAAACAAAAAAGATCTATAGCTTGAAAGAGAAGAAATCCAGAAAATAAAGAAAAAAGAGAGATATGTATTCTAAGATATGAGATATTTGGTGAGTAGATCAAATATAGTTAGATTAGATTTTAAAACTTTTTGATATAGCAAGAGATTCAGAAAATTTACTTTAACATTTACATTGATTCTTCTGGTCATTCTACCTTATTTTACTGGTTTTGTTTCATTCTGTTTTACAAAATAAGTAAGTATAACAGAATCTTGGAACTGAATTTA
The DNA here is from genome assembly GCF_949774975.1 of Lagenorhynchus albirostris. Lineage (NCBI taxonomy): Eukaryota > Metazoa > Chordata > Mammalia > Artiodactyla > Delphinidae > Lagenorhynchus > Lagenorhynchus albirostris. Next base: position 83,787,958 of record NC_083099.1, on the reverse strand, counting down.
GGGATCCTGAGTTTATAGCTTTGCCGTTAACTTTGAGCAAGTGATTAAAAGTCTCCAAAGTTCACTTTCCTCATCTGTAAAATAAAGGTTATAATACCTTTCTTGATGACCTTATAAGATGGCCATGAAGTTCAAAAAAGGTAATATATGCAAATTACCAACTACTATATCTTTATAAGTAAATGAACACAGTTAAATTTCATAATATTCTTGTCTTAGGCTATTGGAAAGCCTCCAGCTTGCTCCTGTTTCCCCTCTGCAGTTTATCCCAGGATTCCACTTTCCACATAGTAATCAGTCAGTAAAGGTACATGCCCAAAGGAGCTGACCACTACCCATTTGCATTGCCAGAGCGTGCATGTACTTAGAAATATTTTACACTCTGAGCTTCTGCCATCTTATAGGTTTATTCTTTCCTCTTGGAGACATTTCAGAATTTTTATTGTATATTTAAATCTAATCAAGCTTTGAATACTGCCTCTGACTATTGTAAAACGTCCGTTTGTTTTGTTTGACATATGGAGTCAGAGCTTTTAGTTTTCATTGCACAGATTAATGCAAACAAAACGTGCTGTCCCTCTTCCTCCAGAAAGACATTCCTCTCCTCTCGTCTGGGCTTTTTCTAAATCAGCCTTCAAGAACCGGTCCACGTGACAGCTCCGTAATGAAGTCCTTCTCAGCATCCTCCCTTCTGTCTCCTCCTCCTAATGCTTGATTGAAACTACCCCTATTCTCAGCCTAAATTCTTTTTGGTCTCCCTATACTCTCCAGTAATTTTGTTCATGCAGTTATGGTGGCCTACATCAGGTTGTACTGACTTCACTTGTATACATTTCTGTCTCCCTCACCAGACTATGAATTTCCTAAAGTTAGGTCTCTACACCTATTTATCTTTATATCTCTGACCCCACCTTGTTCATTGACTTGTACATTTATTTATACCTTCAACTAAATATATTATTGGATACCTGCCACCTGCTAGACACTGTGCTAAGTGCTAAGGACAGAGAGGTGAATAAAACCAGCCCATTTTCATGATCATGAAGGTTGCCTCTCAAATGTGTTTGTGTGTGTGTGTGCGTGAGATTATTTGATTAAATCTAAGTTACAACCCTGCTCAGTGCTAAGAAGGCAAAATCACCTAAGAAAAAGACACTTAAATTGATATCTCAAGAATAAATGTTTTATTAACAAGTAAGGAGTTCACAGAAAATAGTAGGTGATTAAAAAAAAAATGAATGAAGGGCCTCCTCAAACGAAAAAGATAAGATTAATAGAAATAACTTATTTACTTAAGGTTTTCTATACACACATACATTATTTCAAGTAATTCTCATAACAACCGTACAAGAGAATATTATTGCTTTTATTTCTTTTTATAACAACTTCAAAATGGACAGATTAGAAATCAGGCAGTGAGTCAAATGTAACACGAACTGTCTACTTGCAGTCCAAATCATAAATTATTCTGGAGATCCTCCCCCTAATATTTTTCTCAGAAGAGATTTTATCCTTTTCCTTTCTATCAGAGAAAACCAGCCAAGTAATCTTAATCTATCATTTGAATTTATTTGTTCCAATTGTATTTTTAATCTTCAGCTCCCAAATAAGATTTCTTCATACCCTCACCAATCTGTACTGAAATATTTGAGTGAGAGATTAGAGTATGGCTTTTATAAGTGGTTGCAGTATTTCATTTTATCAAATATGATGGGTTGTAGCCATATCTCTATAAATAGACACCTATTACTAGAGGGTCCAGGATAATTTAATATTATCCCAAACATCACTGTGCACTATGCCTGACACATAGTAGATCCTCAATAAATGATGACTTAATGATGATTCTGATTTTTCTGTGACAAGCCATTGCTGTTGTGACAATATTTATTTGAGGGTTCACTGCTAGGGCTAAATACTGTGGTCAGAGGACAAAGTGAAGCTCAATAGATTATGGAAACTGTCCTTGTTCTGACCTCATTAGCATCCGTCCCAGGGTTTTTGAACCCAATGCCAAAAATTGGCCTTATGACTGCATTAAGGAAAATTACCGTTCCTCTCTACAGGATCACCACCAGGGAAGAGCGCAAACGTGAACATATTTTGAAGGAACTTTACAAAATGTGACCCCAGATGAGCTTTATACAACAGTGTTTTTCTTCTGAAGTTTAGGAACGATATTCCTAATGCTGTAAGAAGCATGATAACAGGCTGTTGGTATATTTGTATAAAGGTTAAATCCTCCCCTAAAGTCCACAAACAGGTGATTGATTTTTTTTCTTTCATTTGAATTCTTAGAGCGCTGAGGAATTCTTTTTTGTTCCAAACTATAATGAGGGCTCTGTTTGGGAGATCTGTCTCTGTAGCTAAGTTTTTATGCTAATCAGTCATATGGTTATCTCCACTCTCACACCCCTACTGATCCAGATCTTTTGCAGGGATTATCTGTCTTAGCCCCGTAGAGGATTTCAAACTTATTCAGTAATGTCTTGAGTTCCTCATTCACTTCTGCTCAAAGAAATGATTCTGATAAAGAAAGCTAATTGTTTTTTGAGCAACAAATGATACGCAGAGTTTCCTAGTGCTCATTAAACTTACCTGGAAGGTTTAATTTCCACCAGGCATTTTACACATACTGACCAATTATGCATTCAGACTCACCAATCGGTACTGCTAAGAAATGAGCATGCTTTGGCAGTGTTTAACTACAAGGGGGCCCAAGAACCAGATGCTTTCTGCCACATAGTATGAAGTTACTATCGATGCTTCTCTTATTCCTTTGCTCCATTGATTTGATTTCTGTTGCAATCCTGCCACAGGTCCATTCTCTGGACCAAGACTCCTGCATCACAAACGTGTGTAGTGACTTCACCCACGTTCCTTCCATACTGATCTCGCTCTCAAGATCTCACCCAGGACTTCCCAGTTACCCTGGACTGCTCATTTCAACCACCCCGGCAGTTTTACTTGTCCTTCTTCCGTTCTCTTTTTCTCTTCCTTTATTTTTTTCACTCCGTTGTGATCATAAACATGTGAGGAACAACAGGCTGGGATTTCATAAAGTCCCTGAGTTATGAACTGAGGAGACACGGATCATTCCCCATTATCAGGAGAGCAGTTTTAATTAGCTTTTTCTTCTTATACTTCTTCCTCATTCTGTCCACACTCTCTCCCCTCCCTAACTCACCCCTTCCTTTTTGGAAGCTTTCCAGCAATAAAGCAGAAGGAGGCAGTCTGAGAAAGGTTAGGCAAACACAACAATATTACCGGAATAAGTAACATATTGCTCATTAAACATTTAAAATCAACAGTTGCTCGCTCGATCTGCCAATATTTTGAGAAATGCCAGTTTTACTGCTAGGTGCCACTTGGCTTGAGCTGCTTAATTCATGATTTGTGAACTGACATCGGGGATAACAAAACCATATTCCAGTTAGGATTTTGCTGTCAAGAGGAAAGCTGAAATATCACAACACAAAGCTCCCTTACTGTTTCCCTCTCCTTCCTGCCGCCCTCCTTCCCCCGCTTCCTCCCACCCTCCTGCCTCTGCCTTCATTCCAGAAACAAATGGATGTGTTAAAACAGTGAAATGTGTTTGTGGAAGATAAATAGTTTATCTTAAATATACTGTTGTAGTGTCAAACCGAGTCTTGAATACATGTACATATTTTATTCACAGACATTTCAAAATGAGTAGCTTTTTTTTTTCTTTTTCAAACATTTATACATGAATGCGGCGTATGAAAAATAAGAAAGGAACGACAATGTAGCTCAGATCTTATCAGTATTATGTGCCGATCTCATCAAGAACACGAGCCCAGAGTATAGTATTTTCTTCCATAAAAGGCATCCCTTCCTGACTGGCAGCAGAGAGAAGTCTCTAGATTTTTAACACATCTCTCTCCTTCCACCCATTTTGAAGTTTTGTTGTATTTTTGTTCTGCTGTCACCAGTGTGTCACTTCGTGGCTAAGGCTTCCAATCCTATGGTCATGCCCTGTATCTACTTCAGCAAGGAAATCCTTTGGTCAGTTGGAGCATCAGTAACTGTGCCCCACGCACTATACTATTTGAGGGAGAGGAGTTGTAAAAATAAATAAAATGTGTGCTCCCACCTTTAGGCAGATCATAGGCTACTGGAGAGACAGCTAAGCAAACGGATGATGAGGACACGCTGTACTCATGCTGGAACTGAGGTGTTTGGATCTTCTACTACAGTTCAGGCTTTTCAACTCAATGGAATAGGATGTGTGCAATCAGGCCGATGAGCTCCACCCCGCTGGGCCATACCCACAGGTGCCGTTTTCCATAGCAGGTATGAGGTGCATGGCTGCCAAGGCTGATGTACTAAAATGACAATTCTTGACATCCATAGAGTCATGGGGAGACAGTCATGATTAGAAGAGAGCATCTCACAGGGAAGTGGGGCTCTTCATGAGTGTCCTTTCAGAACACCGGTGTGTCTCAGCTTGAGATAATCTAAGACGGACAGGGAGCTAGGAAAAGATGATGGAGGACACTTTGCACAAGCCTAATACCTTCATCAGTCATGGGATACAACTGTGTATCAAAAAATAAAATAAAACGCAATGAGGAAGCATTTTTGTTCTGGTTATAAAGAGTGACAAACAAGAGAGAGGCAAAAGAATTCACCTTCCTCATTAACCAATAAAAGATTTACTTGATACTTTGAGAACAAGTTATTCTGTAATAGAGTTGTAATAATAATAACAATGGTGGCACACATCACCAACTCCAGAAGTAAGTGAGAATTACTTGGGGATGGATCTCCAAGTGTGGCAGCCGAAAAGGATTTGGTGAATCCAAATAGCTTTGGTGAATTACAGGGTCAAATTGAGTAGTAGAGACTGATGCTTCTGAAGCCTTGGTATTTGCACTATCTGCAAGTTGAAGACATTACTCCAAATCTGTGGTACCCATTTCTCAAAGTTTTGATGAACGCTACATGACATTGTATTTATGATAGGCCCTAAATAACAACTCTCTTGCATTTGGGCTTGTAAGTTGAGTCAAGTTTTCATCATTATTACTATTCCTTGGGCTTACAGAGGGCAAATTTTATGATCCAAGAAGTACAAGTCCAGCCAAGCAGGTTAAGTGGGTTCAGATTTATTGTGAGGATACACTATTCTACCCTTTTCTGCTGCCCATGATGCAGGTCCACAAGTGTGTGCATTTAACAAAATTAATGGAAATTGTCAATTTCAAATTACCCAAGCCATTGGATGCTTAGAGAAGATAAATGAGTAAATGAAACCCAAAGATAAAACTCAAACTTTATACGGCTAAAAAATTTCAAATTCCACCTCCATCACTGAAGCATTTATTAGTTATTATCAGGTGGAAAATCTGACCAATGTGGGTTTTATATACCTCTTTAGAGCTTGTACACAGTAGTTTATATTGCTAATAATAAATAAAAGCTGACATTATAAAGTAGGAAGAGGAAATGTAGTCATTCATTCACTCACTCATTCAGCAAACACAACATTAGTACTTATAATATGCTCCACTAAGCATGGGGCTATACAGATGGAGCGCAGGGCTCCTGTCCTTCTGGGGCTCACGTCTGTGACAATTTTCAGACTAGACAGAAAGCCTTGAGCAACTGATTCGGCTGACTGGCTAAGCCAATGTGTAGATGAGAAATAATGGCAACTCACTGAGAAAGAGGCCAACTTTTCAAAAAGAAAGCCCAGGTAAAACTAAGAGCCATTGCATATGAGCACCGGACACCACAAATACAATCTTTTTTTTTTTTTTTCTGATCCTTCATTAAAGAGGTATTTATAGCAGTCCCTGTATCACAGATCAAATGCTTAATTTGAATTTAAGATGCTAGCATTAAACACAATCTTGGTACATGTGAATTTAAATTTATTTAATTCTATATTTTAAAAAAGTCCTAATTAGGTGTAAACATTTAGACCCATTAAAGGAACACATAAATAAAAATAAATTTAAAAGCTCTTACAGATCTGAACACACTGATGACCACAGATATCAAGGGACAAACTCTAATGCTTAAGCCAACATAGACTGGATGGCTGCCTGGACATCAGTGATTTCTCTGGTGACTGTTTCTGTGTCACCAGCCTCTGGACAGGCTGACCGATTCCAGGGGGGAAAATGACTTAGGCTAGACTAATAAACTCTCTCCCGGAAATGTGAAACTTGAATGGAGAGTCTCAGAACGAGATGTTTCATTGATGGCATCATGCTACAGAGAAAGCCCCCAAACACCTTCTGCTTAAGAGTCACTTTATTTTTGCTTTACCAACGACATATTTTCTTTTTTGGTCAGCCTTCAATAAATTTGATTTTGCAAAAATAGCTGTATCTCTTGGTCTTGTTTTGTCATCTGTAAAATGGAGATCAAACTGTTCCAAAGTCACCTTCAAGACTTCTTTCATTTCCAACAGCATCTGCCCATGAGGCCATGTTCCAACATGAAGTCTGCTCCATTGGTCATGGTACAGCATGACTCTGTGTGTGTGTGTGTGTGTGTGTGTGTGTGTGTGTGTGTGTGCGCGCGCATGTGGCAGTGGGATAAACCTGAAACCAGCCAGCCCTAACAGAATACAATCTGCAAAAGTACACTATGGCCATTTTACCACAGATGTATTTTCACCTTTTCCTTCAAGTCTAGATTTATTCCTGAAAATTTCTAATAAATTCTGTTTTGTCCTGTTAGGTCAGTTAGCTTCTGTTGCTGACCACTGAAGAACATTAACAGAGATAAATACTCAACAACCAACTTTTCCTCATAAGATACTCAGAGTCTCTACAAAAATAAAGGGCCACACTGACAATTCTGTTTACTTACCAAAACTCCTAAATCATTAGGATAATCTAAGGTCAGGACTATGAGTAAAATTTATGTAATCATTTAGTAGTAAACAGAGAATATTTTTTTATGTTAGAAAATCACATTAAAAGATTATGGTCAGGGGACTTCCCTGGTGGTGCAGTGGTTAAGACTCTGCACTCTCAATACAGGGGGCCTGAGTTCGATCCCTGGTCAGGGAACTAGATCCCACATGCATGCTGCAACCAAGAGTTTGCATGCCACAACTAAGGAGCCCACGTGCCACAACTAAGGAGCTGGCAAGCTGCAACTAAGGAGCCTGCAAGCCACAACTAAGGAGCCCACCTGCTACGACTAAGACCTGGGGTAACCAAATAAATATTTAGAAAAAAATGATCATGGTCAGATTGAAGCCTAAACATTTGAAATCTGCTGTGTTAAAATAATGTACATAGTGCTTTATGTGTCATTTCCAGTGAGACTGCATCACCCTTACACCTAAAGTTATTAATGCCATACTTGAACAAGTAACATTTTAGTAATAGTCTTACCATTTTCATTCACAGATGTTGTTGCTAAAGGTGGCTGTATACCTGTGTTCTGGTAAAGGATTAACACATAACCATCACTCTTTGTCAGCCTGGGCATCCTTGAAAACTTCCCCAGGGTCAGTAAGTTAAGTTGTCACCCCTCTGCTTTCTATCATCTGAGGCCCTGCATTAGGGCTATGTAGAAAGAGCAATCCATACACTCAAGTGATCTGGGTATCACTTGCCTCCCCTGCATTTCCAATTATTCTTTTTACCCAAAATTATAGAGCCTTTCTGCATTGTTTGGGACCTTGCTTTAACGTGCTCTGCTAGTATGTCTTCTGCTCACCTTATTTATGATCTCACCCATCCAGTTGCTTGTGAATCTTGTTGCCTTTACCCGGCCAATGAGAGCTATCTTAAGAGCAAACATTCTTCTTTTACTGCTTCTTGACTTGTGTGCTTGGACTTGGTAGTTGTTTATATTCACTTGCTACTTAAACGTGAGTTCTAAAATGACACTGATTAAGCCAGATGGGACATGTGTAGTATGCTGAATGAAATTAATGGCCATAAAGAAAAACTGGAAAAATATCCAATTCCTGTAAAATGTGAAGTTAGAGTCAGATTGGGCCATGCTCATCTCTTCACTCACCTAATAAACATTTATTGATTACTGCAGTCTGTGCTTTAGGTAGCTAGTCCAGATTCCCTTTCCAAAGGGTGTAACTATTTCCTAGCTGCTGTGAGAACTGTGGTTACCAGCTTATAGCTGTGGCCTTCTCTGGAGAATTTTTGGTGGATGGGAACTAAGATGTCCAGAAACTTTGGGGTTGCAACGTATCTACTCCCAAGTGATTAATGACGTACTGATTCAGGATTAAGCCTAGCCCTTCTGTCTCAAAGTGGGAAAACACTGCAATACTATTCACAATCCAGAGCCTCACCACAGACCAAGACAAGGTGAGAGCTTTCTTCAGGCACTATTCTTTTTGGATTTTCCCCTTCCTTATCTCACTTTCCTCCTTCTTATAGGTTTTTCCTGAGGAACACTCCTCAACAAATCACATAACCCTAAATCCTTGTCTTAGGCTCTGTGCCTAAGGAATCTGACCTAAGGCAATCACCTACTTTGTGCCAGGTACTATGGATAAACATTTGAATAAGACATTGTCCCTTACCCCCAAGTACTTAAGGTTTATTTCTTCTATGGATTTCTCCAAACACATTCTGGTCCAAATTGCTGATCTAATAAGTGATTTTCTTTTTTAATTTTTTTCTCTTTTTGGCCAGCCATGCTGTGTGGCATGCAGTATCTTAGTTCCCAAACAGGGATCGAACCTGTGCCCCCTGCAGTGGAAGCATGGAGTCTTAACCACTGGACTGCCAGGCAAGTCCAAATAAATGATTTTCTTGGTTCACAATTTCCTGTTTTTCTGAATCAATACCTTCTTGATACAACTTACTTTAATCAAGACCCATGTTCCTAAAACATCATGTCATAGAGTTTCTCTAAATAGAGGCATATTTGAAGTGGCATAGGGGAGTATGCAATTAAAAGCATTATTGTTAATCCCTTCACAAATTGAATAATCATGAAATTTCTCTACTTTGAAATTTGAATTCCATTATATCACATTAATATAAAGAAGGTACTGCTTTACTGGGTAATGTATTAATACCAAAGGAGTTTACTGATGGTTTCTCCCCCCCCGCCTCCCCATTCTTACATTTGGACTCCCATTCCAAATGTTTTTTATGGTTGTAATATATTGGCCCCAATGCTTCCATCCTGCTGAGATTACCTTATGCTGATCAAATCCAGCTCTTTTCCCTTATTTCTTTATGCTGGGCATGTGGGTGGAATGGCTATAAGCAAGAATTTGTACATGATATAAGAAGAATAAGGTAGAGACTGAATGAGGAAGCGAACCAAAGTTAACTCCTATTTCACTGAATTTCAAAGGATTATTCACAATTTTTCAGTTCCTAAAACACTCTTTCATAAATTGCCACTGGAAACAAGAAGACCACTGGCTAGGACTTAGGAATATCTTGATTAAACACAGGACTTTTTTACGCTGTAGTCTATTAGACTGAATTTGGGTAAAAGAATAGAGAAGTGATTCAAAAAGATGAGAAGTATGAAGGCCAGGAGGCAAGAGGATAATTAGAAAGGTAAATGAAAGAAAAGTGGTTGGGAGAAGAGAGTCGTGATGTGATTGTACTTTGAAGGAACTAGGGCTGGGAAATACTCATCACAAGACTGTGTGTGTACCCCATGGGCAGGGGATGGGCATATGATTGGGCCTGTAGTGTAGATAGCATTGGTAGGGTATGGGGATAGTGTATGCATAGAAATCATGTCCAAAGTGTAGCTGATTAGGTCCCCGAGCAAGCACTGAGTCCACATCTGGAGCTCTGTAGAAATCTTGGATCTGAATCAAGTGTTGGGTAGTAATCCTGGCTATTCCCTATTTACTGACTATTAAGCCACTGTTCACATAAAGAAATGGTAGGATATTGTAACTTAGAAGTGAAAAAAGTAATACTACAAAAGAAGAATGAGTCAGTGTTGGCACAAATGGTTAAAGCTAAAACGAAGTATTTTTGAAACCTCATGAGGGGATATAAGGATGGAGAAAATAACTGAGTGAATGAAGTCAAATATAAATGAGGGACATGACATTAATGATAAGTCCAAATGGCTGAGAGACTCAATTAATTTCTTAAATCTTGTTTTAATAAGAAAACAATTACTGTGTATGATTAGGATATAATTAAGTTTCTGCAAAAGCAGCTCCTAAAAGCAGACAATGGAATAATTGGAAGATTTGAACATTAACAAATCAGTGACTCTGGGTATATGATGCCTACAGTTGACTTGATGAGTGTCACAGTGATTGAATTTGATTTTTGCAAATGTATGAAGAACAGAGAGAGCTCTATGTATGTCCAAAAGATGTAGTAATAATGGATGAATGGAAATCATCTTCATAACGGGTACAGAGAATGATTTCAGAGGCTGACTTAAGCAGCTTTTAAAAGGAATAGATGTTCATAGAGAACAATCTTAAACATCAAGATGACAGGTAAGCAATATTATCTTGAGAAGAAGAAATGGTAGACATCATTTCTGATAGCTTTATGGTGGATGGAATCATAAGCAAGTAAAAAAAGTCAACACAGGACAACTCATTAGTTCAATTTCAATAAATATGAAATAGATAGCAAAGATTTTAATTCAATTCAAATTCAGTCTGAATTTAATGCTATTAGTTTGTCAATTAGTAAAGATTTATCATGGATAACCAGAGAACTAGTTTTGATGATCTCTTTCGAGAGGGTAATATAAGCTTCATCATTGTATACAAGAATGACTTTGGAGAAATTAAAGATAACATAGATTTAAAAATATTGCAAATGTCAGAGAACAGAAGATAAATAAAACACACTTACAAATATAGACAGAAAGCAGCTAAAATAAGATTGAGTTTGGAAAAAAACAAATGTTCCAGCAGAGGGGAAAACAAGCTAAAAGACACATTTATTCAATAAGAAGATATGAACCTGGAAATCAGCAACACTGAAAAAGAAAACAAGTATGAATGATTATAAGAAACACAAGTGTATTCTGAGTACAGCAAATATAGACAAAGAGCTGTTCTTTTAGATGCTGAGCATAAGGAAGCACCCTTCAAAGGTCAGAGAGGTGCTTGTAGATACAACACAGGAAAATTGAATAAAAAAAGAAATGTTATGTAACACCCAGTATGTGAAAAATACTAAGAAAGGCTCAAAAATAAGTATATGAAACATGCAAAATTGAACTGAATATCTTTATGATCCAAATATACAAAAATGAGGAAATTTACAGAAGAGCAAAAACTGAGATGCAGAAGCTGTAAGAATGTTGCAAACTCAATTCAACAAGTACTCAAATTTAACGTCTGCAATGTGCAGTGCAATGTGATTGGTGTTCTGAAATAAATAAATATATAAATAATAAGTAAGTAGATAAAGCAGAATTTGTATTCATCTGTTCCTGTTCTTCAGTGTTTTACTCTTCTTTGGGAGAGAGATTTATATACAACAGAATCTGCCTTGTATTCAAGAATTTTAGAAGTTGTAAATGTGGTATAGTAGAAAGAACAGTAGAGTGGGCAGAGATCCAAGATCCATTATGATTATGTTAAGTGGTTGGGTGAGATAATTACAATTCTCTTCTCTATGTTACAATTCCCTTCTCTATGTTACAATTCCATGGTTTTCAGTTCTAAAGAAAAGACTAGAAGACTAGAGGGGATGTGAGGCTATACCGACCAAGGAAATAAAAAGTGGATTGAAGAAGACAGGTTTAACATCAGCTATAGGAATGAGTGGCTGGTCAAAATCGAGGTTGTACTCATAAAGGAGTTATGTGGTAAATGGCACAGGTCAAGTCTGGAAGGTATAACAACATTTTGGGGGGGCAACTATCTGTCATGTAACGCAAGATACTCCTTTATCTCATTTAGGTTCTTTTGATCAAACAGGATATTGGAAGCAACTTAGAAAAGGAAGGCCCAAGTTAGAACCAAGAATCATTCAGG